>NC_066336.1:5522694-5820435 GCF_022539315.1 Serinus canaria | reverse complement strand
GGGTGACCTGCCCTGTGCCACCCTGTCCCCCTGGGTGTCCCCTGCCTGCCCGGGGTGACCTGTCCTGTGCCACCCTGTCCCCCCAGCTGGGTGCTGTGCGAGCACGGTGATTTCCGAGGGCGGCAGTGGCTGCTGGACTGCACTGAGATCACCAACTGGCTGACCTACAGCGGGCTCCAGCACGTGGGGTCCCTCTACCCCATCCGCCAGGTGAGGGCCACCAGGGAGGGGACAGGGCCGTGTCACCCGCTGGGGCGAACCCCAAACCCCGGGGCATGGGGCTCACACGGAGACAGAGCTGCCAGCCCCAGGCTGGGGGAGCTGGAGAGCAGCAGCCCGAGGGCTCTGACACGGGAAAGGTGCCACCAGCTCGGCGCTGTCACCCCAGATTCCTGTCCCCAACCCTGGGAGTGGCCGCCTTTGTGGCGAAACGCTCCCCGTGGGCAAGCACCTCGTAAAAGCCACGGCATCCCAGCACGGTGAGCTGTGCCAGCTGCCAGGGACAGGTCACGGGCACAGCCATCACCCTGGGGACACGTGGGGACCTCCTGGGGGAAGGACCACGGGGAGAACCCCCCGAGTGCAGGATCCTCCCTCCCAGAGCTGCAGGCGGCCGGGTTTGGGTGCAAGGCCAGGCTCCTCTCTTGCAGAGACGGGTCTATTTCCGCCTCAGGAGCAGGGAGCTGCAGCTCTTCCTCTCCGTCCCCGACGACGTGGAGGACATGAAGGCGGGGCGGGTGGTGGTCTCCAGCCTGAGCGAGCAGAGCAGCTCCGTCTGGTACTACGAGGACGGGCTGATCAAAAACCAGGTCAGGGCTCGGCTGTGACAGCCAGCGCCACCCGGGGAGCTGGGCAGCCCCTGGCAGGGCTCCTGTTGGGCACTACCCACCCCACAGCCATCTTCTGGGGTTTATAAGAGCTTCTCCCAGCTTCTGATCCCAAAGATCTGGTGATTCCCCTCCCCGAGTCTCCCCTGGGGATGTGAAGCCACCTCTGCCTTCCCTGCAGAGTTTTGCCACCCTCACCACCCCCACCTCCCGCTGAGGGGGTCTTCCTGCCCACCCCACGTTCCAGAGGGCAATCCTGGCCGTGTCCCCTGCAGGTGGCCCCCACCATGAGCCTGCAGGTGATCGGGCCGGCCGGAAAGGGCGCCAAGGCCGTGCTCTGGTCCGAGACGCGGCTGCCACGGCAGACCTGGAGCGTGGACACCCGGGGACGCATCCACAGCCAGATGTTCGAGGACATGATCCTCGACATCAAGGGTGAGGCCTCAGCCCCGGACATCCCTGCTTTCCCAGGGGTGCCCCAAAACGGGGTGTGTCCATCAGGAGTGGGGTTTGCCCTCCCCAAACCTCCCCCTCGCTCTGCAGGCGGCCGCAGCTACGACCGGGACCACGCCATCGTCTGGGACATGTCTGAGGAGCGACCCACGCAGGTCTGGGACATCCAGGTGCTGTGAGGGGCAGAGGTGCCATGGGCAGGATGGGGACACCCTGCCGGCGTCCCCACACTGGGGCAGGAGGCCTCAGACCCAGCCACGCTGCATCCCAAGCTGGTGTGGAGGATGACCACCAACCTCTCCATCACGGGGACCACCCCACCTCCCTCCAAGGAGGCCTGAACACGGTCCATGAAGGATCCCATGGACACTGCCAGGGGAGAGCAGCAGGGCCCCTCCCCACAGGTGTTTCTTCCCCCGAACTGTATTTATGTACGTGTGTAAGATACAGCCCAGCTTGTCTGGGCCAGCCCTGCCAGGCCGGTCGGTGTCCTTGTCCTTGGCGTGTCCACAGCCTGGCAGTTCCCCCAGCCAGCCCCAGGCGCGGTGCTGGTGCCAGGATGGGATCCCAGTGCCCTCTAGTGCCCACGGGCACCGGCAGCTCCGCGGCCAAGGACTTTGAGGAGGGAGGCACCGGCCAAGCCGTGCTCGGGGACCGCTCAGGGACTGCCCGGGGACAGGCGGGGACCGCTCCCTCGGGGGATGCTCGCTCGGGGCTCCCAGCCCCGCTCCCCCCCGCCCCCCCCAGCCCCGAGGGTTGAAGCCCCGGGACGGGGCCGGTGCTGCGCCCCCAGCAGCCCCGGTACCGAACGGGGAGGACGCGGAGGCGAGCCCTGCGGGTCGGCACCAGCGCGTTTATTGCTCCGCTCCGCGGGGGTAGCTCCGAGGCTGGGGGACGCAGCAGGAACGGGGCGATGCCGTCCTGGGGAGGGTCTCGGGGGGCTGCAGGGACTTCGGGCTCAGCGCAGGTGCGGGAGCAGCGCTGCCAGCACCCCCAGCGCCGCGGCCAGGAGCGGGGGGCTGGCGGCGGGCGAGCTCACGCCGCTGCTGACCGTGGCGTTGAGCGGGATAAAAACCTTCGGGAGAGGCATCTCCACCTTCATCGTCTCCTCCTTCGCCAGGCAGAGGGACTGGGAAAGAAAACAGCTTCAGACATCCCTGCCAACCGCAGCAGGGCGGTGAAAGCCCCGAGAGCCCTCCCAGGATGGTCCTGGGGGCAAAAGGAGCGGGGCACGCCAGCCCACACTGCCCCAGCCCAGGCAGGACAAACAGCCTCCTGTCCGTCCCCCGGCAGGTTTCCCTTCGCAGCCCAGCTCTTGGCTGTGGGCTTGGCCCAGGGCAGGGAGGGAAGTGAGCTCTCCCTGGGATCTCTGCCCTGCTGCCAACCCGGGGCTTTCAGAAGTGAGGGGGAAGTGGAGGGCGGGGAGCGGCCTCTGCTCTGTGAGGAAGTGGTGAGGAGGTGTCGGGGCACGGCCCTGCAGAAGGAGAAGAGGTGGGGACAGGGGAACGCCCGTGCTGGGAGCGAGGGGCAGGGGGAGGAGGGACCCCCGAGCCCGGGGGGCGAACAGGGGGTGCAGTCGGTGTGGGAATGCAGCACAGCCGGGGTGGTGAGCTCAGGGCAGCCTCTCTCCCTCCCTAACACTGCCCTGGCTGCTGGAAAGGCAATGCCATTCCCCACTGTCCCACACCCCTCCTCAGGGTCCCTCTGGAGATGGGAAAGGACCGGGAACAGAGCCCAGAACTCTGCTCTCTTTGCCCCTCTCTTGCTCTCTTACAGAGGGGGAATCCCAAGATGTAAATGCAGCCTGTGGAGGCAGCAGCAGGCCCCAGCTGTGGGGAACTTCAGGAGCGAAATGGGCACAGACAGATCTGGCCCTGTTACCAACACGCTGTAGGGGAAAAAAAAAAATCATCCCCAAAGCTGCCCCAAAGTGCTCCCCAAAAGTGCTGGTGGGCTCATCCCTAACACCCAGGAGAGCCCCAGTGTCCCTCAGCAGGAAGGGAGATAACACCCAGTGGGGAGAGGGGAGAGAAAAGCACAGCCGTGTGTCCCCCTCCAGCTCAGCATCCCCGCTGCAGGAGGGGCTGGAAGATGGGCTGGAGAGCCCTGCCGGGGTTACAGGGGCTGGAGGATGGGCTGGAGAGCTCTGCTGGGGTTACAGGGGCTGGAGGATGGGCTGGAGAGCCCTGCCGGGGTTACAGGGGCTGGAGGATGGGCTGGAGAGCTCTGCTGGGGTTACAGGGGCTGGAGGATGGGCTGGAGAGCCCTGCTGGGGTTACAGAGGGTGGAACACGGGCTGGAGAGCCCTGCTGGGGTTACAGAGGGTGGAACACGGGCTGGAGAGCCCTGCTGGGGTTACAGAGGGTGGAACACGGGCTGGAGAGCTCTGCTGGGGTTACAGAGGCTGGAGAGCTCTGCCGGAGTTACAGAGCTGATCTGTACCCTCAAGGTGAAGAAAGGCATTAAAAAATCCCCACGTGGAAGCGTTTGGACCTTGCAGAGCCCAGCACGAAGCTCTCGGTGAGACCGCAGCGCTTAAAGCCAAAGAGAAAACCCAGACCCGGAGGTTTTCAGCAGAAAGCAGAGATGCCCCCGGGCTGGGCAGAGCCAGCCCCTCCTTACCAGGCACAGGGCGAGCAGGGCGAGCAGGGCGAGCAGGCGGGCGCGCTGCATGGCCGGGGCTCCGCGGGGCTCCGGCGCCTCCCGTGGCGCTTCCCCGTCCGCCCCGAGCCTTTAAGGCGGCCGAGGCCCCGCGCACCAATCGCGCCTCCCTTGCCCAAAAGGGGAAGGTCGCATGTGCTGCCGGTGCTGGCAGGAAAGAGGTGCCAGACGTGGTGTGGGACCGGCGGGGCTGCCCCTCTGCATGCCCTGCGGCAGCTCCCTGCCCCTGGCAGGGCAGCCTTAAGGGGCAGAGGGTGGAAATTTTCAGTTATATATTAGATTTATGCTATAGATATAGTGATATATTCAGTTCTTCTGGAGGCACTGAGTAGAGCTTTAAGACAAAGTGGCAAAATAAGATAAAAGGATGCCAAACGTGGCTGGGAGCAGTGGAGCTGCTCCTCTGCATCCCTGGCACAGCAGCAGCTCCCTGCCCCTGGAATGGCAGGGATAAGTGGCAGAATATAGAAATTTTCGGTTATATATTGGATATATGTTATAGATATATTGATTTATTCAGTTCTTCTGGAGGCACTGAGTAGAGCTTAAAGACTAAGTGGCAAAATAAGATAAAGGGATGTAAAGGGGTGAGCACGTGGCTGGAAGCAGTGGAGAAACAAATAAAAAGAGCTACAGCGGGGTTTTGGTAAGAGTATGTAAAAAGAAGCAACGCTGCGTGCCCAAAGTTCAAGGAAAGGCTGAAACTCCTCAGGATCCGCTTCTCCCCAGGACCTCTCTGTGCCCAGAGCCCCCGAGGAGTGACCAAAACCCTCTCAGTTCTCAGAGCCACCAAGGAGTGACCGAAACCCTCTCTGTGCTCAGAGCCCCTGAGGAGTGACCGAAACCCTCTCAGTGCTCAGAGCCCCCGAGGAGTGACCAAAACCCTCTCAGTGCCCAGAGCCCCCGAGGAGTGACCGAAACCCTCTCAGTGCTCAGAGTCCCCAAGGAGTGACCGAAACCCTCTCAGTGCTCAGAGCCCCCGAGGAGTGACCGAAACCCTCTCAGTGCTCAGAGCCACCAAGGAGTGACCAAAACCCTCTCAGTGCTCAGAGCCCCCGAGGAGTGACCGAAACCCTCTCAGTGCCCAGAGCCCCCGAGGAGTGACCGAAACCCTCTCTGTGCTCAGAGCCCCCGAGGAGTGACCGAAACCCTCTCAGTGCTCAGAGCCCCCGAGGAGTGACCGAAACCCTCTCTGTGCTCAGAGCCCCCGAGGAGTGACCGAAACCCTCTCAGTGCCCAGAGCCCCCGAGGAGTGACCGAAACCCTCTCTGTGCTCAGAGCCCCCGAGGAGTGACCGAAACCCTCTCTGTGCTCAGAGCCCCCGAGGAGTGACCAAAACCCTCTCAGTGCTCAGAGTCCCCAAGGAGTGACCAAAACCCTCTCAGTGCTCAGAGCCACCAAGGAATGACCGAAACCCTCTCAGTGCTCAGAGTCCCCAAGGAGTGACCAAAACCCTCTCAGTGCTCAGAGCCACCAAGGAATGACCGAAACCCTCTCAGTGCTCAGAGCCACCAAGGAGTGACCAAAACCCTCTCAGTGCTCAGAGCCACCGAGGAGTGACCGAAACCCTCTCTGGATGGCCGGGAGGGTTGGCAAACTGCAGCCCGGGTTGGCAGGAGCAAACCTTCCCTGCAGGTGGAGCTGGAGCAAAGGCGTCCCCTGGGATTTCAGTCACAGATCCCAAAGGAAGGAAACGCTTCCTTTAACCCCCGGCTCCGTCTGCTCTCCGCAGATCCCTGAGCTCCCTCACCCTGGAGGGAGCCCAGGAAAAGGGATGGGAGCACGGGAAACAGGAGGGATCTGGTGACTTTGGTGGGGTTTGAAGCGAATAAAGCCTCTGGGACGTGCTGAGAGCACACACCTGCTGTCTGGGTTGGCGCTGCTGAAGCGCATCTTGGTGAGCGCCCCGTCAGCTTCCTCCCAGGGCTGGGGATATTCTCCAGAAACGCTTCACCAAATTCAGTTCTGTTTTCCTCTTTGGCCAAGCAGAAATTAAAGTCCTGTGAGCACAGCCAGCACCCCTGGAAGTGTCCGAGGCTGGGACAGTGGAAGGTGTCCCTGCCCGTGGAGGGGTGGCATGGGCTGGGCTTTGGGGTCCCTGGAGCCCAAACCCCTCTCGGGTTCTGTGCACGCCCCATCAAAGGGGGTGAAACCGGGGGGAGAGTTGGCCTGTCCTGCTCACCTCCAGCAGGTGAGACCGAGCTGGGGGAGAGCAGCACAGGGGCAGCGGTGGGGTGGGGACAGCCCGGAAAGGCTCCAGGGTGGGGACAGGCGCTGGGGGAGCTCAGGGCATCAGCGAGACCCCAGGTGAGAAAACAGAGGCCGAGGAAGCAGGTGAGGGAGGCGAGAGGAGCCTCAGGCCAGGTGGTGGGTGTGTTCCGAGCGGGGGGCTGAGGAGAAAAACGGGACCTGGCCCGGTCCCGGTGTCCCGGGAGAGAGAGCGCGGTGCGTGCTGGGAATTGTAGTTCCCGGGTTCACCGCGCCCACCACGTGACCAGCGCCGGGCCAATCGCAGCGGTCTCCGCGTCGCCGTGGCAACCGTCCGTAAACAAGATGGCGGCGCGGGGTGAGTGTCGAGGCCAGGCCTGGCTGTCTCCCGGGCCAGGGAATCCTTTCCAGGCGCCCTCCGCCCCTGCTCCGGGGGACAGCACTGCGAAAGGACACGGAGGGTAAAGCCCTGAGGGATCTGGGCGTTCTGGGCCGTCAGTTTTTGGTGACACCCCAGGCCAGACCCGTTCCTGTGGCTCCCCTCTCGCACACACAGCCAGGAATCAAGGGATTTCTACCCAAAAAGTCCTCCCTGCTTGGCAGACCAGCAGCCCTGCTCTCGGGTGCTTGTGCTTTCAGGTGCAGCTCATGCTGACGTGGAGCTCGTGTCCTCTCTGGCAGAAACAATCTCCCTGTTGGAACAAAAAGTAGAGAAACAGGCACAAGAAATCCAGCTGAAGGTAAATTCAGCCTCTTGCTGGGCCTGCCGTCCCCTGCCACAGGAGTCCCACCTCCCAGAGCTTGTGTGGGCCCAGTTAATGACCCAAAGGAGCCCTTTACAAACAAGGGAGCAGTGGGATCAGGCCTTGGGGTGGCAGAGGGGACAGTCCCTGTTGGGATTCTTGCAGCAGTGACCCTCAGCACCCTGGCACTAACATCAGCAGCTCCTTGGCTTCAGAATTTAGCTTTCCCCTCCTGTGGTGGTGCGGCTCCCCTTTTGTTTTCTGACACAGCAGAGCCATCCTGGAGCAGCCCTCTCTGCATCACTGACTGGAACAAATACCCTTCAAAATCTTGGAACAAATACCTTTTTTTTGTTTGGTTTGAGGTTTTTTTCCAGGAAGTGGCTGCAGAGGTGCTGGTTTAGTTCCTGGCTCAGCCCCTCCCCGGTGCAGAGGGAGGGTGGGAGCTGGGTCACCCCTTCCTGGGGCTCTCTATTTATCCCAGCCCTCATCTGAGCCTCACTGAGGTGTTTGTGAGGTGATTCAGCCCTCCTGCCCCTTTGGCCTGGGCTGGGTGGGCTGAGAGCAGCTGCCCCAGCCCTGGCTGAGTGTGCCAGCTGTGCCTGGAGCTGCTGAGGCCCAGGACTGACCCAGGACTGACCCAGGACTGACCCAGGACAGACCCAGGACTGACCCAGGCCATTGCTCTGCCCCTGAAGGACAGGAGGATCGCTGAGCTCGAGGAGAAGATAAAGACTCTTCAGGAAGGAGAAGGTAAAAGTTGTTCTGCCTGTGGGAGAGCTGCAGAGCTCAGGGAGGGCAGCAGAGCAGGCCTGGGCACAGCTGGATCCTTGGCTCCAGAAGCCAGCAGCCTCCTCAGGGAGGGCACAGCTGCACAGAGGGGCCATCCCCCAGGGCAGAGCTGCCCTTTGTGGCTGCTGCTCTGCTGCAAAACATCACTTCCTATTTCCTGACCTGTTTCTGGGTGTGAAGCCAGCCACGGGCAGCCCAGGGTGGTCAGAATGGCAGCAGAGAGTTCAAACAGCAGGAGAGAAACCAAAGCCCCACTTGGAGCCCCCAGAGGATTCAGGCCCAGCCTGGCTCTAGGCTGAGCCCAGCTCCAGTCAGTCTCTGGGGCTGTTTTGCCCTGCTCAGCTCCAGCAGCCCCAGCTGGAGCCCACACACGTTTCCTGCAGGGCTGGAGGGCCCCTGTGGGCAGGGCTGTGCTGGGTTCTGCATTTCCTGAGCTCTGCAGGCAAACGTGGCTGTGAAACCACAGACGTGAGCCGTGCCACCCTGCCAAGCTCCAGGAGCCAGCTGCAGGGCACACCTGCCCCTCCTGGGCTCCTGGAGCCTCAGTTTCCACTCTGTGGCTGCCCACAGCACCTCTCACAGCAGCACAGAACCTCCCCGGGGTTGTTCACAGCTGCCTTTGGGTCTGTCAGCAGCTCTGCCAAACCCTGCAGGGTGGGCTGTCACCTCCAGCCTGTGTGCCAGGGTGGGAGCTCACAGGGGATCCTCCCAGGGACAGCAGCTTTTCTCTGGCAGGTGATCCTGACCCTCCCAGCACGGAGGAGCTGGAGATGAGGTGCCTTCAGCTGCAGAGCCAGGTCTGGGAGATGGAGGTGAGGCTGCTCTGCGTGCCCCGAGCCAGCTCTGCTTTGCCCTGGGGTCACTGCACTCCCCCTCTGGCCTTTGCCAAGCTGCCCCTTGGCCCTCACAGCCCTCTGAGGAGGAGGAGCAGGCTGGATGTGAGCAGAGGAGGGTTTAACCACACAAACACCTGATGGAGCTTCATCCCGATTCCCAGGGCTGTGGGGATGCTCCTGCAGCCTTGGGAGGTTCCTCTGGCACTGCCAATCCTTCCTCCTCCCTTTCCCTGCTGCTGATGGAGCTGCTCCATCTGTCTGTCTGTCTGGAGGAGCCCCAGGACAAGGCTGTTCCAGCTCCCTCTCTGCCTCTGCCAGCCCCAGCTGCCCCTCTGGGCTGCCTGTCCCAGTTCTGAGGCTCTGGCTCTGCTCCCACAGAGGTTCCTGAATGACTACGGTCTGATCTGGGTGGGGGAGACTCGGCAGCAGCTGGAGGAGACGGGGTCGGTCCGGGATGGAGAGGAGCTGCCAGCAGGGAGCCTCTGCAGGCCGGGTAAAGCACAGCACGCCCGGCTGGAGCTGCTGGCCCAGCTCCCAGCAGGGACAGTGGATCAGCACCCAAACCTCAGGATCTGGGTCTGCAGAATTGGGGATCCTGGGCCAAGATCTTCCCATCAATCCCTCTCGGGGGCACAGGCACGAGGCAATGGATCAGGAGCTCAGCAGAAGGTTTAATTTTATATTCCTGTGTTTTGTACACCCTGCTGGGGGAAGAGCAGAGAACCTGATGGCTCAGCCCTTCAGGAGGAGGCCTCAGAGCAGCTGTTTCCTGCAGAATTCACAAACCCTGCACATTTGAGGCTCGATTGCTCTCATGACACTGACACAGAGTGGGTGGAACACAGAACCAGGTGCTTTGTGTACACAGGAGCTGTGGTAACTTACCCACAGAGCCTGGCTCCATCAGGGAGTATTGTTTGCCTTTGCTCCCTGCCACCATGTGAGGCTTTAATGGGGACCTGGCTCTGCTCTCTGGGGCCCAGGCAGCTTTGGCAGTGCCTCCTTAGGGAGTGGTAGCAGAGGAAAAAAAAAGAAAATTATTTGTAGAGGCAGTGCTGCTTCCCAACCACCATGGAAATATCAGACTGGAGCTTCCCTTAGGTGCAGGAGGGGAGAGGCAGAGGGAGATCAGCACACACAGCTCTGGTTTCAGCTCACTGACCCTTTTCACATAATCCTTTAGCAACTCATAAAAAAGCAGAACAACCAAGCATTTCAACTCAGATAAGACATTTCCTCTTCTGACTTCTTTCCTGTGCCCCGCCACAACCCTCAAACATCAAACCCTGAAACCCTCTGCCAGACAAACATCCTGGCAGAGTCCCTGCCCTGCTGCCTCTGTTGACACTGGCACCTGCTCAGCACCTGATCCAGCGATCCCATCTGCCTCATCCAGCTGGGGCAGCTCCTCACCCTGCCCAGGGACAGCCCAGCGCTGCTGGGAGGCTCAGGGAGCCCGCTGGGGGCTGCAGGAGCTGCTCTGGAGCTGCAGCCCCAGCTCTGCATCCCTGCCCTGCCCCCGTGGCTCAGCACACAGCAAAAGGCTGCAGCCCATCCTGCAGAGGTGTGGAGGGCAGAGCCCAGGCAGCCCAGAGTGCCAGGGCTCAAACACACCTCAGGTTCTTACAGATAAATAAGTGTCCTGCCCCCTGACTCTGATCCCTCTGCTGCAGGTGAGGCCGCCCTTTGCAAGCAGCAGATTGATTTCGATCTGATCCTGGAGAACATTAAGGATTTGAACTCTCTGGTGGGAGAGGGCAGCTGCCAGGTGGAGCAGACGGCCCGGGGGGCTCGGCTGCGGCGGGCAGAGCCCCTCCCTCTGACCCTGTACCGGGACGGCATCACCGTGGGACACGGAGCCTTCCGGCCCTACCAGCACCCGGCCACGCAGGTATGACCAGGGCTGAGGGCAGCCAGAGCCACCCTGCAGGGCTCAGTGAGCCCCAGGAGAGGGGATGGGGCTCCTGAGCCCGGCTCAGCCCTGCAGAGGAGCCCAGCTGCATCCCACAGTGCCTGTAAGGCCTCTGGTGTCCTGGGCAGTAATTTCTGGAGATGGAGATGCCGTCTCACGGCCACAGCACCACAAACAGGAGCTGCCCAGCTCAAAGATCAGCCCAGGCTCAGCAGCAAGGCCGAGTGTGACCAGGAGCTCTCCTGTTGTTTCAGCAATGCCTGCAGGACATCATGGATGGTTATTTCCCCTCCGAGCTGCAGCCACGCTACCCCGAGGGGGTCCCCTTGCAGGCAAGTGCCACCCCCAGCTCCTGGGCACGGGGGTTCTGCTGGCTGGCCCCCTCAGGAGGGGAGGCTGAGGTGCTGTGAGGTTTGTGGGGCTGTGCAGGTGTGCCTGGGGCCAGGGGAGGCACACAGGGCCCCTGCAGCAGCCGTTACAGGAAGGGGCTCAGCACCGGGGTTCAAGGGTTCCTGTGCCTCAGTGAACCTCCCCTGGAACCAGGCTCTGACAGCACAGCAGGCTCTGTAAGAGAGGCAGCACATGCAGGAAGTTAAGAGCTGTGTCACAAAAAGGAGGGGGGGAAAAGTTCTCAAAAGTTCCCCTGGAAAAGCTCATGGCACGAGATGGAACGAGTACCTTTTAAAGAGGATGTCATGAGAGTTTGCTTTGCCACAGTTTAAATGGATTTGGCCACCTGAGGTTCTCTTGGGCCCCAGTTTTTGATTTCTCAGAAATGGCAAAGAGCCAAAGCCACATTTGAGAGCCTCAGAGGACTCAAATCTGGGTCTTGGAGTGCACCTGCAATGTCAGCAGGCACAACCAGAGGCTGGACCCTCCCTGTGCCACCCTGGAGAAACCAGGGCACAACTGCCTGAGCAGGACAAGGTCAGGCCAGCTGGGAGCTCTGGGGGTCAGAGAGTCTCATGGAAGGGGGAAAGTGCAAAGCCCTGGGGCTGGGGTTCCCTGGAACCATTCCATTTGGGTTCTCAGTGCTGCTTGGCATGGCTCTGCTTTGTTGGGCTCAGATGCAGCAAGAGGAGCTCGTGCAACACTCAGATTTGCTTCCAGGTCACTGACAGGAGGGACGTGGTGTTCCAGAAGCCAACAGGGAGCTTTCCTGGCCTTGGCCAGGTGGTGGGAACTTCAGAATCCAGCAGAGTGCAGGAAACCTCCAAGATCCCAGGTAAAATCTTAAACCTGCCTCGAAAACGCTGCTCAGTCTGGAGCAGGAGGATTCTTAAACCTTCCCAGGGCAGTGCAGGTGGTAGGAAGGGAATGTGAGGGTCTCAACCCTTGTGGGTCAGGGGCTGGGAGCCAGCAGCACACACAGGATCCTCTCAGCATTAATCCTGCTCAAGAATGAGAGGTGACAAGTAATAAAATAATAGAAATTCAGCAGGTTTCCAAAAACATATCTGCCCTGGGCCTTTCTGAAAGGCCAAGCTTCCTTCCAGCTGGACCACATCAAAGGATGCTGAGGTAACCCTGCAGGCCTGGGGAGACCTGCCTGCAAACACCACTGCTTTCAACAAATCATTCCATAAATGTAGATATCGTCAGGCCAAATTTACCATAACTGCACCGAAAATGGGACAGTTTCTCTTCAGACTTTCACAGCAGAATATGGGACATCAAAGGCCACAGATTCCTCATTTTGCTTCTAGACACTTGCAGTCTGTGTAAGCAATCCCTGACAGGGCTGGGAAGTCCAACAGCCCGGCACAGAAACCAGTGGGGCTGTGGGTGCATCACCAAATAACCCAGCACAGGTACCCTCGTGAGGAACAGCTGCCTGCTTCCCTACAGCTGTGCTCAGTCACCTCCAGGCTAAAGCTAAATATCCCCTTTATCCACGCAGCAAAATAAAGAACTGTGCCAGCAGAAAGGAATGGACACCGACAAATTCACCCTCGCAAGGTGAAAAATGCCCAAGTCTGTAAAAATGGGGATTGCCCCAGTTTCCCACAGCAGAGCTACCTGCCTGCTGTGCACTGCACAGCTCTCACTGTGGATGCTCACAATCAAACATTTCATGGGGCACAAAGTGGGACAAGCTCAGGGGAGGAACCCGAGAGTGCTCTGGGCCTGGCTGGGGTGCCGAGAGCTCTCCCTGTCTGCTGCTGCTCTCTCCTTTCACCAAATCTGCCTCTTCTGGAGCCAAAACGTTTGTCACAAAGGTCACACCCGGACATGTCTCCCCTCTGCTCTCTAGGTGCCAAAGGCTCCTGGGAGCAGGTTCCCAACGAGTTCTGCCAGCCCCTGAAGCACAGAGGGAGCCTGGGCAGTGCCCAAGGAGCAGCTCCACAGGTACAGAGGGCTCCCCACACACCCCAGGAGGAGAGCAGGGGTGATGCTCTGGACTCAGCTCCCTCACCCCTCCCTGGGTCTCTCTGAGCTCTGTGGAACCTCCCAGAGAGGCTGCCCCAGGGCACCCGTGGCACTTGGCCCTTTCCTGGTGGCTGTGCCCGCACTGGCTGCTCTCCCTGCAGCCCAGCAGTGCTGACACTCACCTGCTTTGGTTGCAGGGCTCTGATGGGCAGCAGAGCAGCAAGGAAATCCTGGTGGGAACACCTGGGCTGGCTGCCCTGGAGAGGTGCAGGTACAGCCCCCCACGCCCTGCCCTGTCAGGATCTCCTCTTCCTCCTTTTTCATCTCTGCAGGGTTAGTTCAGGGAGTTCAGTTGAGGAATGGACTTTCCCCTTTTAAACCTTAGAAATAGACAAAAGGCTAAGTTTGGTCCTTTGGGGAAACCACTGGATTTTTCATGGCAAACATGCCATATTTTACATCTCTAACAAAAAGCTTCTGTTGCCCAAAATGTCACTTATTTATGTGAAAGTTTTCCCGACAGCAAGCCAAGGCCTGAGAGTTTATAACCATTGAAGGAGCTCTTTGCAGTCATATTAAATGGAGAACCCCTCCAGGAAACTGGTGGTGGGAGGTCTCACTAGCAGCACTTTTCCACTCAGTCTTCTGGCAAGGCAAGACCCAAATAACTAATGAAAAAAAAACCCCAAGCAGATTATTTTTAATCAAAGAAGTAGGGCAAAGTACTTACCAGACAGCCCTGGTTTAAAATGAAAAAGCTAAAAAAGGCCCATAACCCTCTCCAAGGCACCTTCAGGCTTCAGGGGAAGCTCAGCAGCACTTTGGGCACTGGGCTGGTCTGGGTGCCCGTGGTCGGACGGGGCTCATTCACCTCAAGGACATCCCAAACACCAAACTCCTGTCCCCTGCTCCGGCCAAGGAGGCTGTGCCTGAGGAGAGGAGCTCACTCCTGGGCTGACAGGGCTCTCTGGCCCCCAGGGTGAAGGCAGCAGAGGAGGCTGGAGCTGCTGAGTTCTGCAGGCTGCGCGTCAGGTCCGAGAGCGGGGAGCAGACCTACGAGCTGAGGATGCTGCTCACAGACACCATCGGGGACCTGCGCCAGCTCCTCGCCCACCTCAGGTAGCCCAGCCCTCCCTCCCCTCCCTGCCTGACTCTGCAGGACCCCAGGAAAGGCTTCTGGAGGTCCTGGAGCTACAAACATCAGCCTGAGCTGGGTCACAGCCCCGTGCCCGCCTGGCACTCTCCAGGCAGCAGGTCCTGAGTAGCTCAGAGCATTTCATACTCACCTTTGCCACACAACAACAGAGAAAAACTTCTGTCCTCCCCAAACCGCCCTCAGATGCAGGCCCAGCGCTGCCTTTGCCTCCTTCCAGCACTCACCCAGCTGGTGCCACCCTTCCCAAGGTGCTGGAGGCTGAGCTGCAGCCTTGGCCTGGCTCAGCCAGCAGTGTCCCAAACCATCTAACGCTGCTCAAGGGCTCCCTCAGCCTGCTGGGGACAGCTCCAGATGGCTGAGGGCCCCCTCTGCTGTCCCCACTCCTGCTGCCTGGCCTGCTGTGAGCCCAGGCTGAGCTCAGTGCTGGAGGGATGCAGGAGCCTCCTTCCTCCCAGTGCAGCTGTGTGCTGGCCAGGCTGCTCCGTGCCTGGCTGCTGCAGTTTGGGCTGGAAGCCCTTCCTTCCTTCTGCTCTTGCATAACCACAGCTGGATCAGACAGAACCTTGGGGAATCCCACGAGTAGGAGAAGATTGTGCTGTTCTTTCCTAGGGGTGGAAACTCGGACTATGAGATCGTCAGCACCTTTCCCCAGAGGGTGTACACGGACAGCTCCAGGAGCCTGCAGGAATGTGGGCTGGTCCCCAGGGCCTCCCTGCTGCTCCGCAGGAGAGACCCCTCCCAGCAGCAGGGGAGGGGGCTGCAACCAGCCTAGGAGCTGCTCTGCACTGCCAGGGAGCTGCCTCTCACCTTACCCGACCTGCCCTGGCTGGGAAAAAGGGAGAGGTTTTCTTTCCAGATTCAGTTTCACTGTGGCACTACCTGGGATGGAGAAGAGCTGGGAGCAGCCATTTGGCCACTCCCTTTGGTAGAGGGGCCAGGCCAGTCCTGCTGCCTCACAGGGGCTGCTGTTCCCCAGGACAGCTGGGTCCCAGCACAGGGACACTTCCACCAGCTCACCTGGGCTCTGGGCCTGGCTCCTCATCTCTGTGCAGGTTACACAGGCTGGCCCGTGCCCAGGGGAGCCTGCCAGCCTCACCCCAGCACTGGGCAGAGCTCAGCTGTGCTCAGGGCCTGGAGCAGCAGGATGGACACACAGCCAGGGGTAGTTTGCATCCTGCACACAGCTGCTCCCTGCAGATCTCACCTGCACTGACAGCAGGGGACAAACAGGCTCAGTCCCACGGTCTGTGCTGGAGTTAAACCTGAGGGCCTTGAGCCATTGCCTGGCTGGGGCTGAGCCAGGCTCGGCTCAGCTGGGAGATCCTGCTGCTGGGCTTCCTGTACGTGCACAGCTCCTTCCCTTGGACAGCCCCCAGCTGCAGCGGGGCCCAGGCTCCAGCCTGCCTGGAGGTACCCGCCCTCCTCCTCCCGCTGCCGGTGCTGCAACAGGACACCGTGTCATCGGAGAGCAGCAGAATCCCTCTCTGCCCAGCCCTGAACAAAGCATCTTCCTCCCTGGCCCGTGGGCTGGGGCTGCACTTTTCCCTTTCCCTTTCCCCAGCACATTCTTCCCATTCCAGCTGTGACAAGCTCTCACTTGACTCCCAGCTGACAACACTCCCACTCATGCGAGGCAGGGCCTTCTGGCAGGTTCCCTCTTCACACAGACCCAGCCCTCAGTAAAGGCTCCCAATAAAACCCTTGATTCCAGCTGCAATTTCCACTTCCTTTATATTTCAGAGGCACGGTTGCTGTGGAAGCCCAGGGCTCTGACCAGAGCTGCAGGACTCAAGCACAGGAAGCAAACCAGCTGCTTCCCCAGCTCCCCGTGAGCACTGACTCAACCCACTCAGCTCTCCCTCAGCTTCCTCCTTCCCCCCTTGTAGCAGATTCAGGAGCAGCCCCTCTGTGTCCTGGGCTAGGCAATCTTTGTGCCAAAGGTTTGTTTTTCACTGCCACGTCTGGCTGAGGCTGTCCCTGCCCCGGGCTGCCACTGTCACCACGCCGAGGAGAGGAATGCTCTGGTACCTGTCCCTGCTGCGCCGTAGGACATTCACACACGTCCTGTCAGCCTCTGATTAGCAGCAGCAATCTAAGGTGTTAAGATCTTTGTGTCAGGCTGCAGCAGCAGGTACAACCCACTCAGCTGGAAATGACTCATAATCCTTAGGTAGGGTGATGTTTAACCTGTAGCCAAAATAAAACCGAATTTAAAAGAAAGGCAAGAGCAGCGCTGGGAAAGGTACAGTAACATTTAATAGCATCTCGGAAGACAACACTGGTTATAAAGTTGCTTTTTGGCAGGAAAACAAAATGCACTTGGTCCAGGATTGCAAAAAAGCCAACACAAAGAGGAAAGATGGGACAGCTGGAGCATCAGCTGTTCTGGGGCAGCCCTGAGCCATTAATGCTCACCAGGGAGCCTGCTCAGGGTGGAGGGCAGCCAGAGCAGCACAGATCCCACTGCCAGCCCCACCCAATCCCCAGGCAGCCTTCGGCCCCAGCTCCACCGTGGTGGGCACTCACGCCCAAATTCTGTGCAGTATTTTTGCATTAAATTAAGACAAAAAAAAAACAAAAACAAAAAACAAACCCTTACTTAGTTGCCATAATCTCTGGAGTTGAGATGAAGAGAGGGGGGGAAAAAGACAAAAAAAAAAAAAAAAAAGGAAGTGAGGCAGCGGAATTTACAATTTTAACAGCAACTGGGAGAAGTGGGAAGTACTGTGCAGCCCTAAGCCCTTCCCTGTGGGGGCAGAGGAGGGGGCTGAGGGCCAGGATCACCTCACACAGCCCCAGAGGCTTTGCTGTTTACAGAGGCACTGGAAGCTGCCGTGAGCCAGGCCCAGCTCTGCTCACAGGCCAAGCAGCGAGCGTCACTTTCTTTGGATCCCTCTGAGATGAGACCGGGGTGAGGCAGGAGGGAGTTGGAGGCAGCTGCAATGAGGAGTTTTGGTCATGGGTTTTTCCCTGGGCTGGGACACAGGTGGCAGTGCCAGGACAGCGCTGGCAGCCTGGAGGTGAGGGTGGTGGGAGATAAGGACGCTCAGGAATGCAGGTAGAGTCCAGGGTGGGAGGGGAAGCAGGGCTCAGGCCAACTTCAGGAACTCCTGCAGGGTGTTTTGCTCCACAGCTTCCACGAAGAGCTCGTAATCCTGCAGGGAAATGCCACAGAGTCACACCTGAGGCAGAAGGGGCCCTGAGCCCATGGCACAATCTGCTTCACAGCCCTGGCACCAGCTGGTTGTGCCAAGGATGACAGGACAAAGCGGGCACAGCCCCACTGCCACCCAAAGCGCCCTGCCTGGGTCCCCTGTTTCCCGAGGCAAACAGCCGGGAATCCTGGCAGCACCTGGTCCCTGCACCTCACAAGAAATAATTTACAGGGCATCCTGAACATGTGTAGCAAAGGCAAGGACAGGACATCACCCAGCACCCAGCCCCAGCGTGCAGCACAGCCTCACCCCGCAGTACTGGTCCCCGTTGACGATCTGGGGTGGGATGGCTTTGGGGTTGCCTGCCTTCGCCCTCATCTCCTCCCGGAGAGCGTTGTCCTGGGAGATATCCACCAGCTCGTACTTGATGTTCTTCCCGTCAAGGATTCGGGTTACCTCGCTCTGTTGGGATTTGATCTGGAAGCCGGGTGGGAAAGGCGGGTTACGGGGAGATGGAGAGGAGCCCGAAGGGTGGGTGGGCACACACCCAGCGTGCCAGCCGGGCTCAGCACCGTGCCCGTGGCGGGAGCGGTGGCTTTAGGGGCAGATGGGGACGGCACAGCTCGAGCAGGAGAGAGGGGACACCGAGGATGGGGAGGGGGGGCTTGGCTGCCGCACGGCCGAGAGACGCCAACCCCCGGGCAGAGCGGCCCCGGAGCCGCCGGCCCTGCCCGCCGCAGCCGCGCCCGGTGCTCACCTCCCGGGAGCCGGTCACCGAGGTGCTGTAGACCTTGAGGGTGCTCATGGTGCGATCGCGGCCGCTCCCAGCGCCAGCCCGGCCAGGGGAGCAGGGAGGGAGGGATGGAGGGAGGAGCGGCAGCCCCGCCGCCGCCCGGCATGTGACTGCGGGGGCCAATGGGGCCGGCGGCACCGGGCATGCGGCCTCGGCGGGGCCGGCCCGGGACACCGCCCCGGCACACGCCGGAGGGCACCGGCACCGGCCCGAGAGAGAGCGGGCAGCACCGACACCGGCCCGACACACGCCGGAGAGCACCGGCACCGCTGCCACCGGGCAGCACCGGCACCGGCCCAACAGAGACCGGGGATCCACCGGCACCGCTGCCAGCGCCCCTGCCGGGAGAGGCACCGGCAGCAACCCCGGAGCTCCTCTCTCCCGCCCCAGGCAGGACGGCCTCGCACCAGAGGGTCAGAGCAGCTTTATTTGACTCTCCAAACACGCCAAATACAAACAAGCGCCGAGACAGAGGCCGGGACGAAGACACTGAGTCCAACGGGACCGGGCACGACACCGGGGGACACGCGTGACACGAGGAGGGGGGGACAGGGAGGGAACACCGTGCTGAGCCCCTGGCCTGGGGTGTTCTGTGGCAAAGGGCCCAAGATTTCCCCTGCACCAGCAGCAGACAGCACAGAGATCACCCTCAGGGCCAGAGAGGCTGAGCTGGGCGGGAGGATGAGGAGAGGAGGTGTCCCCATGAGGGGACACAGGACTGGGCAGCCCAGCTGGTGGGACAGCGTCAGGCAGCAGCTGAGGTGGTTCCAGCCATAATAATCTCACCTCAGAATCACCTCTGCAGGGGCAGAGGGCACACCTGCCCCCTCGCAGCACCCCCAAAGCAAGGGGAGAAGGAGATGGTGCCCAAACCCCCTGAGAACCTGCAGGAGCCAGCAGAGCTCCCAGCCATCAGGACAAACAGCTTCAAAAGAGCCCTGGAAATAGGTTTTGCTCAGTACACAGCACCAGCAGCCTGGGGCCAGACACAGCCAGGAACAGAACACCCAGGGAGAGCAGGACAGACAGACAGACACAGCTGTGTGCTCCCTGTGTGGGACAAACCAACCAGGTCCTGGCCACCGTCCCCCATGGTGGCCAAACACCGAGAACAAAACAGATTTAGTGTTAAAAATTTTAATATAAAAGAATAACAAAAGCATTTCTGCCAAACCCAGGGCTCACAGCCCCAACGTGAACCAAGAGCAGCCAAACAACACAAGTGTCAGCAGGATTCTTCCCTGTCACAGCTTGGTTATCTTGCCCTTAACTCAAGATAAAAATCCAAGTTCCACCCTCAGTACTGTAAAGCTGTCACTGGGGTTAGGGAGGGTGGTGGGACAGTGAAACTGATCCCTCAGGGACTCATTTAGAAATCCTATCACTTGCAGAGGAGCAGGGAAGGAGGGACAGGGCTGTGACAAAGGCCAGGTGGCCACTGCTGGCAGGAAGAGCTCCCTGTGCCACCCCTTCCACATTAGGACCAGTATGGCTTTCTCCCAGTAAAGCAGAGGTGCCCCCAGGGGCACAGAGGCTCTTGGAGGCTCTGGCAGGGGCCACAGACACTTGGAGCTCGCCAGGACTGTTCTGGTGGCTGTAAAAGGCTGTGAGAGGGAAGAGCAGCCCCTCGCCTACCAGTGGATGCATTAGGCACGGAGCAGAGTGGGGGCAGAGGGTTCTTCCAGCTCATTAAGGCACTTCAGCATCAATCCACTTCCTCTGCAGCCCAAATCACAGCCCACTCCCAGTGCTGATTCAGGGGGACAAACAGCTTAAGGCTTCTGGGGTAACAGTGCCCAGGGGGAGCATTTCCAGAGTCTTTCAGTGTTGCTTTATTCCCCAACTCATGCTGGCTGCTGAATGGTTGCATTACCTGGGGAGAGCAGGTCCTGCTCCATCAATCCAAGGCAGCAGCACCTCGATGTAAATGCCAGGAGTGGAACTGGCACACCTGCCTGCCTGTGGAATCTAGATAGCCCACAAACACTCTGACACCCCTCTGGTCCCACTGGTCCCACAGGACCTGCACAGGGAGGCTATCAGCAAGACCAGGGCATACATTTCCTTTTAGCCATGATTTTAACTGTCACACTTGCATGTTCAGCATTTGACATGCCTGGAAGGCAAGTCAGAATTCATCTCCCAGCATCAGAGACCACGGCAGCTCCAGCAAACACAGCATAAAACACATTCCACAAGATCAAAGCTACTGCAAAGCCTGGCACCGAAGCCCTGAATTATCCCAGTCAGCAGCTGAACACTTCTGGCAACACAGCCCCTGACTCCTCACAGACCAGATCAGTCACACATCCTGTACCCGAGCAGAGGGATGGTAAAGTGCTGAATAGGTTTAGGGTTGTAGGAGCACAAGACTCCTGAGAGTTTCAAGTCTGCATTCCCTGTCTTACTTTGGGAGTGCTCTTTACTGGGTGATGCAGTTGTCTCCCATGTCCTGAGCGTATCTGTCAGATATTGCAGTCCTCAAGTCCTCCACCTCTTTGTGAAGCTGTTTTACTTCCACCAGTTTCTTGGCCAGTCCATCAGGGCTCAGCAGGTCATCCTTCTCCTTCACAGGGTACTGCACAGCTGTGGGGTCAGAGAAGGGAGGTTCCTCACATGCAGTTCTCGGCAAGGATCGCACGCATTTGCAAATCAGCCAGAAAAACCAACTCACATTTGCAAAAGAGGTTCTGCTTAACATTCAGCAATTACAACATGCACCTTTGAAGCAAGCCAACCACAAAGAGCATTCAGAAGCCCAGAAACAGCACTTTCCATGCTCTATGTGAGTTACTGAATTCTGCCACAGCACAGCACGGAATTGTTCTGCCATCGCTCGAAAGGAA
Source organism: Serinus canaria (assembly GCF_022539315.1). Lineage (NCBI taxonomy): Eukaryota > Metazoa > Chordata > Aves > Passeriformes > Fringillidae > Serinus > Serinus canaria. The sequence continues at coordinate 5,799,683 of NC_066336.1, read as the reverse complement.
ATATACTCACAGTGAATGCCCAGGAGCAGAGAGAGGTTGGGGTCCTTGCCCTGAGCCCTCTGGGTGACAATGCTGTAGACAGACTGTAAATCCTGCAGGCAGCTGGCCAGCTCCCCGTGCAGCTCCTGGGCCAGGCGGGCCGTGTCAGCAGGCAGGGGCTGGGCCGTCAGCTGCGCCTGCCGGAGCTGCTCCTGCAGCGTCAGGTTCTTCTCAATCAGCTCCTGGTTCTGCACGGACAGCTGGACACACGGACAGGGCATGTCAGTGGGCACCTGGGGCAGCACTGCCACACTGGAGGCAGCTGCTCTGTGATGGGAGCAGAGGGCAGGAGCTGGTTTGCATGCAGCCCTCCAGGCCGTGGCCGGAGCAGCGAACGTCACTGCCACCCGGGAAGGGAAGCTGCACTGTCCCTGCCGAGGCCAGTGCACTAAAAGCTTCCAGGAGTTTGTGCACCCCAGCAGTGGCCGTCCTTGCCTCGAGGGCTGCTGCTGGGAGGGGGCTCTGCCCGGCCCTTCAGCCGGGGCTGTGCTTGGGCTCCTGTTCTGCTGCCCCCAGCTGGCAAGCTCGGCCTCCTCCATCCCATCCCCATCAAGTTCCCGAGGCACAACCTGCTTCTCCTGCTTCCCAGCAGGGCACAGCTCCTCTCACAGCCCTGACAGGACAACTGACTAGCAGGAGAGATTGAGCTGCTGACTAAATTCAGGGCCTTGCTCAGAGACAATCCATTGTTCATTCAGTGCTACGCCCAGGCACTCAAGCATCCCCTGACCTCTTTCACGGCAGCCCGGAGCTGCTGCAGAGCATTTTCCCTTCTCATCGCCTCCTCTTTCAGAGCTTGGCTTGTCCCCTCCTCCTGGGCCACCTGTTCTTCCAGGTTCTGGAACAGACCATGGGAACACAGTAAGTCTAACTCACTTCACAGCATATTCTCAAGTCCCAGGTCTCTCCCCGTCACCTCTCACCTTGATTTGCAAGGTTAACTGCTCCATCTTCTTCTGCTTTTTGTCCACAATCTGGAATTGAAAGCAGAGGCATCAGAAGTGGCCACCCAGATGCAGTAGTACCACCAGGAATTCTCCTTTAGTAGGACAGCATCTCCTTCTCTTTGCTGTCCATTTACTGCTCTAATCACAGATGCTCTTAGGAGTGGACTTGGATAAAAGGCACCATTAGATTTATCAGCTAAAACCAGACACTGTGTGCTGGTGGTTGTCCTCTCTCCTCTTCTGCATTCTGCAGCTTCTCCCCAGCACTACTGGAGAAATGTGTGGTTATCACGTCAAGAACAGCTTTTGGAACCCTGCAGTGTGCAGCTCCAGGAACTGCTGCTTCAGAGCAATTGTGTCTTTAAAAGTCCCCGATTTCCTCTGGGTGCCTGGTGTGACTCAGTGGAAGGAAAAATGTGGGATTCCTGACTGGGACAGCCCCTTACCTTCCTGAGGCAGTCACACTCCTTCTTCAGAGAGTCATGTTCCATTTTCTGCCTCTCCCCATTCTGGGCAGGGGGTCCTCTCTCTGCATTCTTTGCATACTGCTGCAGCTTGTCCTGCAAGCTGCAATGAGCAGAACACCGTGGGGAAAAACCAGTTTTAGTTATGATTCCTCCCTTACTTTAACGAGGGAAACAATATGAGGAGTGAAGTTAATTTCATATCAAATATCAGCATTGCCCTGTTTGCATCCCAGTCCCCCACCTGCCAGGGCTGTGCATCACCCTCCTCGTGCAGCAACTCCTGCAGAGCCAGGATGAGGCTGACTCCTCATTCCTACCTGCGCACAGTGGACAGGAGCTCCCTCTCCTTGTGCTTTTGGGTTTCCAGCTGCAGCTCTTGCTCCCTGAAAGCAGCCTGGACATCTCCAAGCTCTTTTTCCAGTGCCAGCAATGTTTCCTGCAGGGCAGTGGTCTTCACTTCAGATTCCTTCAGCTGCAACAAAAGGGGACAGGATGTAGCTATAGAAAAGCCTCCTGAGCAAGAAGGTGAAGAGCCAGCATTGCAGCTCAGAGGAAGTTTTACCTTCTGACTCTGTTTCTGGTGGTCCTCAAGGGTTGGGAGATCACCCAGGTATCGTTCCAGGGTCTCAATTCTCTGCTGTCTCTCTCTGTTTTGTTCAGATTCCTTCTGGCATTTCTTTTTAAGGTTATTAATGTGTTTGTCTCTTCCCTTTAACTGCAGGGACAGTGACAGACAAGTTCAGTTTATTTAATTTCTTATTTAGTCTTCAGTCTTCCATAAGCCCACTCATTTAGCTTTTTGCACACCACACAATGCCAAAATATAAGATCCCCTTAACTCGTTTCTGCTCATTTAGCTATAGACAGGCATTCTTTTGGTTAAAAGAGGAGGTACTGAAATGCTTCTAACTGCAGGAGGAAAGGCTTTTGCTTGTAAACCATAGTCTACAACGAGATGAGAAAACACCTGCAATTACAGATTGCCACAGAAGTTTCACCTCAGCACTCCACTGAAAGCACACCTTCCCATCTCTAGAGCAACAGGTCATACCCTCTCTTCCTGCTTCTTTAACTCCTCTGCATGTTTCTGCACCGTTTCCTTCAGGGACTCCCGGACCAGCTTCACATCCACCTCTGCAGCAGCCAGCTTCCTCTCCAGCTCAATGTTCTCCTTGCTGAGGCACTCAGTCTTCTCTGTGAACTGTGCTCGCAGGAAGGCGTTCTCCCGCTGCAGCTCCTGCAGGCACAGACAGCCCCTCAATCTGGGGGGTACAAACTGTCCCTCAGCTGTCCCAGGGCTGTGTCCTCATCCTCCCCAATCCCCAAACACCCCTCAGCACACTCTGAAACAGCACCTGGCAGTGCTGCATCACCAGCACAGCTTTAATCCATCAAAGGAAATCTCAGGGGGCACAGAGGTGATGCTAACTCCACACAAGGGATAATTTATAATTTAACTCTGCACAGTCCTGCTCAGCAAACACCAATTTCTCCCTGGCACCTGCTGTACCTGCATCCTCAGCATGTAGATGTCTCCATAGGATGCTGGGCAGCCCAGCAGGGCACTGTGCACCTGCAGCTCACTCTCCCGGACCTTCTGCTCCAGCTGGGAAATGTGCTGCCTCTGTCTGGAACAAAACAGGCAATTCACTCTTCTCAAACCTAGAGAGCAGCAGCACAGCACAAACAGAGCCACCACAGCACTGCTGCTCCACTCAGTGACCAGCAGAGCACAAGAGAACTCTGCCTCTCAGAGTTCACCTGCAGAGAAAGAAACACTTTAACCTCTTTTACAATTCTGATTTTCTTCCCTTCCCTCCTTTCAAAACCCTTCCCCCAGTCATGATTACAGATAAAACACAAAGCCTTGCATGTTTTGGAGGATCCAGCTAGACTCTGGAGCTTGGGAGTGGAATGAACAGACAACAGATGACTCAAAAAAGGGAAGAAAATGTATTTACAGTCCGGATGTTGAAGGTACCTTTCATCAGGACTTACTTTTCAAAAACCTTGTGCACCACTAGCCTTAGATAAGAGAAATGTTGCTTGCCAGACCAAAGTCACAAACCTCAAATTTAAAATAAAGGCCTCAAAGAGCTCCCAAAAAGTCCTTAAGCAAAAGAGGCAGTTATTTTGACATTCCAGGTTAATAATGATGTGGACAGAAATCTTTATCCCTTATAAAACACAGAAAACCATAACTAAAATTAATTTACTTGAGCCCTTAAGGATCATTGTCCTAATTCCAAGAAGGAGAGAAGAGCTCAGGTTGTTCTCTAAGGTCCTTTTATTGTTCTTTGCAACAAAACAAGATCATCTGGGCAAAAGGGACTCTGAGAAATGAGCCTTCCTTGGTACTTTCCAAACAGAAATGGACTGGACTCTCTGAACCACATGTCAGCATCAAAGCCTCACCTGTCAATGAGGAGCTCCTTCTCCTTGAGCAGGTTTTCATTGGAGTTCAGGATATTGATCCACTGTGCTGGGTCAGGGGCAGGCAGGGATGGGGAGTACAGTGAAGAATGGGGGCAGGTGCCTCCATTTTGTAACTGCAAGAGGAGACAGAACAAGGAGGGAGAGGGCTGTGCCCCACAGGGGTAATTGCAACACTGCTGCAGCTATTTTGCACGCTGTGTGCTCATCTGCATGCCAGGGCAGGGCTATTTCAGTCTCTGTTGATGTCCAAGAACAAGAAAGTTTGCCCAAGCACAACTGGAGATTAACAAATAATTTTAGATCACTGTCCTAGCTCGCTGGAAACAATTTGTCTCCATTAGGGTACAGCTGGTGGGAGGTAGTAAACAAACTGTTTCCACCTAATAAACTGCTGTTAGTTCCATGCATTTTTTCAAAAAAGTCTGTTCTGTAGCTAGAGTTAGGAAAAAGCCATTCTAGACACTGCTTAAAACCTCTTGGCATGCTTTTTCTTCCCAGTTTCTATCAGACAGGGTGTTTCAGCTCTTGATCTGGCAGGTGGAGCAGCCCTGTAACACAATCCAGGGCTGCTCTGCACCCGCAGCGTGTCAGACGATACCTGTGACACCACAAGCTGTAAAAACAGACCACTAGGAGCCTTCTGGTGTCACTCAGGGAGAAGCAGCGGACATTTTCCCCCTGGCTCCTTAGTCTGGGACAACAATTCCTGCCTACAGAGACAGGAAGGGTTTCAAACTCACACAGCCCCAGCTGCCTACCTGCATCTGCTCCACCTGCAGCCGCACTTTGTCCAGCTGCTGTTTCCAGGCACTGAGCTCGCAGACTCCCTGGTGGGGGTGCACGGTGCAGCCTTCCTGCACCCAGGCTCGGCCTGGGGGAGCTGCCACAGGTTTGGAATAGAAACTGCTGGCCTGGAGTCCCGCTGGCATCAGCCTGCTCCCGCTGGGCCACGGCCCGTCGCGCGGCTCGCAGGCTCCGTTGGCCCCCGGTGCCGGTTTGCCCTCTGGCAGCACCTTGGGATGGTCCTTCCCTGCCTCAGAGCTCGGGTGGAACTGCTGGCACCTGTGCAGAGGGTCAGCGCACACGCTGTCCAGGAACAGGGACTGGTTAAGGGTCTGCTCCATGGCAGGGGGGTCGAACTTCCAGGCGCCCTCTGTGAGGGTGTGATTGGCGACGGGAGGCCAGGCGTGCTCGCAGCCATTGTCCCCCAAGGCCCTGCAGAGACGCAGCACCTCCCTGGGTGGCACCTGAGAGGACTTCCCGGCGTTCAGGTCCCCGTTCCTGGCGAGCCCTGGGCGGTCAGGGGCAGAGCCTGGCCCGGCAGGCTGTGCAGAGCCCTGGTCCCCTGCAGGGCACAGCTTGGAGGGTGAAGCACCCAGCGTGGAAGGCATAACGTGGGCTGTCGGAATGGTCACCTGGGTCTTGATGGGATGGAATGAGGAACCGCTACTGGAGTTGCAAAAGTCTAGGGGAAGAAGAAGAGTGATACTCTAATTACAGTCCTGAAAATACAATCCTCCACTGAGCTTTCCAAAATGACTTTAAAACCAGCTCCTTTCCCACTGAACACGTCCTCCTAAGCAGCAGCATGACTCAGGCACACCTGTGTTCCCCCTCACTACAAGTTTCAGGAACATGCTGACCTTTTCCTACCACCACGGGAAGAATCCAAGTTTAATCCATATTTTTAATCTACTCTAGGATAATCCTGAATCAAGGTTACCTTTCTCTAGGTTTAGAAGTCAAGTCCTTGGTACGGAATAAAAAGGCTGAAACTTACTGATGTGAACACTGAGCCCGCGATCCCGCTCTGCCCATCCCACAGCTCAGCGACTCCAGAGGGTGAGCAGAGCTAACAGGAGCCTTCCCTGAGCCCATGATGAGCCTCCAGCATCGCTGACCCTGAGGATCTGACCTTGCAGCTCCTCCAGGACACCACGGCAGAGCCTGTCCCAGAGCTGGGGCAATGGCTCTCACCTACGGCCACAGGAAGTGAGACAGAGCTCCCGTCCTGCCAGCGGGGCACCAAACCTGGCTGCAGCAACTCGGCGTTATTCTTAGCAGCTCTCAGATTTCAATACAGCAACAGCAAGGGCTGAGAAAGGCAAACAGCAAAGTGCCCCTTCCCACTCCTTGTCCTGAGACGTTCTGTGTCGCAGGAATTCCAGGTTTGTCCCAGGAGCACACGCTGGATTTCCTCATGGCTTTGGCCCAAGGCCCATGCCCACGTGATGCTCCAGCAAGTCACCCTCCCACCTGTTTGTACCCTCCAAGCACTGCTACAACAACAAACAAACACTACAATTTGAACACAGCCCAAATCAGACTCTGCAAAGACCAAAACCACGCTACAGGAGAACTGTCACAATAAAGGCACTCAATCCTTGAGTGCAGTGAGGGCAGAAAATCTCTCAGCAGAGCTTGGCTGTGCCTGGGCACTCCAGAGAACACCATGCTACTGGGCAGCAGCAAGCACGTTCACCTTGGCACAGGCAAGAGACAGCACCATTTCCTTTTACAGCCCCTAAATTGGTCCCCTGGTGTCACTGCCAGGAACCCGAGGTCCCTGACCAGCACGTCACGTGGGGGTGCTGCAATCAGCTCCTCGAGCCTGCTGAGGGTCCTCACAACAACATTTCTGACTAACGTACTGAGCTCAGCGTGCCCCAGCCGCAGCCAGGCCTGCGGGTCACCCTCGGCTGTGACATCACCAGTGCCTAGAAGGGTCATTTCCCAAAGGAAATCATCTCCCCTGCCCCCAGCTGCCAAATGGTGCTTTATCATCCCGAGAGAGGCCTGATGGAACACTTAAACATGTGCTCGTGTAGTATTTCCAGCAGTACTTCCAACAGCCAGACCTGCTAAAGCCTCCATTTCACTGGCACATTACTGAGATCGACAATCTTAATAATCATTCCAAATGTCAATCTCATTCCAAAGGCTCCCTGGCACACAGGGATGTGTGAAGTCTTTTAAGGAACACCACAAAGTGTCCCTCATTGCTGAAAAGAGAATCAATAAAGGTTAAAAAAACAGGGGGAAAGGATTGCTGGGACCAGAAATTTCACAGAACGTGCCTCAGTGGAAGGCCAGGCTGCAGAGCTCTCAGCTCTAACACTGCAGAGACAAACACAAAAGCACAAATTATTTCCTTAAAAAAAAAAATTAAAATCACCCAACAGACTTGCTGATAAATCTATCATTGACCAATAAGAACCAGCAAGTCACCAAGGTGGCTTTTGGTCAGTTAAAAGCCCTGCAGTGAGACAATAACCCAGCTCAGAGACACGGCCAGTCCCCCCTCCCTTGGTCACATCCCAGCCACCTGTGCCAGGCTGTGCCCCAGGGGTGCCCCTCACCCTCGGTGCTGTCTGAGCAGGAGGTGCCAATGCCCCCGTCCCTGCTCTCGGCCACGCTGGGACAGCGGCTCAGGGACCTCAGGGACTCCATCGCTGCCTTCCACTCACTCTCCAGGAACTGCCTCTTCTGACAGCTGCTGGGGCCTGCAGAGGAAAAACTGGGGTATTAATGCTTGAATTAAGCCATAGGTAATTACCAGTGCCTCCAAACCCCAAGCTGGTCCTTGCTTCGCTCCCTGAATTCCTGTTAAAAAAATATCTTCTGCTAAAGGAAATGGCAGGAAGCACAGGGAAGTGAAATAACACCAACAGGAGACTAAAAAACAACCTTGGTAAGGAAGTCAGGCTGCAGAAGCTGTAAATTATATTCCCATTGATCAGTTTGGTCATGTTACACCCAGCTGGTGCTCTGACTAAAAGGAGCAGCAGCACAGCAAAAGTGGGCAATTGAAGAGGCATTTTTGCATTAACTCCAAAGAACTCTCCCAGATTCATCAGCCGTCAGCTCAAGGGAGAAACTCCTTCCCAAATGACTGCTGAAAAAACAGGCAAGGGGAGAAAATAAGATTTTTTTTTGAACAAAAAGCTTCTGGTAGAGAATCTTCTGAGAGCCACGTGTCTCCTCAGAGAAAGTGAGCCAGGATCTGAGAGCAGCAGGGCTTTGGAGAAAGGACTGTCCTTACCCAAAGGGTTCTTCTGCAGCGGCCTCAGGTCTGGATCTTTCTCAGGAGCAGCCATCTTATCTATCTAGAGAGCTGGATAAATGAATAAAAGCCTTTTTTAAGTGAGTATAATCCACGCCCCGTTCCCTCTAACCAAGCAAAGGGGGCACACACAGCAGCTACTCATCAGCATTTGGTATTTAATTACCTTCTTCTCCCAGTAACATCTGTTTTTTTCCTGCAGCAACACTTAAAAAAAACCAAAACAAACCCTTGTGGATTTTCTTTATGTCTGTTTGCACCATTCTGCAGGTATTCAGCAGCACCTTCCTGCTGTTATCTGTGTCTACAGAGACTAAAAAATTTCTCTTTAAAAGTCTTAACTCTCAACCAGATCATTTCTGCCCTCTGTAGAGGTCACTGAGCAACTACATGATGAAAAAAAGTCCTTCAAAAATCAGCCTTTCTGTTCCATGAATAGCAATCTTTAAATGCACAGAGTTCTGGGTTAATTTATCTATTTCTCTGAGTGCTTCAGAGAGTGAATTTCCTGCCTCTGATAATGCAAGTGCAATTCACAAATTACACACTGGAAATTCAAGGCCTCTACAAACCCATACTCAATCCTCACCCAGCAGCTGTTACTGATTTTTGCTAAACTGATTGAAAGAGTTCGGAGAATACATTAATTCCTAGAAAACATTCATGCACACAGATGTTACAACCTAGCAGAAACATTGGGAATACCACAGGATAACGAACCACACACAGCACTTTATCAGCAAAGAAACGAAACGCTTCTACATAAATGCAGTGCTCATTATGGTTAATTGAGGTGTGGTTAATTTAGGCAGATATAATTGTAGGTAAATTTCGGACGGGCTGGAGGTCCCGGTCCTTGAGGGTCGGTTGGGCAGATCCTGAGGAGGCCCCTCCTGAGGAGGGTCTGGGGGCTCAGCAGCTGACCCAGAGGCGGCGGGAAGGGGGTGTCGGTCCTGTGGGCCCAGTCCCTGAGGGGGAGAGCAGGGCCCGGTCCCTGAGGGGCGGCCACGAGGAGCGCAGAGACCGGTGCCGAACGGGCTGGAGGGTCCGGGGTGCGGTGCCGGTGTGGCAGCGGGGCTGCCGGTGCCCGGTGGCGGTGCCGGTACCGAGTGGGTGTGGCTCAGGGTCGGTGTCGGTGCCGGTACCGGGCTCTGTCCCTCATCTGCCGCTGCCGCCGCCGCCGCCGCCGCTCCCGCCACCCCCGCGCGCCGCGACCGTTACCTCCGCGCGGGGGGGGCGTGGCAGAACGCAGGGGGGCGTGGCTTCCTGGTGTATCAGCCAATCTAATATTCCGACCACGCCCCTGGCGATGTCTCATTGGCTCGCCTGAACGCTGTCCCCCCTCCCGCCGCGAAGGGCTCTGGCGGAGGAAGAATGGCCGCGGGCGGCACCCGTAGGACGGGCGCTGAGGGGGCTCTGCCCGGGGAAATGGGGGAGCGGGGGCGCCTCTGGATCTCCACAGAGATCACCTGCCAGGAGAGCGGCAGGACGGGAGGAAACCGCCTCAGGCTGCACCAGGAGAGCGGCAGGGACCGGAGGAAACCGCCTCAGGCTGCACCAGGGGAGTCCCCACAGCTCCTGCCAGGGGAGCGACCGGACAGGAGGAAACCGCCTCAGGCTGCAGCAGGGGAGGGTGAGGTTGGACGTCAGGAGGGATTTCTCCATGGAAAAGGTGGTCAGGCACTGGCACAGCCTGCCCGGGGCAGTGGCTGAGTCACCATCCCTGGGAGTGTTCAAAAACATGCGGATGTGGTGCGTGGTTTAGTGGTGAGCGCGGCAATGCCAGATTTACAGCTGGACGCAATGATCTTGGAGGTCTCTTCCAGCCTAAACAATTCCGTGATTTGATGATTTCAGCGCCAAGAAAAACCACGGCAGGACCAGGCCCTGTCAACACGTTTATTTACAGAAGAGCCATGGCTGGGCTGGCTGGCAGCACCACAGCGGGCGCTGAAAATCCCCTCCTTGCCGAGCTGCGGCCAAGGCCAGGAAGAATTAAGACTGTCACTTACAATTAAGGAGCCACATCCTCTGCAGGATGGCCCCTCTGGGGCTGAGCCTTCCAGAACGTGTTCAGGCCCAGCAGCACAGAGCACCCACCGCGCTCCGAGTCCTGCGGGCACCGGCCCACGGCAGGACTGGCGGATGTCAGGGCTCAGCTGCCTCTCCAGCACCGCCCTGCTCCTGGCCCTGGCCCTCCTGCCCTGCCCAGCCCTCCCGCAGCTCCTGGTACAGCTCCTGGTGCTGCTCCTTCCAGCGCCTGAAGGTGTCCGAGGTGAGCGCGGCCTCTCCCAGCAGCTGCTCCAACGCCTGCAGCTCCGCCAGCTTCGCCTGCCCGGAGCGACACCGCACGTTTTGGGGGTCAGCCGTGGGCAGGGGGCACTGGGGGGCTCGGGGGGCCGCGGGGTCCCACCTTGAGCGTGCTCTGCAGGGCCCGCACGGCGTGCACCCTCTCGTTGATGTGCGGGTTCCTGTTGCGCCGCAGGAAGGACTTTCGGCACTGCTCCTGCGTCAGGACCCGCCGCTGCCCCATCAGGGACACCCCGCCCTGCCGCAGGCACCGCGCCAGGCTCTCCAGATCCTCCCCGCCGGGCTCTGGGCAACGAACAGGGGCCACTGCAGCAGGAGGGCAGCCCCCAAACCCCGCGGGGCTCCCCCGTGCCCCGAAGGCGTGGGATCGTGGAGTAGTTCGGCTCGGAAGGGACCTTAAAGATCGTCTTGTTCCACCCCTGCCATGGCAGGGACACCTGGAAACTGTCCCAGGTGCTCCAAGCTCCATCCAGCCTGGCCTTGGGCACTGCCAGGGATCCAGGGGCAGCCACAGCTGCTCTGGACACCCTGTGCCAGGGCCTGCCCACCCTCACAGGGAAGATTGTCCTTCTAAACCAATCTAAACCTTCTCTTTGTAGTTTAAATCCATCCCCCTTGCCCTGTCACTCTGTGCCCTCACAAAAAATCCCTCTCCATCTTTCCTGCAGGGTCCTTCATCCCGAGGTGGTTCACACCCAAACACACCCTGGCTCGAGTCCCCCTAGCACACCCAGAGGCAAAAGGGAGGGACACAAGGTGACAGGGGGTCAGATGTCCCCCCCTGCACCTACCCATGGGGGAGCAGGGCCGGGGACTGCCCTGGGGGCTGCTGGCTGGGGAGAGCTGTGCCTTCTCCGGGGTGTTCTGCAGCCTCTTCCTTGGCTGGGGAAAAGATGGGGCAGCAGGTGAGACAAGGAGCTCTGTCCTTCTGTCCCCAGGGTGTCCCCAAGGGCCACTCACCGAGTCAGATCCGTGCCTGGGGGAGGACTCATCATCGGGGTCCTCAGCTTCTGTCTCACTGTAGCAGTCTGGAGGCCACGGGAGAAGACAGAAATTCCCTCCCAGGGCTGAGAATCATCCCAGCCACCCCTCAGGGAGCATTTGTCACATCCCCCAAATCTTGGGCCAAGCTCCCTATGCCATGGGGACCCCCTCGCACTGACCCCAGCCCGGGGTGGCCTCCTTACCTTCCTCCTTGTCTGGGACTGCCTGGTGGGCCAGTGTGTGCTTTGTCTTAGCTGCTACCAGGCGACTGACCCACCTGGGGAGGGAAAGGATGGGCACACGGGGCAGGAGGCTCCTGGCCAGCCCGGGCTGCTGGGGCCAGTGCTGGCCCTTGGCTCTGTTACTCACATGCTCAGGTCAGCCAAGGTTTCAGCAGCAAACACAAAGGGCTTGTACGTCTGGTGGCACAGCTGGAACACGCTGGGGACAAGGGGGTGGCTGCCTGTGACACAGGGCCAGCCCCTTCCAGCCTCCCCAGCACTGCAGCCCCCCCATCCCAGCCCAGATCACCCCAGTAACACAGTGCAGGCCTTGCTCAGAGTGTGGGCACAGGTGCCAGCCCTGTGGGGACCTCACCAGTCCCATGGAAACCCCAATGGCCCTGTGGGGACCTCACCAGCCCCGTGGGGACCTCACCAACCCCATGGGGACATGCAGGTTGTTCCCAGCAGGACACATCAGCACGTGGCCTTGGCACAGCATCCCCCCCTTTTCCACCACCAGCCGGGGGTGAAAGTGAGCCAGACCCCACTCACTATTTCTTCTTCTGCTCCCTGGTGCTCTCCAGGTTGTAGGTGGCCACGTTGATGAGTCCTGCAGCCCTCTCATCCTGCAGGTCAGGGACAGCCGTGTGGGGCACCACCCTGGGAAATGCCAGCTGCCCAGGAGGGGACAGAGCCACCCTGTGCCCCCACTCACGTTGGGGTGGTTGTACCAGTAGACCGTGTGGCCCTTGAGCACAACCCAGCACCGCTTCCACTTCTGGGCCATGAAGCCCACGTGCTCCTTCTTCTTGAGGAGCCACCCGTCGCAGTCCACCCGGCCCAGGTCCCGGCACGAGACCCGCCGGCGGCTCAGCCGGGTCGCCACTCCTGCACCAGGGCCCGGGGGTCAGGGCAGGGCAGGGCAGGGGGAGCAGAGCCCCCCGGGGCAGCCCCCAGCCCCACTCAGCCCAGCCTGGCAGGGCTCTGCTCACCTTTAGCTCTGCGTCCCGTGCTGGGGCTGCCCTGGGTGGGAGACAGGTGAGATTTTAGTGACAGGGCAAGGCAGTGTTTGCTGAGCACCCCCCCAGCAGCACCACAACCCTGAGGGACCCCCACAGGGATCCCCAATTTACACACAGCAGGGGCTCAAGGGGAACCTCTGACACCCCCCTAGCATGTCCCCCCCAGCTCTCACCTCTTCAGGGCTGGGCTCTGCTCCCCCAGCCCCCTTGGCAGGGGCTGCCCCGGGGCTCAGCTCTGTGGCACGGGGTTCAGTGGCAGCAGGGGTGCTCGGGGGGGTGCCCAGAGGGGTGTCCAGGGGGGCATCCAGGGCGCTGCCACTGTCCCACACCTCCTCTGCAGCACCTGTGAACAGCGAGCAGGGCTGCAGCCTCGTGTCCTGGGGAGAGCTGCTCCCTCCCTGGCCACCCCCTGCTCCCATCCTACCCTGTCCAGACGGGCCCGGCAGCTCCTCCACAGCTGCCCCGGGCAGCCTCAGATCCCGCTCGTCCTCTTCCTGCTCCTCGTCAGTGACGGGATCCGGGACAGACTCTGGTCCCGAGTCCAAGTCGGCCGCAACGCTGGGAGGAAAAGGGGACCCCTGAGCCGCAGAGCGCCGCCGGGCTCCCCGATCCACCTCGGGCCGGGGCACCCCCGGCGCTGCCTGCCCCGGGAGCGGGCTGGAGGGGGCGCGGGGACAGAGCTCCAGCCCCGTTCCAGCGGGCTGCCCGCCTCGGCTGCTGCCCGCGCTGCCGCTGGCTCTCCGCACGCCTTTCCATTCCGGGAGGGGAGAAGGGTCACGGCTAAATATAGTTCCAACCCCACTAAAACGTTACCAAGTGAATGAATTACAAACTCCCCTCTTTGTCATTCCTTAAGGCTCCTGTCAGCTTTCCCGGCTGCTCACAGGCAGCTGCTGCACTGCTGGCACCTCTCCCCCTAAAACAGGGCTGGGAAAGGGCCCCGGATGCACCCAAACATCTCCTTGCTGGCCAGACTGGGGGTGTTGGGCTGTCGGGATGGGGCTCACCTGGAGGTCAAGGACACGGGGCTGCCTGGACTCTCACCACTCCTGGTGCCAGGGGAATCTGCAGCATCCAAAAATGCTCCTGGGGCCTGTGGATGGAGCGTCAGTGCCAGCCCCATCCCACCATGCACCCCAGAGCTTCAGGAATCTCCAGGGTGATGGGAGATGCCCAGCTCTGAGCATCTCTGCCTGACTCCCAGCATGGCCCAGTGCGGGACTGGGGCTGGACTGGGAGCACTGGGATCACTCACCTGCTGCCTGGGAGAGGGGGGTGAGCCAGGCAGCTCGAGGGGGATCTTCTTCAGCACCAAATTCACCCTGTTCCCCTTCTCCAGCAGCTTCCTCGCCAAGTTGACAGGTGTCCAACCCACCTGCAAATCCTGGGTGAGCTGTGGGCCACTGCCCTGGCCCCACGGACACTTCATCCTCCAAACCCACCCCAGCCACAGACCCCATATACCCAAATCCTCCTGGCAATAGCTCCTGTGTCCCCCAGACCTTCCCCAGCCATGGCTCCTGCTTTTTGCTGCTCATAACTCCTGCATTGCCCGCCTGAGCCCTCCCTGCCAAGCCCAGCAGCACCCTGGAGCCCCCATCCCCACTCACCACCACCTGCTCGTTGACCTGCACGATCTCGTCCCCGGGCAGGATGTGGCCCCCGTGGGCAGCCAGGGCCTGGGCAGAGAGGGGGGACAGTGGGGTGCCCATTCCTGGGTTCCCTCCCTCCCTCCCAAGCTAATCCCACTGAGGATCTCTCCTGGTCAGAGAGAAGCAGGGGCGTTAACCATTAACCCGACTGCACAGCGCCCCTGGAGCTGCTGCTGGGGTCGGGGTGCAGAGGGGGCTCCCCCATGCCCAGGCTGTGCTCACTCGTGGGATGAATTGCACGGGTTCAGCCACAGGCAGCCTCCCTGCTCTGGGTCAGGGGAGGGCAGATTAGGGCCCTAATCTGGATCCCATGGAGGGAGGTGCTCCCCACAGGGAATAAAGGGGTGACTGAGGGGCACGGGGTGACAGGGCCCCTCACTCACCTCTGGGGTGGTGGCAGACACGAAGTGCAGGCAGGAACTGGTGGAGGTGATCTCAAAGCCCTGGGGAGCCAAGATGGGGGTTTGAGCAGGGGCCTGGGGGTCCGAGGCAGAGGGGGGCCCTGGGGTGAGGGGACTCACCAGTCGGGCAGTGAGGAGTGGCTGGGGGCTCCCCAGAAGATCAGAGGGTGGTGTTGGGGTCTCAGGGGATCCTGGGGGGCTGCTCCATTGGCTCTGGGGCAGCGTTGGTGTGTCAGGGGATGTTGGGGGGCTCTGCCACAGGCCGAGGGGCAGTGTTGGGGTGCTGGGGGATGTCGGGGGGCTGCCCTGTGGGCCAGGGAGCAGCGCCAGCCCCACGTGCTGCAGCACAGCCCTGCGGTCCAGCAGCGCCGGGGGGCTGCAGCCCACGATGCTCTTGCAGATGCCCTCAATGTGCTGGCACTGGGGGTGACAGCGGGGGTGAGGGGGGCCCTGGCAGCCCCCCGAGCCTGCCACCCCCTCCTCACCCAGCACTCACAATCTGCAGGATCCCACTGCTCCTCTCGGCTGCAGAAAGGTCCTGGGGGACAGGATGTGGGATGAGCACCGTGGGGTGGCTCCATCCCAGCTGGGGGGTCCCTGTGGGAAACCCCCTGCACCCCATGTCCCCTCAGCAGAGCTCTGGGGTCAGGAGAGCAGCCAGCCCTGGGCACTCACTGCCTGCAGTGTCTCTGCCAGCTGGGCACACAGCAGGATGATGTCCCGGCTGGCTGAAAAGTCGTTGAGGGTGGAGAACAGGTACCTGGGGGGAAGACAGAGCTCAGCCCCTGGGCTGGGGGGCACCCAGCACCCAGGGGTGCCCTCACCTGCCCCAGACCTGTTGAGCCAGGAGAAGAGTTCCTTGGCAGCCCCGACCAGGTCGATGACTCGGGCCAGGAGGGTGAGGGAAGGTGGCTGGGGGGTGTCCCCTGCTGACAGCCCCCCCTGCACCAGGCTCTGGATGCCCTGTGCCAGCTCCTGCAGCCTCTCCGTCAGTGTCCGCAGGCTGGTGCTTGCCAGCCCTGTGTCCTGGGGGGACAGGAGTGCCAGGGGATGGACGGGCAGGGTGGCATTCAGGGTGTCACCTTCACCCAGCCCACAGTGCCCCTGTGTCCCCACCTCTGTCTGCCCCCTTCCACCCAGCCCAGGGTGACCCCACATCCTCGTCCTTCGGCCCAAGGAACCCCCATGTCCCCCTGCTCCTCCCCGGCATGCCAGCACTCACCAGGTTACAGAGCTGCTCCACAGCCTCCAGCAGCAGCTCCTGGTGTCCCAAGGGCCGCACGCCCAGAGCCTCCAGGACCCCCGGGTCCAGCTCCAGCAGGTCGGGCCCCGAGAGCCCCCAGGCCTCGAAGGGGTACCCCTGCACCGCCGCGTCCAGCCCTGCCACAGATCAGACCCCTGACAGTGTCCCCTGGCCGGGTGACCCCAGGGGTGACCCCTGGCTGATGGCAGGGTCCTCTCTACCCAGCGAGTCCACCCGGCCTCA
Source organism: Serinus canaria (assembly GCF_022539315.1). Taxonomy (NCBI): domain Eukaryota; kingdom Metazoa; phylum Chordata; class Aves; order Passeriformes; family Fringillidae; genus Serinus; species Serinus canaria. Next base: position 5,783,652 of record NC_066336.1, on the reverse strand, counting down.
GCCTAACCGGTGGGAACGGCCGGACCCCTCCCGCCCCCCGCCACCCCGGGAATGCCCCTCCCGGGGAGGAGCAGAGGGACGGGAAGTACCGCCACCCCCAGCCACACGTCCCCAGGATGGGGACACCCCACCCCAGAGCCCGAGGACAGCCGGGGACTCACCTCGGAGCCAGGCGGCCACCTGCGCGGGGCCCCAGGAGCGCACGGGCTCCATGGCGGCGGACCCGGAGCGGCGGCGGGCCCCGGAGCGGCGGCGGGCCCGGAGCGGCGGCGGGCCCCGAGCGGCGGCGGGCCCCGAGCGGCGGCGGCCCCGGAGCGGCGGCGGGCCCCGAGCGGCGGCGGGCCCCGAGCGGCGGCGGGCGCGGCTCCCACCTGCGCCGGGCGCGGCTCCCACCTGCGCCGGCAGCCGCAGCCCCATTGGCGCTCCCGGGTGCCGCTCAGCGCCGGGCCCGCCTGCCCAGGACGGTGCCGTGGGGCGAGGCCCCGGTGAGTCACAGCCCGGACGGTGACACACGGCCGCTGGAACCCCCGGGAAATGACAGCCGGTGTCACCCCCGGCCGCTGCACGCACCGAGGGCTGAGGCCCGACAGCACTTGTGACACCAGTGGGACCCCCCAGGTGCCCTGTGGGTGCAAAGTTAGGCCACAGAGACCCCCAGAAGAACCGGAGGGAATCCGGTTGCCACCCCCTCAGCTCAGCCCTGGAGTTTTTGGGGTGTCACTTCCTGCCCAAATCATAACTCACACCCCTTCACAGGTGGGGAAACTGAGGCAGCCCCGTACAGGCCTGCAGAGGGGCTCGCCCGTAGTTAAGCCCAGCCCTTCAGCCCCCCCAGATCCACCCTGGGCTGGCCTGGCCCCCCCGCCCGCCGTGTCCGCTCCGGGGAGCAGCGGGCGCTGATCGCGGCTGACAGCTGCTGCTCCGCGCCCGCCGCTGCCTGCGCCCTGCCCGCGGGGCCGCCGCACGCACCGAGCCCCTCGCCGGGCTCGGGGGCTCGGGGGGTCCCAGCCCCGCCGCTGCTGCCGCCCCACGGGCCCGGTGCCCCTGCTGCCCGCTCGCCATGATCATCCGCCCCCGACGCCTGACCCCGGGCTACTTCCGACTGCTCCAGGTAAGGGGCGAGCAGGGCCCGGGGAGCCCCGGGCTGCTGCTGCTGCCCACGGTGCCCACCCGCCGTAGGAGCCGTGCCCGGCTCTAGCCCGACTCGCAGTGACGATGCTGCCGATGAGGGCCCACAAGTGCTTCAGGGGCACCCTAAAAACCCCCCTGAGACGCCCAGAGGGGCACAAAGCTGCCTTGACACCCCTCAGTGTGACGGGGCTATTCAGGGCACGGCCCCAGGCCCCTGTGCCCGTGGGGTTGGGGCACTCCCGTGCTCCCCGGTGCTCTCTGTGTCCCCACAGATGCAGCTGGCAGCGGGACGTGAGGCTGAGCCGGGGGGGCGGCTGCTGACCCCCCTGGCCCTGCTGCTGGCGGCCGCCGGGCTCTCCCTGTCCCTCTACAGCGCCCGGAGAATGGCTGACCCCGCCAAGGCCCCCCCAGAGCCGTGAGGAGGGGGCTGGGGGGCCCTAGGGACAGTCCCCGGGGGTGTTGGGGCCCTGGGGACAGTCCCCGGGGGTGTTGGGGTCCCCTCCACCCCCCGGCCCCCGCCCGAGCTCTGCAGCTGACCTGTGCCACATCCAGCCCTTCCCACCGCGATGGGTGCCCTGGGCATGGGGGACACGCCTGTCCCCGCCTGTCCCCGCCTGCCCCCGCCTGTCCCCGCCTTGGGCAGCCGGGATGGAGAACGGAGAAGCCGCTTCCAGCTCCGGGGCTGCCGGCTGCGCCCGGCCCGAGCCACGGGGGGACATCGGGATCCGGCCACCAGAGCAGAGGCTGGACGGACAGACAGAGGGACAGCAGGACCGGGAGCTGCATCCACCCCCACCCGCCGCGGAAGCAGAGGGGCCTGGGGACCCCAGTGGTGGCCACAGAGTGCCCCTGTCCCCATGGGAACGTGCGGTGGCCGCGGCCCCGCAGGAATGAGGCCAGCGCCGCGTTAGGTAACGGGCAGGGGGGACACGGGGCGGTGACGTGTCCTGGGCAGGCACATCCCCTGTCCCTGGGCAGGCACATCCCCTGTCCCTGGGCGGGCACATCCCGTGTCCCTGGGCAGGCACATCCCCTGTCCCTGGGCGGGCACATCCCCTGTCCCTGGGCAGGCACATCCCCTGTCCCTGGGCAGGCACATCCCGCTGGGATGGCGGCTGCAGCCTCCCCAGCCCCCGCAGAGCTGTGGCTCTCCCTCCCTCGGCTCTCCCTCCCTCCCCCAGAGCCGCGGGGACAAATCCGGGCAGGCTGAGTGGAAATAAACGCTTCCTCCCAGCACAGCTGTGTCACTGCTCTGTCTGCCATCCCAGCACGTTCCCAGTCCCCAGCTGGGCGGGAGGGACGAACGGGGACACGCTCTCCGCAGGAATTCGGTGGCACTGTCGCTCAGTGTCCCCTCAGGGGCACCGTGGCAGACACCAGGCAGGGAGGCTGATCCCCATGCAGCCCTCCAGGAGCAGGAAATCACTTCCAGGAGCAGGAAATCACTTGCAGGAGTTGAGGTTTTGTGGACAGGAGCCACGGGGACACCAGCACTGCCCTCTCAAAGGCCAAGCCAGCTGCTGGCTGCAAACCCAAGTGCTCCATGAAGAGGTCACTCAAGCTCACAATCCCCACAGAAAGCTGCCAGGGCAGAGGGACTTTTACCACCCTGCCAGGCAAGAGCTCCAGGACGAGGCTCCTGGCATGGACACCTTTGGGTTACAGAGAAGAGAACAACACTGAGGTGTGCCCTCACCCCCTGGGGGACTGTCACCCTCGTACTCAACGCTGCCACACCGCCAGTTGACATGTTTTAATGGGTGCATCACTGGAATAACCTCTGAGCCAAGGACAGAGCAGACACTGCTCCAAAAGCAGGCAGACAAGCGTGCAGTCCCAGCAGCACTCAGAGAACAGGCCACGTGTCCCTTTCTGGAGGAGAAGGATGCTCAGGGAGGGCACCCAGGGTCCTGCTGGCTCCTTCTCCTCATCCGTGCCCTGGTCAGGGGGCTGTGGGAGGAGCAGGGTGGATTTGGCTGCCAGTGCTGGGACATGTTTTTCTCACAGAGCTGAGGACAAAGACGTCCTTACAGAGCCACTCAGCCTCCCTGAGTGTCCCTGCGCTCAGCCCGACGTCTCCATCTCGGTGACCTCCTCCAGGGGCTGGGTCTGCACCTCCACCTTCTTGGGGGGGACGTAGGAGCCCATCCCAGCAGCACGTTCAGCCTCCTCCTGCGTGTACGGAGCCTCTCGCAGCTGCTTCAGCCTGGGGGCACACGGCGGGTGAAGCTTCCACCCGCTCAGAACTGCCCCTGGCACCCCCTCACCCCGGGGAATTTGGGGTCTGCCCCCCCTTACCTCTTCTTGTGCACCTTGGATCTGAAGTGCTCCTTCATGCTGTTCAGGTCCACGAAGTAGCGCCTGGGGTAGGAAAGGACGGGGGTCAGGGGGACCCCGAGACTGAAGGGGGGCTGGGGAGGGTCCTGCCGAGGGGCCAGGGTCCCACCACAGCCCTGGGGTCACCCTTAAACCAGGACAAGATGCTCCTCCAGGGGTCAAGCCCTCTCCCAGGGACAGGGACCCCCCGGGACCTGAGCACCCCCTCCCAGACGCCCCCGATTCTCCCCGAGCCCCGGGATCCCCCCGAGCCCCCGGTTCCCCCCGAGCCCCGGGATCCCCCCGAGCCCCCGGTTCCCCCCGAGCCCCGGGATCCCCCCGAGCCCCGGGATCCCCCCGGTTCCCCCCGGGGTGCCCCGCCGCACGCACGCGCAGTGCAGGCAGTAGAACTGCGCGCATCCCGGCAGGTCGGGGTCGATCTCCTGCCGCAGCAGCCGCGCTGCGTTCTCGGGCTTCAGGTCCCCGTGGATCTCGTCCAGGTCGCGCCGGCGCCGCTTGGTCTTGAGCTGCCGGGCGAGCGAGTGCGCCCGGTGCGCTCCGGTGCGCCGCCCGTTCCGCGGCGACATGGCGGCCGCACGCCGCGCCGCAGTGCGCAGGCGCGGGGGCTGCGGGACACGCCCACACCGCCCCACGCCCCGCCCACAGACAGCGAGCGCTACTCATGGCCACGCCCGTCCGTGTAAAGCCACGCCCAGACCCGGCAGGCCCCGCCCCTCCGCCCGGTGTCCCCGGTACCGGGACGGGCCCGGGACTGTCCCCGCATCCCTGCGCCCCCCCAGCCTCCGCTGCCGCTGTCCCGCGTTGCCACCGTGTCCCCCCGTGTCCCCCGCGCCGCCCCGGTCACCGCTGCCATGAGCGGGGCAGGGCTCAGCGTGTCCCGCCGTGTCCCGGCGCCGATCGTGTTTCGTCCGTGATCAATTATAGATGGGGACACGCGGCGGGGGGAGCGCGGAGCTCCAGCGCCTCCTCTGCACCATGGGGTCTGTCCCAGCCCTGGGGGTCCCAAGTGGGCGAGGGGCACCGGGGGGCTGGGGCAGGGGGCTCGGGATGGGTTTCGGGGTGACTGGAGGAGCCGCCCCCGCGCTGCCCCCGGCTCGTTCCGGGCTCAGATTCCTTTTGTGCGGTGCAAGTGGCCCCTGAAACTTTAATGAAGCCACCGGATCGCCGGGTCGCCCGTCCGGCCCGCCCCGCTGCCCGCGGCTGCCGCCGGTGCGGCCCCGCCGAGCCCCTCGCCATGGCCCAGGGCTTCTGGCGGCTCTACAAGGCCAAGGTGCTGCAGACCCTGGGGGCGCCGCGGCCCGACGGGGCCCTGCAGGACGAGGTACGGTGGGGGGTCCCCAAAACGGGCTGACCTACCTCCCTGCACCGCCCGCCTGCAGCCCTGCCCTCACCGGGGGCTTTGTTGCAGGGAGACCCCCCCGAGCTGATGGAGACGGCCGAGCCCCCCGCGCTGCTGGAGGAGGGAGCCAGCCCGGTGTCCCAGCTGGCCCGGAAGGTGAGGAGGGGCTGGGGGCAGCGGGGCCGGGGGACGCCGGCAGCCGGAGGTGCCCGGTGACCCCGGCGCTGCGCCCCGCAGGTGCAGGGGGTCGGTGCCCGCGGCTGGCGGACGCTTTCGTCCCTCTTCACCCGCGAGGACGAGCACCAGCTGCTCAGCCCGGAGCCCTGCCCAGACCAGTAAGTTACAGATCGCTGGGGGGGACCCCAGAACCCGGATCCGACCCCCGGGAGCTGCCGAGCCCCCCCCCACCCCCACCGCATCACCTGCATCCCCCTCCCCGGCCTGCACCCGCGGGGGGAGAGCCGGCAGGGCGGGGGACACGGTGGGCTGCGGGAGAAGGTCCCTGCCCCGGCATTTCCGTCCCCGCTCTCTCCCCAGCCCTCTGGCCGCCGAGCCGCCCGAGGTGCCCCACACCGAGAAGGCTCCGGGGTTTTGGGATCTCTTTGCGACCAAGTGGCAGCAGGCGGCGGGGCCGGACAAGGCGGGGCCGCCCCCGGAGCCGGACGAGAGCCCGGGGGAGCCGCCGGGGGACGACGGCAGCGACCTGCGGGAGCCGGAGGAAGGGGCCTTCCACTGGGGCTTCCTGGCCGGCAAACTGGCCGAAATCCGGAATAAAAACGCCCCCAAGGGCAACTAGAGGAGTGTGCAGCAGCCGGACTCGCCAGAAGTTATTTGCGGCCCCCCATTGCTGGTGGGCAGCGCCCCGCCCGTGCCCGAGGGCTCTGCCCTGGGTTTGGGTGTCACCGCTGCACTAAAGACCCCGAAAATTCACTTTTTCCCTGAGCTCTGCCTGCTGCTTTCCTTGCCCTCGCCCCCCAACAGCCCCATTGAAGCAGCTGGACCCCGAGGGTGGGGAGGGGGAGCTGCCCCCCAGCCCTGGGGCATCCCCTCACAGCCACACACATGCCAGGCTAGAAAAAACCCGAAGGGATTTATTGAGGGCAGCTCTGGCCCCGGCAGCCCCTGCTCTGGGGAGGAGGGGGCTGAGGGGTGGGCACTGCCCACGACAGGGGGCTCGGGCTCTGCCCACGCCCAGCCTGCAGCTGGAGCAGGACTTGAGTGGTCCGTGGGGGCTGCGGGCCCGTGCCACCCTCCTGGGCTGGGGACAGGGAGAAGATGGGGGACAGCAGGGGGACAGCAGCCTGCCAGCCCTGAGGCCACGGGTGGCCCTTCCTCACCTGCCCTCAGGTGCCCCCACCACACTCAGCCTGAGGACCTGGCGGCTCTCCCAGCCCGCAGCACCCCCAGGGCACCGGGGCAAGGGGTGCCACCGGAGCCAGGGGTGCCACCGGGGCCAGGGGTGCCACCAGCCCCTCGGCCACATCCCGCGAGGGCGAGGGGCCCGGTGGAACCAGCGGGAGCCCCGCGGGTGTCCCGGTCCCGGCCAGGCCGTCCCCTCTCACACCGTGGACTCCTTGGCAGCCGCCCAGGCTCTCTGGCAGCCGTAGAGCCACTTGATGACGCGGGCGTTGCGCTCCACCACCGAGACGGCGGAGCCCGGCCGGGCATCCGGCTCCTCCTCGCCCGGCCCCGCGTCCCCCTCGCTGCCCCCGAGGCCCGCCCGGGCTCGGACTCGCAGGAGCCGGCCCGGACCGAGGCGCTGTCCCAGCCCGCGGGCCCGAAGCGCTCCCGGCCCAGCAGCTCCACCTGCGCCCGGTCCAGCCCGCAGTAGTTGAAGAAGCGCTCCTGCTCCGACAGCGGCAGCGACACGCGCAGAGCCAGCGGCTCCTTCCCGGCGGCACCGGGCGGCTGCTCCGCGGGCACGGGGAAGATGCCGCCGCTGTCACCGCCGCCGTCCCCTCCCGGTGTCCGCGCCTCCTCCTTCTCGGCGGGCGCCCACAGCATGGGGGTCTCGGGGCTCCGGGGGGCTCCGGGCCCGTCGCCCAGCGGCCTGGCGGGGGGCGAGCTGGGCGGGGTGGCTCTGAGGGGTCCCTGGAAGAGGCGCCGCACCAGCCCGGAGCCCTTGGCGTTCTCCTTGTCGCCGCCCAGGCAGTCCCGTTTCTGCCGGTAGATGATGAGCGAGTCGGGTCTCAGCAGGCGGCGGCTGCCGCTGCGGCGGGACACGGGGGACTGCGGGCACGGCAGCTCCGAGCCCGGGCCCAGCTCCCCGCACTGCTGCCGGGCGAGGCGGCGCCGCCCGTGCGGGGAGAGCCGCGGCGAGCCCCGCAGCGCCGGCTCCTGCCGCCGGCTGATCACCTGCTGCGACTTCACGTACTTGGCCTTGTCGGCCTCCAGGCGCTCCACGGCGCTGGCCCTGCGGCCCCCGCTGCCCCCTGGGGCCTGCGGGCACTCGGGGCCCCGGTTCAGCCAGGCCAGCGGGGAGCCGCGGCCGGGGGCCATGAGGCGCAGGTTGCCGGAGGCGCAGACGGCGAGAGTGGGGCTGCCCAGGGGCACCATGGCCCCAGAACGGCGCTGCTGATCGCCGCTGATCGCTCCGTGCCCTGCGGAGCGGCCGGGCAGGGCTGGTGTGGCCGCTCAGGAGGCTCCTGGGGCTTCGCTCGGCTCCTGGGTTCAGCCCTGGGAGGAGAGAGGAGAGTCAGGGTCAGCCCCGAGGGTGCAGCGGTGAGGAGGAGGAGGATGGGGCTGAAGCAGAGCTGACGGTCCCCTCAACGCCACACGGACAGCGAGTCCTGGCAGCGCAGGCAGGAACAGCCCCGGGCAGGAAGGGAGAAGCGCCGAGCATCCGCCGGCTTCGCCCGCATCCCTGGAGCGGCTTCCAACAGGAAAAAATACCGGAGCCGGCCGCCGCCTTGTCTTCCCGAGCGGCAGGACAAAGCCGAGCTCAGGAGAGCTGGCGAGCTGCCCCGGGGCTGGGGGGGTCCCCGAGTCGTGCCCCACACAGCCAGGCTGGGCTGAGAGGGAAGATTCTCCCTTTCTTCCGTGTGCGGAGGGCACGCAACGAGCCCTGGGTGACAGCAGGGACACGGGGCTGGGCAGAGCAGAGCTCACGGGAGCAAAGATCCCGGGAATCCTCGGCCACGCAGCTCCACACGCAGCCCACGGGCTCCACACCGCACGAACCCCGAGTACACACGGGGAAACTGAGGCACGCGGTCCCGGGCTGGGACCCTCACCCTCCCCAGCCCAGCCCCGTGGCCAGGACCTGTGCCAGGACCCGTGCCAGGCAGGTGGGGGATGCTCTCGCTCACCTGAGCCCACGCAGGGATGCAGGGACGGGATGCAGGGATGGATGCTCCAGTCCCACGCAGCTCCTGCCCCTCCGGCTGCCGCGGCAAACTGAGCCCAGAGCCGGGAGCAGCCTCATATAGAGGATGAGGAAGAGGAAGAGCCACCCATTAACCCCTGCCAGCCCAGCCCCGCGGCAGGAGCCCCCCCCCGTGCTGACCCTGGCACTGGCCCTGGCCAGCATTAACCCCTCTCCTCCTGCAGCTCCAGCTCGCTTCTGCTCCTCTCCTCCCTCCACTTCCTTACGGGATCCCGGCCGGCGTTTCGGGATCTGCAGCAGGGATTTTTGCCTCCAGTCTCTGTCCCCCTGCACAGGGTGGGTCAGGAATGGGGCAGGGAAACCGGGTCCACTCCAGCAGCTTCTCCTCCTACACCCACCCCAGGGTGTGGGGCAGCTCAGGAGCAGGAGCCCACCACAATCCCCCTCCCCAGGATCCCACCCAGGCAGGAAAGGAGGACAAAGGTCCTTCTGGCACCTTCTCTGGTGGCGGTGAAAGGGTCAAAGCCAGCCCCGAGCTGCCCGTTCCTGCCTCTTCCCCCCGGGAAGGGCTGTAAATCGCAGGAAGCCACAATGGGCTGGAGCTGGCCCAGGGGTTATTTTTACCACTGCCCTCTTCCCTTCCCGGGGGCCGAGTGCTCCCACAGGGACAATCCGGGCCCCCTCCATGCCCAGCTCCAGCCCGGGGGCTGCGAACGTGGCACTGGAGCAGAGGGGGAAGGACCCGCTGCCCCCCACGCTGGGCTCCCGGACCCTCGGAGAGGGGCCAGAGAAAGCCCCGGAGCTCCCCGGGGAGCCACCAGCCCCCTGCACCCCTCTGGTTCGGATGGAGAGCTGGGGCTGCTCACAGGGACTGAGGAGGATCCAGGGGGACAAAGCCCCGGCGTGAGGGGGGTCCTGTCCCCGAGCACTCTGTCCCCACCCCAGTTCCTTCCTGCCGGGAACGGGCCTGGGGCTGTGCCCGGCACCTTCCCGGCCGATGGCAGCGGGGCGGGAAGGGACAGGAAGGGGCTGGGGCCAGGACTCCTGTGCTGTCCAAACCGGGGCTGAAATGGAACTGGGCAGGGTGAGAGGGGCCAGGCCTTGTCTGAGCTCTGCAGGCTGGAAAAACCCCCAGTGACAGCAAGGAAGGGACAGAGCACCTCCGTAATAAACCTGGAGAGCAGCACAGCAGACAGGGCTCGGTGTGCTGGATGCGGGAGCAAATCGGGTGGAGGACAGGGACCAGGATCAGGCCAAGTGATGGAGAAAGCCTCGGCAGCTCTGGGCTTTGCCCCTGGATTCCCTCACGAGAAAGGAGACGCCACCGCCCAGGGGAGCCGGGGAGGAGCCGGAGAGGCTCAGGCTTTCCTCGGGAGAGGGCGGGGGTGGGAGGCTTGTCCGACGAGTTTAAAAAGCCCAAGGGTTCAAACGGGCACGAATCGATGCGAGAGCAGCGCCTCATGCGAGGCAGGCACCGCGTGTCGGCGCAGGTCGGGACGGGAGCGCTCCCGGGGCCGCTCCCACCCCAAAAGGCTCCAAAGCCGAGCAGGGCAGGGCTGAGAGCACAGGGACAGCCAGGACAGGGACAGAGGGAGCTGCCGGGGCCGAGGGAACCAGCCCAGGGTCAGGATGGAGGCCTGAAACCAGCACTGCTGCAAAGGTTTTTAGGTTTTTAGCTTGCATGTGGTTCCATCCCAAACCTGAGGGCAAAGGAGCCTCTGGAACGAACAAGGACAGCCCGGGCTGGGCTCCTCTTCCAGCAGTGGTCACTCGACACCTCCCTGCTCCTAAAAATGGGGTTTCAGATTCCCCCAAACCCTTCCAGAGCTCCTGCAGCAGCTCAGGCTGGTGTTCCCACCTCAGCTGTGTCCCTGGGTGGTTTGTGGCATTCCAGGCACAGCCCCGTGCCTTTATTTCTGGGTGCAGCACAGAAATTGCCCTTGGCAGGAAAGGGGAACCTCTCAGCAGCCCCTGGCAGCACCACCCACTGGGGCTGGTGTTTGAATGTCCTCAGTGGCTCTCCCTGGGCCAGTCCCTTCTGTCCCCAAAGCAGGAGGGACCCAAACCACGGAGCCAGTGACATCCCACGGGCTGTGAGTGAGGGAAAAGCCCCCAGACCCCGGGGCTGGCTGTGCCCCAAGGAGGCAGCAGCTGTTCCCCTGCACGGAGGGCACCTTCCAAGGGCTCTGCCTCCCCACAGAGCCCCAGGGAGCCTGGCTGAACCAAAATGAACCAACAGCACCAAGAGGGCGAGTTCCCAGCCCTGGGAGCGGGGAGGGGCAGGCTGGAGCCTGAACCGCCGGGGTTGGGCTCTCCCAGCCCAATGGGCTTTAATTACATCTCATTTCTGCACCAGGGCACTTCCCTGCAGCTTTCCCACCCTCCCCAGGGGCTAAATATATTTGAAGTACAGCCTATATATTATATATATAAGTGTGTGTGTGTGTTTGTGTATATATATATATATATACATACATACATCTCAGGTTTACTTTTCTTCATTTTGTGGGGAAGGAATTCAGCTTTATGTCTCTATTTAAAATCACCACTCTTAGAACCAATCCAAAAGTGGGACTTTCTCCTCTAAGCCTCCTAAAGAAACGAACCTAAACCCAAAGTGCATTGACTCAAGCACAAGGCTCCTGCCAGGTGGGCACGTGCCCCTTCCAGGTGGGAATTCCTGGCACAGGGCTGGGCTCAATTTGCTGTGGGTGTAAGAAATTCCAAGAGAAACTCACTCACAGCATTTCCAGTCTGCAGATCCCCCTGTCCAGAGCGCTGCTAATTAAAACATGCAAATGAGGGCGACGCTTTCCTGTCATGGATAAGTAATGATGTTTCCTCACCTCCACTGCCAAGGTTTCCCAGGGCATGTGGGAACAGCAGGACGCTGTCCCTGGAGGGCAGCACTGACACTGCACCTACTGAAAGCACTTCCCCGTAAAAAGTCCTAAAACTTCATCGAAATTCAAGCTTTTATTTCAAAAACAGTCATGAACTTAATAAATTACACAATAATTTTCCTCATTATAAATTCTCCATAAAATATATTTTACAGTTTTTAAAGAAAAACATGGAAAAAAAAAATCTTTTCCAAGTGCTGAAAAGTGTCTTGACTTCGTGTCAGGCTGGTGAACGACCCCGCAGCTGCTACAACAACTTGATTTATTTTCTCAAAACAAAGACCTCAGACAACAAAAACCAAAGAGAACACAGAGCTCGAGGACTACCAGTGTCACCCAAGGGCGAGGATAAGCACCATGAGAGGGATTTCAGGTACCCCCAACCTATAAAGTGGCAATCAGTGCAAAGGAACACTTTGGGAGTCAAAAACCCCACAACTTCCCTGTGCCAGCCCCTGATTTCTGCCCTGCAGGCAGTGGAGCCTGCAGAGGGACCCAGGTGATTCACAGAGCACCTCAGAGGGGAGCAGTGTTACTCTGGTTCTGAATTCTGGCTGGGTAAGGGAGGGGATGCTCACCCCTTTGTTTTTAAAAAGCTCCCAAGTTTAACAGGAGTTATAAACTCCCTTTTTCTCAGGCAATGGCCCTGCTGAGATGTGAGAACTGGGAGGCAGAGTTGGCACAAGCAAAGTGTGTTTGTCTGAGGATCACTCCCTAAAAGGATGAAGTGAAAGGAAATAACAAGAACTATAAACTAAGGCCAGCTGGGGACAGGCACCAGCTCACACAGCACCAGGTAAGAGCCACCTGCGGCCTGTAAAGCCTCAGAACTTGGGTGGAATCAGAATCCTTTGCTTTTGGAAAACCAAAAAAAACAACATTTTGTTTATCTGCACTCACGAATAAACACTGAGTGCCCAGAACTGCTGTCCCAGCACTAAGAGGGAACAGTATTCAAAAGCAAATTGTACAAGGAAATACTTACAGCCATTTCCAGGTAAGATTTGGGTGGGGGGGAAAAAATTAAACTGAATTTTTTAAAGAAAACCAGCCTTTCCTGCAGCTTTAAAGGCAATTTTAAGACTCTTTTTTTTCCCAAAGGTCAGATTGGCTGGGAGAGGTCAGCCCTGCACCCGAAGAACAAAGTGTTGTGCTGGGACAAAGAGCTGCTGTGAGCCTGCAGTGTCAGGTGGCCCCAGTGAAACTCAGAGTGCTCTGTGCAGCCCCACCTGCTGCAAACCCCCTCCTCCCACCTCTGCCTGGAAATAAAGATCACTGCTTTAACAGGAGGAAAAAGGAAACAAAAAACCAGCTCAGGCTGCCACCTTTCACATCCCTGCCCCTGAGCTCTCTGACACCAGGTGTGACGGAGCCACCTCTGTCCCCTCATCCCCACTGGATTTGGGGCAGTGCCAGAGAGGAAAGGTCCTGACTGTTGGACTATGAGCTGGGCTCAGTTAGTGGGAAAACTGCTGCCACCACGTTTTGGAGGGTTTTGGGAATGTGGATTGCTGCTGGATTCCCTCATCCCTGTTTCCATAAGCTGAGGGCACAGAACTCTGCTGTGATAAATCCTCAAGGTGCTATGGGAGCACGGCCAGGGCAGAGGGCATGTTGAGAAAAGGCAGATTAACTGATTAATAAAAGCAAAATCAAATGATCAGTGAGCCAGCCCCCCTGCCAGCACCTGACTGGACGTTTCTAATTTGACTCCCTCAGTGGTGAGCTCATGAAGCTCTAAGTGCCAAGATCAGCCATGTTAGCACTTTGAAAGCAGCTGATCCCCTTGCATTGCTATTTTTGTTTACAAAGTCAAGTCTTTGAAATTAGATAACAAAAATAAATAATAAAGTCATTCAGGCCCGGGGAAGAAGGAGTTTTTCTCACTCACTTTCTTCACCCAGATTTCTAGCAGACCCCAATCATCCAGACCCACAGCAAATAATTTAAGTGCCACACACTCCCAGCCACTCATATACATAAATATATACACAGATTACATCACAAAGCCTCAAGATTTGCACTGCCAGCATGCAAACCTTTTTTTTCTTCTTTTTTTTTTTTCCATGAGAGTTCCTAATACTGACATAGGAAACTGGAATGTGTGAGACACTCCATGACAGAGTGCTGGAAATCAAGTAGTGTTGGCTCTTGCAACATCCCCGTGCCAGCTGCAGCCCGAGGAACACCCTCAGCCTCACTCTGGGATTTCACCCCCGGCCAACTCCACATTCCTGTCGGGAATCTCCAGCGAGGTGCTAAGAACCCCCTGCAGGTGAGCCCAGGAGGCTGGGCCCCCTCACGTGTCCCAGCTGCTGTCCTTGAAAGCAATGTTGACCAACCTCAGCTCCAGCTCGAAGGCGTCGGGCCGGTCCTGCGGGTTGGCCGCCAGCATCTCCTTGATCAGCTGCTTCATCCTGGCGTTCATGGACTTCTTCTTCACGGGGATGAGCAGCTCCATCTTGGGGTTCTCCAGCAGCGCCTCGCCCACGGGCACGATGGCCGTGCCCTGCCTGACGTAGCTGCCCAGCAGCTCCTTCTTGGTCTCGGTGTCGACGAAGGTGATCCTCTCCAGCATGGCCCAGATGATGATGCCCAGGGCGAAGATGTCAGCCTTGGCCGTGTAGTGGCCCTCCCACACCTCGGGGGCCATGTAGAAGTCGGTGCCGCAGGCGGTGGACAGGAAGCACTTGTTGACGTTGACGGGCTCCTCGGGGTCGTGCCCCGAGGCCGAGCACACCTTGCTCAGCCCGAAATCCGCCACCTTCAGCGTGGGCTCGGCGGGCGCCCGGCCCTGCGAGATGAGGATGTTGTCGGGCTTGAGGTCGCGGTGGATGATCTGGTTCTTGTGCAGGAAGGCCAGGGCGCTGCTGAGCTGCAGCATGAAGCTGGTGTTGGTCTTGCGGTTGGGCTTGCGGGACAGCAGGTACTCGTTCATGTCGCCCCCGTCGCAGAAATCCATCACAAACCACAGGTAATAAGCACTTTTGGGGTCAAAGGCTATTTCTCCTTTCAGTGAGGTTTCTACAAGCTGCAACGAGCAGAAGAGATGTCGTGACTACCTGGTGATGGTGGGAAGGAAAGGACTTGATGGAAAAACGCATGGAATCAGGATCTTCGTGGAGAGGGGAAATTTGGGTTAGTTACACAGAAGGAACTGTTCCCTGTGGGGCTGGTGAGGGCTTGGTACGGGCTGCCCAGAGCAGCTGTGCCTGCCCCTGGATCCCTGGCAGTGCCCAAGGCCAGGCTGGAGCCACCTGGCAGAGTGGAAGGTGTCCCTGCTCGTGAGAATGAGATGGGGTTTAAGATCCCTTCCAACCCAGAGCACTCTAGGACTGTCTGACCCTCCTCTCAACAATCCAGAGAGCAAGGTGTTGCAACGGGGGAAAGAAAACATGATGCAAATGTTTTTATGTAAAAGAGAGGAAAAAAAAAATCACAATGTATTTGCCAGCCTCCTTATCTTCCCTCGTGTGGAGCGTATCAAGCTCAGGCTCCTGCCCAGAAGCAGAGCTCGACCCTGATAACAGAGTTTTTAAAGATACCCAGGGGCCATTGCTCTCCCATCTGTCCCAGCTGGACAGTGTCCCACCCTGACAAAGCCTGTCCCACCCACTTTGCCAACAGCTTTTCGGGATAAACAAAGTCTCACAAGGAACTCCACACAGCTGTATTTATCCAGGAGAGATTTTTAAAGCCTGGTCTCCATTCCTGACACATCCACGAATCCCAGCAAGTTAACACAGGCTCCCTGAACTCAGGAGAGCACTGATCTGCAGGCACAGCTGAGCACAGAACACCCTTCCCACCATCATTATCCACAGGGTATTTTCAGGAACACAAGCTGAACAGCCAGTTCTTACAGCTGCCCCACACAGAAAGCAAAGTAAAACCTGCAATCATTTTACTAATCCTGTTTACACAACTGCATTTGCCTCTTCAGCTCCTCTGAGGTGGCTCTGGAAGGAAAGTCCTGCAATTATTTCTGTTAGTAGTAAACCAATGGATACTAAACCAAACTGGCTTTCAAAAATGAAGGGGTGTGTTAATATCTAGACAGGCATTTTGAAATGTTTTTAAAAAGTGACCTTTTCATGAGAAAAAAAATGGTAGCAATTTACACTATCTTCTTTAAACAGTAAATCTATTTTAGAGCTAAAAAAAGCCTTATTTAGGGTTTGTAGGCAGGAACTGTGAGACTAAGGTATCTCAGGAGAGCAGGGAGTCTCCCCTGCCAAGAGGGCACCAACACAGAGTCACAGGAGCTGCACTTGCAGACACTGTGAGAGTTAAGACAACAAAATCCACCCCCCACATCTGTGCCAGCGGCAAAGCACAGCAGACAAGGCTGACTCAGGACTCAAACTCTCCAGATTTGGTTCAGCTGGCACTGACAATCTGCCCAGAGCCCTTCCCCAGGCTCCTCACACCCCGCAGCAGCTCAGCTCTGTGTCATCACCTGGGAGAGCAGAGGGGCTCTGGCTGCCCTTGGCTCAGCCCAGGCTGCTCCAAAGTGACCCTGGCAGCCAGCTCAGCTCTGCCCTTTGCCCTCCTCCCTGGAGCAGCAAAACAATCCGTGCTGTTTGCACCTGGCAGGGCCCAGAGCCCTGTGCCAGCTGCTCCCCAGCACCACCACCCCAGCCAGAGCTGGGGGCAGCTGGGAGCTCTTGCCCACCTTGCAGCCCCAGCCCGGGGCCTTCAGAGCTCCTCCCTGCACATCTGCCCTCCCTGGCAGCTCCACCACAGCAGGAAGGGAAGGCTCTGACTTCTGCCCCGTGAGCTGGCCAGTGCCATTTTAGCCTAATGCTCCCCTGAAAACAAGTCAGGAACAGCTCCCAGGCCACAGGGAGCTGGCACAGCCAGGGGTCCTGGTTCCCAGACAGCAGGCAGGACCTGCAGGGCTGCTCAGCCACACCAGACAGCAGGGTGGCAATGAAAACTGAAATAATAACAGCTGACTAGGGAGAATACAGAAAACACTGAGCAGGCTGTGGCTTTTTAAACCAGAAGCACTGATTTCTGCATGGGGGTGATTTACACCTAGGGCTGCTTCTTGACAAGGGAATTAACAATTGTCTTTCAATGTCTTTATTATGTGCTATCTATTGATTCTTGTTTCTGAAAGAATTTTAAGTGCTGGCTTCCAATAAATCTGATTTCCTCTTCCAAGGACACCCAGGATGGAATTCCTCCAAGCTCTGTCCCAGGACAGGAGTGTCCTTTAACCTGCAACTGCCAAGAACTCCACAGCCTACACCTCCCCTGGGCTTCACCTGCAGGGCTTCCTCAAGTTAGCACAGCAGATTTGCATGAAACACAAATTCTGGAGTCTTTCAGAGCAGCACAGCCTCAAACCCAAGATCCAGGTGATTGCTCAGTTTTTTTAAAAGCTCTCTGTTACATTCTCAATGCAGACAATGCCCTGGCCTAGCTGAGCAGGGCTCAAACCCCTGGCTGCCCCACCTCCTTCCCCCCAGCTCACCCCGTCCCCTCGGCCTCGTGTACCCGTAGATACAGGGAGGAGCTGGAGCCATGGGACTCCAGCCTCAAACCCAAGATCCAGGTGATTGCTCAGTTTTTTTAAAAGCTCTCTATTACATTCTCAATGCAGACAATGCCCTGGCCTAGCTGAGCAGGGCTCAAACCCCTGGCTGCCCCACCTCCTCCCCCCCAGCTCACCCCGTCCCCTCGGCCTCGTGTACCTGTAGATACAGGGAGGAGCTGGAGCCATGGGCCATCTTCTGCACCATGCCATCTTTCTGCAAGATGCACTCCTCCAGGTGAATGACGTTGGGGTGCTGGCTCTTGATACTGCTAAGGGCCCAGAACTCGCGCAGAGCCAGTTCCACGTTCTCGGGAGCGTGGCACCGGATCTTTTTGACGGCCACGCGGGCACAGGTCCTCCTGACGAGCGCTTCGTACACCACACCATAACTGCCACGACCAACCTCCCGAATTAGATCGTACTTAGGCTGGCTACTCACCATCTTCAAGAGCAAAGGTTCTGGGGAAGGGGGAGAAACCCACACAGCTAAAACTTAGGCACAGGAGCCGGGCTGTATTTCCCCCCCTAGGGGCTGGCCTGCCCAGACCCCGCCACTAACGGGGGTTCGCTGCTAGAACGTTCCAGAAGCTGCTCCATGAACCTGCACCTGCCTGCCAGGACCAGGTGAAAGGGAAATCACATCTTTTTGTTACAACTTCAAATACAGCCCGGCGTGTTCAAGGTGGCAACAATTCAAACCTAGACTGGTATGGTGCCGAGGCAGGGCTATCGAGAGCGCTCCTGCTCCTCTCCCTCAGTGTCTTCCGTGAGCATCTGCAGGAATAACAGGAGGCTGGCATGCTCCCCATCCAGCCTGGAGAGCACAGCAGGTCCCAGCTGAAGCCCCTGGTCGGGCAGTAATTTTAATTAAACTGCTTTTTTTTGTGGAGGTGGCTGCAGGAGCAAACGTTTCTGTTATAATTAAGTTGTTTAACTCAGAGAAGAGAAAGCTTCAATCGCTCCCCATTTATCTTTTGAGGTGACTGATTTCTCACCAAGCCTCCTCTGCATGAGGAATCTACAGCCATGAAAGGTTAAAAAAGGATAACGGATTGCACAAGTTTGCACCCAGCATCTAACTTTCACTTTTGCTCAACAGAGCAAGGACAAAAGTTAAGTTATTGCTCTGAAAGTAAAACAAGAGAGACACACACACACACAAAAAGGAGGGAAAAAAAAAAAAGC
Source organism: Serinus canaria (assembly GCF_022539315.1). Taxonomy (NCBI): domain Eukaryota; kingdom Metazoa; phylum Chordata; class Aves; order Passeriformes; family Fringillidae; genus Serinus; species Serinus canaria. The sequence continues at coordinate 5,765,887 of NC_066336.1, read as the reverse complement.
CACCAAACCCTGCTGCAGATTTATGACCCTCCCTGCACGCTGCCCTACAAGATTCCAAACCAAACACCAGCACCACCTTCACACAACCAAACCAAAAGGGGACACTGACTTGAGACAGCAATAAATTAAAATAAAAAAAACGAGAGCTTGACTAGCCAAGGATCATTGGATCACTGGTCAAACAGAATGAAACGCAAAACCAAAAGCAAATAAATAAATAAATAAATAAAATCACACTGATAGATCAGAACTACAATAGCTTTAAGACAGCCAGTGATAAAGGCAATTTTCTTTATGTCAGGCAATAAGGACCACATTGAAATGGCCTGTTATTAGTAGGACGATTTCAAGTATTTCCACTGCTTTAGGCAACTTTTTTTTTTTTTTTTAGGAAAAAAAAAGGAAAAAAAAAAAAGAAAAAGAGAGAGAAAAAAGGTATCATCAGTCTCAGGCAATGCTACAGAGATATTTAAACCTTTCAGCAAAGCTGTGCGAGGGACATTTGCAGTAAGGATTTGAACCGAGATGTGCCGTGCCTGAGGAACGCGGGAAGGGCCGAGGCTGCCCCTGCAGCAGGGCTGCAGCTCCAGGTGAGAGCCTGAGCACCGAGATCCATGGGCCAACAAGGGCAGGAGCTCTAATTCCCCATCGGAACCCAGATCCATGGGCCAACAAGGGCAGGAGCTCTAATTCCCCATCGGAACCGAGATCCATGGCACAACAAGGGCAGGAGCTGCAATTCCCCATCGGAACCCAGATCCATGGGCCAACAAGGGCAGGAGCTCTAATTCCCCATCGGCCAAACACCGCTCTGCGTTCCTCAAGCACGGGTACAGCGGGTTCCGAGCGGGCACAAACCGCCCCCCAGGCCGGGAGCTGTTCCCGAGCCCCGGGGCCGCCCCCGGCCCCGCTCCGGCCCGCGGTGCTGCGGGGCCCCGGGGCCGGCCCGGCCGAGCGGACACCGGGCCCGGGCCGCCCGCCGCGTTAAGGGCAGCGATTATAGAATAATATAGATATGCAGATAATGTAGATAACTAATATAGGTAATATAAATGCACCCCTCCCGCTCGGCGCGGCCGCACCGGGCCCCCACCTGCGGCTGCGAAGGGAAGCACCGGCGCACCGCTCGCCCCACAGCGGGGGATGATGCCGGCCCGCTGGGCCCTGCCCGCCGCAGTGGATACCGGCCCCTCCCGCCCAACCTGCAGCACGAATTCCTCCCGCTCCAATCCCCGGGGTCCCGAGAGGACGAGAGGCCGGCCCCGGGCCGAGCCGGGCCGGAGAAGCCGCGTTACCTCAGCGCCGCCGCCGCCGCCGCCCGGCCGCCATCTTAGGGCTGCGCTCCGCCCGCCCGCCTCCCGCAGCGCGGCCACGCCCACACCGCCACGCCCATCCCGGTGGTACCGCCCACTCCGGGCGCACTGCCCTGTGATTGGTCAATTGAGGGGGCGGGGCGGGGCGAGCGCGGCGGGTAATGTTTAATTACATGAATTAATCAATTAATTACTTAAATTTCTGCTTATTAATTGGGAAGGAATTGTTGCCTGTGAGGGTGGTGAAACCCTGGCACAGGGTTCCCGGAGAAGCTGGGGCTGCCCCTGAATCCCTGGCAGTGCCCCAGGCCAGGCGGGACCCTGGGGCTGGGAGCACCTGGGACAGTTTGAGGTGTCCCTGCCATGGCAGGGGTGGCACTGGGTGGGCTCTGAGGTCCTTCCAAAACAAACAGTTCCAGGGACTCTATGATTTATTGCTTGGCGTCCAGAAAAAAAAATCAGTGCAGCCCCTGTGGCCCTGCTTGGGCTCTGGCTTGGTGTGACAGTGACACAAGAGCTGCCGTCCCTCTCTGGTCCCTGTTCTGTGCCATGGCTCCCTTTCCTCCTCTGGCTGCAGGGCTGGAAGTGCCCCTTATGCCCGGGAGCTGGGGGCACAGGGCTCCTGTCACAGGCTCTGCTGTCTCCCCAACCATTGCAAAGCCACCACAGGGACATTTTGGGAGAAGCCAGGGCCACCAACTGCTCAGAGCCCTGCGAAGACCAAGCAGAGGGAGATTCACTCCTGTAGTGGGCTCTCGAGGGTTAATTGGGGAGGATCCCGAGGGTGATTAGTGCCCTGGGTCCTGCCTAAGCTGTCCCAAGCCAATTAGGGGCCAACGAGCCCCTTGTGGGTTGGGAAAGCTGCTTAGGGTATTACAACCCCTCGGTTCCTGTGAATCCCCTTAATCGAGTCCAGAAGCAATTAATTAATCAATGTCACCCAGGGCAGGGCCGGGTCGTGTCTGGGTCCGGGCAGGGTCCGAGCCCTGCGCTGCCCTCCCGGGTGCCCAGCCAGCCCCGTTTTGCTGCCAGCACCTCGCTGGCAGAGCCCCAAGTGCCGGAACAGGAACAATTTTGCAAGATGTGCCTGGCGGGTCTGGGCACAGTCACTCGGTCCACACGTGAGCCAGGGAGGAAGGAGCCCAAAACAGCTGAGGGTCTGCCCTGGTGGGGACAGGGAGGGGGGGTCAGTGCACCCAGGTGCCCGTGTGTCACACATCTGGGTACCTGTGCATCCATTTATCCAGGTACTTGTGCATCCCTGCACACCTGTGTGCTCATGGAGCTCACCTGTGCACCCAGGTACCCCCTGCACCCCGTACCTGTGCACCCAGGTACCCCCTGCACCCCGTACCTGTGCACCCAGGTGTCCCCTGCACCCCATACCTGTGCAGCCAGGTGCCCCCTGCACCCCGTACCTGTGCACCCAGGTGCCCCCTGCACCCCGTGCCATCTCCTGCCCGCAGTCACTGTGGTCACCCCGCCCCACCCCGTCCCCCCATGGTGCCCCCCTGTGCCAGGGGTAGGGTTACCCTGGGCAGTGCAGCTGCCAGCTCTCCCCGGGGCCAGCCCTGGCCCCTGGCCAGCCAGCTGGGATCGTGTCCGGGGCTGTTTGCATCCAGGGCTCTGCTCACCCTTTGCCCCCACAGCCGTTTCTGGGTCAGCTCTGGAGCCCCAGCAGCGAGGCCAGCTGGGTCATGGCTGTGCCAGGGCTGTGCCAGGGCTGTCCCATCACTGTGTGACATGGCTGTCCCATCCCTGTGCTATAGCTGTGACAGGGGTGTCCCATCCCTGTGCTATAGCTGTGACAGGGCTGTCCCATCCCTGTGCCATTGCTGTGCCAAGGCTGTGCCATCCCTGTGCTATAGCTGTGACAGGGGTGTCCCATCCCTGTGCCATTGCTGTGCCATTGCTGTGCCAAGGCTGTGCCAGGCCGGTGGGGAGCAGCCTGAGCAGCCCCCACTGGGCCTGGGCTCCTGGAGGAGCCCCCCAGCCCTGCCTGGGGAGGGGGCACCCCCCTGCCTGTGCCAGGCACGGGGGCTGTGTGTCCCCAGAGCTGCCTCTCCCCTGCCAGGGCTCGGGGAGCCGTGGGCGAGGTGTTGGCACCCCGTGCTGGTCATGTTTTGGGTGGGGAAAGGGACAAACTGTACAAACCACCCTCTGCTGCACCGGGCCAGCTCTGACAGATTTCTGGAACCACCACGATGTCCTAACGACCACGGGGCTGGCGTGTGCCCCTCGGTGCCCCCGCCGGGGTGTTTTGGGGTGGCAGGATGTGCCCGCGGGCAGCGCGTGGCCCTGTTTACCCCGCACGTCCAGTTCGGGCACGTCCGCGGCACGGGTGGGCAGCGCCTCCTGGACAGGCTGTGCCCATCTTGTTTACCGGCCCTTCCCGGCTCAGAACGGTGTGACAGGTGCTGTCCCGGGACACCCGACACCGCGGAGGGAGCGGGAGCCTCGTGACACCGAGCGGCCGATAAATAAATAGCGGGGCGGGGGGCGCCGGCAGCGAGAGAGCGCAGCGAGGAGAGCACGGACGAGCCCATGGATTTCCAAGCCGGTATCCTCCAGGATGGCAGCCCCATGGAGAGCCTGGAGAAGCAGCTCATCTGCCCCATCTGCCTGGAGATGTTCAGCAAGCCCGTGGTGATCCTGCCCTGCCAGCACAACCTCTGCCGCAAGTGCGCCAACGACGTCTTCCAGGTGAGCTGGGGCACACCGGGCTGGGGGACACCGGGGTGTTGTGGGGACACCGAGGGACCCCCCCCGTGTTCATCTTCCCCTCCCAGGCCGCCAACCCGTACTGGCAGAGCCGGGGCAGTTTGATTTCGGGGGGCCGGTTCCGGTGCCCCTCGTGCCGCCACGAAGTGCTGCTGGACCGCCACGGCGTCTACGGGCTGCAGAGGAACCTGCTGGTGGAGAACATCATCGACATCTACAAGCAGGAGTGCTCCAGGTGGGCACTGGGGACACGGGGACACGGGGATGGCCCCCTCCCATTCCCCAGCAGCAGCACTGAGACCCCAGGGGATTGCACGGGGGGGTCTTTCTGCCCAGTGATCCCAAATTCAAATCTCCCGGCTCAAATCTCCCTCCCTCCACCAAAATCTTCCTCCCTGGACCCAAAACTTCCTCCCTGGACCCAATTCTCCCCAGCAGTTTGTGCCTCTGGCTGTCCCAGGGAGATGGCAGGTCCCAGGGGGTGGTGGCACGTCCTGCTGCCCCCGGTGCTCCTGCTGGAACATTCGGTGGCAGATAAGAGGTGTGGGGAAGGAATCCAGGCTCTGCTGTGACAACAGGCAGCGGGGCTGATAAGGGGCACAGGGACGGTTTGGGGGGGCCCAGTGGGGACAAGGATGAAGCTGGGGGGGGAAAGAGGGGTCACAGACTCTCGAGGCAGAGCGGTGGCCCCGGCCAAATCCCCTGAACCGCTGTAAATATTGTGTGAGAGCCATGGGGACAGGGACGATGGCACGTGGCAGGTGTCCGTGGCTGCCGGGGGGGCCGGGGGGCCCAGGCCTGTCCCAGTTTAAGAGCTCTGCCTTGTCCCCATGTCCCTCCTCGCTGTGGATGGGACAATTGAGCTGCAGCCCCCGTCTGGGACCCCCCGGGGGTTTCTGGGTGTCCCCACCCCGGTCACACGATGGGTGACAATAAATCCGGGCAGCACAGGGCTAAAATTAGGCACTGGTGCAGCACCTCTGGATCGCAGCCCCCCGTCCCCAGTGCCACCCCTGCCATGGTGGCCTGAAGTGGGGCACACTGGGGTTTGCAGAGGCACAGAGGCTGGTGGCTCCAGAGGAGCAGCTGGGGGATTCTGCCAGGTCCCCTCTTTCCTGGGGACCTGATTTTGGGGTGACAGAGAGGGTGTCACCACGGTGGGGGTGAGGCTGCAGCGGGCACAGGGTGATCCCTGTAGCGGGGACATCACCCCGGGGTGGATGTCACTGTGACGGGGACGTCACCGTGGCCGTGCCACCCTCTCCAGCAGGCCACTGAAGAAGGGGGAGCACCCCATGTGCAAGGAGCACGAGGACGAGAGGATCAACATCTACTGCGTCACCTGCGAGGTGCCCACCTGCTCCATGTGCAAGGTCTTCGGGGCCCACAAGGACTGCGAGGTGGCCCCTCTGGAAACCATCTTCCAGGGACAGAAGGTGCCGTGGGGGGGACCTGGGGGGGCTGCGAGCCATGTGCTGAGCTGGGACAGTGACAAATAACTGCGGGGATGGCTCACGGGGTATTAATAGCCCCCGGGTGACTTCGCCCAGGAGACAAGCTATATTTAGGGCAGCCGTGGCTGCTGAGGGGTGTGGGGGAGCAGAGCTGGGGACGAGCAATGCCCAGCCCGTCCCCAGGCTGGGAGGGGAGAGGTTGCTGTCCCCACAAGAGTTAAAACTTCTCTCTGTCGCTCACCAGACTGAGCTGAACAACTGCATCTCCATGCTGGTGGCGGGGAATGACCGGATCCAGACCATCATCTCCCAGCTGGAGGACTCCTGCCAGAGCACCGAGGTGAGGCAAGGGGGAAAGGAGCCCCCCAAAAACCGGGGGGTGAAACCTTAGCCGGGCATGGGGTGGAGCCCATGCGGCAGGGATGTTGCAGGCGCCGGAGGGACACACGGGTGTCATCCCTTGTCCCTCGTCCCCGCAGGAGAACAGCGAGGCGGCCAAGCGGGAGCTCTGCGCTCGCTTTGACGCGCTGGCGGCGCTGCTGGAGGAGAAGAAGGCGGAGCTGCTGCAGCGCATCTCGCAGGAGCAGGCGGACAAGACCGCCTTCATCCAGAGCCTCATCTGCCAGTACAAGGAGCAGCTGGAGAAGTCGAGCCGGCTGGTGGAGACGGCCATCCAGGCAGCCGAGGAGACGGGGGGGGCCGCCTTCCTCATGGTGAGACCCCAGACCCATCCCGGGGGGTCCCACTGTTGGGGACAGCCTGGTGGCTGCTGTGGCTTCACTCACCTCCTCCTTCCTCTTCTCTTCCTCCTCCTCCTCCTTGCCCTTCTCTCTCTGCACAGAACGCCAAGCAGCTCATAAAAACGTAAGTGCCCAAACCGGGGGGATCCCCCTGATCCAAGCCCCACGGGCAGGATTTGGGGAGTGGGGGCTGCCTGAGCCGCTGCCCTGGTGCCCCACTGTCCCCAGCTGAGGGAGGGGACAGGGACACGCACACATCCGTGCTCTCTCTGCCCAGGATCGTGGAGGCCTCCAAGGGTGGTCGCCTGGACAAGATCGAGCAGGGCTATGAGAGCATGGACGCCTTCTCGGTGAGCCTGGAGCACCTCACCGAGGCCGTGCACGCCCTGGACTTCGACCCTGGTAACTCAGCCCCCAGCACCCCCTCACCGACCCCCACCCAGCTGGTGACACCCTCTGCTTCTCCCGGTGCCTCCTGGTAACCTTTGGCCGCTTGTTTGCAGCAGAGGAAGATGAGGAGTACTTTGATGGGGAGGAAGAAGAGGTGGAAGAGAACGCAGCGATGGGTAAGGGGCCGAGCACGGCTGAGCCCGCCTCCCCGGGAGCCTCCAGCACCCGCGGGGGAGCTCTGGGGGCTTGGGCTCTCCTTGATCACCCCATCCTCTCCCTCGGCAGCTTCCCTGTAGCCACAGCAACGTTGCCGGCGCGGGAGAAACGCCCCCGGGCACGGGATGTCCGGCGACGCCTTGGGATGGGGGGGACACACGGCAGGGACCGGCAGCCTGGCGAGCCGGCGCCTGCTCCAGCACAGGACACTTTTCTATACGGGTGCAAATAGGACAATTCCGCACGTTTTGTAATTCCCTTGTTTTGTATATAATTGTCACGGATTTGAAATTTGTGTCTTTTGTAAAGAAAACCGCTGCCTTGGGTGGTTATTTCCTTCCTCGCCTCTCGCTCTCGGCTCGCCAGCCCCGCGGTGGGCACCGGGGGTGGCTTTGCCGAGCTGGTGCCATCAGAAGCGTCCCTGCCAGCAGCCGGCGGGGCACAGGGACACCTCCGGTCCAACTCTTAATTTCCAGCCTCATTAGCACCTCTGGCAGCGCTGGCAGCCGCTCCTGGCCTCCCGCCCGGGATGTAACAGGTCGGCACCCGGCAGGATTTATCTCCTGGGGATGGGGTGTCCTGCCCAGAGCTTGCCCTGGGCTGGAGATGTGGCACGGGGGGGCTGAGGATGCTCCAGGCTGGGCCAGCCCCCGAGCTGGGGATGGTGTGGGCATCGAGCTGCTGGCTTGCTGCTGACTGAGCTCAGAAATGCACCTTGGGTGAAAAAATACACCATAAATGCTAATTTGCATCCTAAATGCAAAAGTACCCCATAAAAGCTTTTCTCCTGCAAAAACAGGAGTCCTGCTCAGAGGGGGCAGAAGGGAAACTGAGACGGGACCCTAAGCTGAGCCACAAAGGCAATTAGCCCAGGGTAATTAACGCTGCCCAGCCAGGGCGAGGGCAGGAGCCCCTGCTGTGGAGGGGGGTCCGGGCTTATCCATCACACGGCTGGATCCAAACTGGGGGGTCCCGAGGGCTCCCCAAAGCGAGGAGGGGGGTCACCGTGTGCTTTGGAGGGGACATGGGGCCGTTCCCTGCCCCTCTGCGCCCAGCGAGGCTGTGCAGCTCCTGGGGGAGCTCGGGGGGGTCCCAGAGCAATCCCCCCCCCAGCAGCAGCCCCCCAGCTGGCTGGCGAGAGGGCCCAGCCCGGGGCAGGCCCCGCGGGCGCTTTGCAGCCGGCTTGGCCGTCCCTCCTCCAGCCGGGATTTGCACACGAATCCCGGCTCTTCACACGAGCCAAGGCCACCGGCTGCCACCAGCGCCGGCCACACGCCGGGGTCACCCGCGCCGAGCCCCCGGCCCACAGGAGGATGGCAGCCGGCGACGAGAAGCGGCACCTGCTGAGCGAGGGCACCGGCGGGTACGGGGGTGCCCGGGGGGGTTGGGGGTGCCGTGCCCCCTCTGCTCTGCGGCTCCCGAGCGGGGTCTGGCCGGGGAACGGGCTGGGGGCAGCGCTGAGGGTGCAGCCGGAGCCCCCCAGCCCCACGCAGCCCGCGGCCGGCAGGTGCTACGTGGGGGCTGCGCGGAAGGACGGACAGAGCGCGGCGCAGGGACAGGAGCCCGCCCTGGAGCTGGGGACACGGCGTGGCCAGCACTGCCACACGCGGGGGACCGGCGGCCACCCCGGGCAGCAGCAGCGGGCACGGAGGAAGCTCTACCTGGCCGCTGGCATCTGCCTCTTCTTCATGGTGGGGGAAGCCGTGGGTGAGTGCTGGTGCCGCCTCCTTCGGGGTCCCCGTGGGGTCACCCCAGAGCCCCTCTGAGGGTGAGGCCAGAGCTCACTGCTGGCTCTCTGTGGGTCACAACAGCCAGTGGGACCCCCCTGTGGCACGGGGTGAGCTGTGTGCCCAGCTCGGGGCGGGACCCCTGCCACGTCCCCTCGATGTCCCCCCGGATGTCCCGTGTCTGCAGGCGGGTACCTGGCACACAGCCTGGCCATCCTGACGGACGCTGCCCACCTGCTGACGGACTTTGCCAGCATCATGATCAGCCTCTTTGCCCTCTGGGTGTCCTCACGCCCCCCCACCAAAACCATGAACTTCGGATGGCACCGGGCAGGTAACGCGGTGCCACCGCCCCGGGGGTGCCATTGGAGCACCCCAGGGTGCCCTCCCCGTGTGGCCCAGGGGCTTTGGGGTGCCCTGAGGGGCCTGGGGAGCCCTGGCAAAGGGCAAGGCAAGGCAGAGGCGCTGCCAGCCCTGAGCAAGGAACATCCCTGGGATGGTGCTGGGTGCCCCCACCGTGCCCAGCACTGCCGGGGATGGCGCTGGGGGTGGCACGGCAGTGAAGCAGCGACCGGGGGGGGGTCTCTCCGCAGAGATCCTGGGGGCTCTGCTCTCCGTGCTCTCCATCTGGGTGGTGACGGGGGTCCTGGTCTACCTGGGGGCCCAGCGCCTGCTCTCGGGTGACTACGACATCGAGGGCGGGGTCATGCTCATCACCTCCGCCTGCGCCGTGGCCGTCAACATCGTGTAGGTGCTGCCACACGGTCCCGGGGTGTCCCCTCCCTGGGCCGGCTGGGCCCCGCGGTGTCACCAGTGCCCTGCCCTGCCCGCAGGATGGGGCTGGCTCTGCACCAGACGGGGCACGGGCACAGCCACGGGGCAGGCGGCGAGCAGCCCAACGCCAGCGTCCGTGCCGCCTTCGTGCACGTCCTGGGGGACCTGCTGCAGAGCCTCGGCGTCCTCATCGCCTCCTACATCATCTTCTTCAAGGTGTGGGGGGCTGGGGGCAAAGGGGGTGCTGGGGCAAAAGGGACAGTGGCTCCAGACGGCCATGGCCAGGCACAGGGCGGGACAGGCAGGACTGTGTGCCCACCCTGTAGTTCCGATGGGGGTTTGGGGTGCGGTGATGGTGCCAGAGGGGTCTCACCCCCTGTCCCCCCTCCCCAGCCCGAGTACAAGTACGTGGATCCCATCTGCACCTTCCTCTTCTCGGCGCTGGTGTTGGGGACAACGCTGACCATCCTCAGGGACGTCCTCCTCGTCCTCATGGAGGGTAGGGACCCCCGGGGGCGGGACGGGGTCACCCAGGGGTGCCCTGGGCCCCGTCCCTGCAGCTCCCGTGGCTCTGCCCCGCAGGGACCCCCAAGGGGATGGATTTCAACGCCGTGCGGGAGACGCTGCTGGCGGTGCGGGGCGTGGAGGCCGTGCACAGCCTGCACATCTGGGCTCTGACCGCGGCACAGCCGCTGCTCTCCGTGCACATCGCCATCAGTGAGTGCCACAGCGGGGGACAGAGCCACCAGGGAGTGTCACAACACAAGGGACAGGGGTGCCAGAGCCACCAGGGAGTGTCCCAGTGTCGGGCGGGGAGGGTCGGCGTTTCCCCGCACCCCCCCCCATCCCCGGTTTTTCCCTGGCAGACGCGGCTGCCAGCGCGCAGGAGGTGCTGGAGGAGGCCAGCTCCCGGCTGCAGGGCGCCTTCCGCTTCCACAGCACCACCATCCAGGTGGAGAGCTACTCCGAGGAGATGCGGGACTGCCGGGAATGCCAGCCCCCCCGCGACTGACCCCCGCGGCCCGGGGCGCTTTGCACGTGTGGCAAATAAAGCAGAGCACAGGGGCTGTGCGGGGGGATGTTGGGTCTGCTCTGGGTGTTATCTCCGCTATCTGCAGGAGCCAAGGACGCACCCAGGGCTGCGGCAGCCCGAGAGTGGCTGTTGGAGGCCACCTAATATTCTGTTATTTCTGTTCAGCTGGGAGGAAAGCCAGCTGAAACAGCCCTTTTCCCTTCTCCGGGGAGCGCTGCGAGGCAATGGGGTGCTGGGCTGTCCAGGGAATGAGGAGGACGCAGCTGGAGCGAGGGAGGGAGGTCACACACAGCTCTTATCGCTCCCCTGTTTGCTCTCGGGAAGGTGAAGGACTCTCCCTGCCCGAAGGGCTGGGGGGGCTGCCCGGGTTATTCCCAGGGTGCCGATGGCAGAAGGGTTGGAGCACCCAAAAGCCGGTGCTCCCAGTGCCCCCAGTGCTCCCCCCGAATTCCACAGCCACCATCCGGATCCTACCTCTCCCCCCTCCTTTATTGCACTGGTAAAACCCAATAACGAGTAAAACCCCGTCAGCAGCAGCGAGCCTGCCCCCGGAGGGCTCCGAGCACCCCGAGCCCTCCCCGACCCCGGCAGCCCTCACGGCTTCTCCAGGCTCGGGTATTTCTTGCGCAGGACCGAGACCTGGTCCTTGAAGAGGACGGGGTCGAGGCGCAGCTGCGAGGGCACCAGGGGCATGTAGCCAAACCACTCGGCCAGCTGGTTGAGGCAGTCCTGGCGCTGGGAGAAGCGCCGGCTGCCGTCCGTGCCCTCGGCCCCGGCAGGAGCAGGGCGCGGGGCCGAGGGGCTCCCCTGCCCGGCCGGGGGGGTCCCCGCAGCCCCATCGCCGCACTCCGCCCGCTGGGCCACCCCCTCCTTGTGCTGCTTGCGCTGGGTCACCTTGATGGGGGGCAGCTTGGTGACAGCGGCCACCAGGACGTTCATCAGGATGTCCTCGCAGGCGGCCAGCCCGTCCACCAGCTCCCGCAGCCCCGCGGGCAGGTACTCGGTGAAGAGGCTGTGGTAGTACCTGGAGGGAGAACGGGGTGAGGGGCAGGATGTGGCTGAGCCCCCCCGGCCCCCGCGGCCCCGCCCCGGCCGGGTACCGGTGGTAGAAGGCGGCGGCGGTGAGGACGATGGAGAGCTCGTTGGTCCATTTGGAGGTGTAGCCCCAGCGGCCCTGCTCGGCGTCCCAGAAGTGGCTCTGCGTGGGGAAGCCCACGATGCGCTCGGGGAAGCTGAGCCACACCGAGAAGGCAAAGTCCACCTGGCACGGGAGGGGCACGGTGTCACCCAGGGCAGTGCCACCCCCCGCGGGGACCTGCGGCAGGGGAGCGCCGCTGCCCCTGGAGGACGCGGGGACACGGGGACAGCCCTGTGCTGGCCGCTGAGCATCCGAGGGAGCCGGGGCCGCGGCCTCACCTCGCTGGTGGAGAGGCTGGTGTCCTCGTCCAGGCTCAGCACCGCGTCCGTCTGGATGGCCCCGAACGGGAAGAAGCGGTCGCTGAGCTGTGGGGGGAGGAAGGACAGGTTGGTGTCCTGGGGTGGCTGTCCCACCTCGTGCCCCTGCTCCCTGTCCGTGTCCCCGGTCCCCTCACCTTCCTCCTGCCCTGGATGATGGTCAGGGGCACGCTGCTCTGGGGCCATTTCCCGCTCGGGGGCGGCGGCTTCTCGCAGCTCCACAGGACCACGATCTGCAAGGGGGAGGACAGGAGTGCTCGGAGGGGTTGGGTGGGTTCTTTGCTCCAGCCCAGACCATCCCAAAACCATCTCGTGGCAGTTTGGACCAGGATAAACCCCCAGGTGGTCCCGCCTCCACCCCAAAGGGCTTGGGAGACAGCTCTGCCCACCCAAAGGGGAGCCCAGCCACCAGCCACCCCCTCGGTCCCTAGACCCACCATCCCCTCTCCTGGGCCCCCGCAGGACCCAGCCCCATCACTCCCCGGATCCCGGGAGCTGCACCGGCCACGCGGGACTCAGCTCCTCCCACCTGGGCGCAGTACTGGGATCCAGAGACGGCTTGGATGAGCCTGAGGATGGGCTGGGACAGAGACCCTGCTTGCGAGACCGCCCGGATGAAAGCCGTGAACTTCTTGGAGGGGCTGTAGCCTGGAAAAAAAAGGGTGGGAAAGGAAAAGGAGAGGTGTTGGGCACGCCCCGGATTCGCGGTGCTCAGCAGGGCAGGCAGGGTCCTACCGTGGTGCAGGTAGTAGAAGGGAAAATCCCCGAGGTGGGTGGAGAAGTCGGGCAGGACCAGGAGCCCCCCGGGCAGCGCGTTCCAGAGGAAGCGGGAGCGGGAGCGGTGCGGAGACAGCCGGTCCTTGATGATCTGCCAGAGGCGGAGTGATGCTCCCAGCCCCCCGCTGGAGACCCCGGCAGCTGGGGAGGGGGGCTCGGGGCTGGGGGCTCACCTCCAGCGTGGTGTGCACGATCTTGTCCACGGAGGAGAAGTAGGCATCCCACAGGAACTGGGTCTGCTGCTGGAAGGCCAGCACGCGCTCGGGGTGGATGCAGCGCACGGCCGAGGGGATCTGTGCCAGGGGGGCAGCGGGGTCCTCACCTCAGCTTCCCCCTCGGGGCTGGGCTCCTCGCCTCTGTCCCCCCCCAACCGTCCCAGCCATGCCAGGGCACAGCCCCTGCTGTGCGTGGTGCCACCCTCCTCCTGTGGGGCTGCATCTCCTCTCTCTGGAGCAGGATCGGGCCCAGGATTCCCAAGGGTTGTGCCCAGGAAGGTCCTTCCCACCTTCCCCCCGAGATGAACAGAGCCCACAGGGGCTGCAGCTGGGGTGGGACCCCCATTCCAGGCTGGCTCAGACCCTCTTGCATCTGCCCACAGGATTGCTGCCAGGCTCAGCTGCCAGGGGCTCACCCCCAGATTTGTCTGGGGGTTCCACCACGGCTGGCATTGGGATTGGGGTCTGGTGCTGGCGTGGGGCAGGATCTGGACCCGGTACCTGCAGCAGGAGCCTCTCACTGCCCACGACAGCAGCTTTGCCCCAGTCGATGGCCTCGGCGAAGGGCAGCTCCCAGCCATCACTCAGCAGCACCGGGATGCAGGCGGCCTGTGGAGGGACCCCGCAGGCTGGGACAGAGCCCCCAGACCCCATTGAGGGTGTCCCCCATCGCCCTGCCCACCCCGTACCTGCAGAGCCTCGAGGAAGCGGAAGGAGCCCAGGCGCCTGCCCCGGGGCACGATGCAGAAGGTGGAGTTGTGCAGCAGCTCCTGGTAGTCAAACCTGGCATGGGAGGTGGGGCAGGGGTCAGGCACGGCCCCCTCCCCTCCTGTGAGCACCTGGGAGGTGCTGCTGGCACCTGGAGCCAAGCCAGGGCAGGGTTAGGATCGGTTTGGACTGATTGTGGCTCTGAACATCCCTGGTTTTGTGGGAGCAGAGATCTCCTGGGTGCTGAAGGGATGGACTGGGCATCCCTTAAAGAAGGGGGGTCAGGAAGGGACCCCAGAGCCCTTCGAAGGCACGAGCCAGCTCCTCCCACCCTCCAGCAATGACACCCCACACAAGGCCACCACCCCAGCCCCCGAGCCCGAAACTGCAGTGACTCCTGAGCCGTGCCCAGACTTGCTGGGCAGGACCAGCCCTGCCTGCCCTGGCAGCGTTCGGGAGGGGCAGTGGGTGCCGGCAGCGCGGCCCCCCCGGCCGGGCTCGCCCGTGGGGCTCTCAAAGCCCCTTCTGTGCCGTGCTGGGGAGAGGCTCGGCCGCTGCCGGGTCCCTGCGGCCGCGCCGGAAAATCCAATATTGACTTTAGGTCGGGACAGACCCTGTCTGTTCCTGCCCGCGGGGAGGGGCAGCCGCTCCTGGATGGGCTGGGGGGGACCCGCATGGGCCAGCCGGGGGGGTTGGGAGGCCAGAAAGAGCCCTTGCGATGTGCTGGTCCCAGGAGGAAGGGTGTCCCTGCGGTGCTGGTGCCAGGTTGGGAGCTGAGGCTGTGTCACCTCCGCGCGTGGCGGAGCATTCGGGCACGTCCCAGCGCCCTGGGATGTGGGAAATCAGCCCCAATGCCAAGGCAGAGAGTTTCACAATAAAATCTGCCTCTGGATGAACCTCCCCAGTGTCTCCAAAGGATGCCAAAACCCTTGACCCGTTAACACTCAAACTCCCGGCCGGGCAGCCGGAGGGGTGAGGGCGGCTCAAACAGCGCCCAGACCCCCACGGAACCACAGCAGCGACAGCCACATCCCGGGGCCAGAGCCGGCTGTCACCTCTCCGGGGACCCCGGGCCCTGCCGTGACTCCCGGCAGCTCCGGGGCCGGGTGGGCAGCGGGACCCGGCCCGGGGGGTGCCCTCGCCGGCAGCCGGTGCGGTGGGGCGGCTGGCGCCGGCCGGGCTGCGGGGCCGAAGGCTCCCGATGGAAATATTCGCTCCCGACGCGCTGCGGTTTCCGGGCAATCGCCGTCAGGGCTTCCTTGTTTTGTCAGGAGCCGGGACGGGCGCCCGCCGCGCTCCCTTCGCCAGGCCCCTCGGTGGCTCCGGCCGGGCACGGTGCCACCGGCACCGGCGGCTCCGCAGAGCCGCTCCCAGCCCGCGCCGAGCGCTCGGAGCGCGGGGCAGCGGGGCCGCTCCGCAGCGCTGCCACAAGCCGCCCTTTATCCCAGAACAGACCCGGATTGTTCGGGGCAGCCCCTCGGGCATGAGGAGGGTGATGGAACGGCCGGCAGAGCCTTCCTCTGCTCCCCGAGCTGCCTCCACAGTGCCAGCACCGGCCACACCGGGTGAACGGGGCCACCGAGGTCCCACTTTGTCCCCTGCCCGTGTGGGAGCACCTCCCCGGGCAGGAGGGCAGCGGTCCCCGCGGGAGGTCGGGCAGAGCCGGCCCCAGTGGCGATGCCGGTGGTTTTGTGCCCGGTGTCCCGCAGGGAGGAGCAGGGAGGCGGAGGCTCGGGGTCACACACGAGCACGCTGCCCGTGCCACGTGTTCCCATCGAGCCGCTGGCCAAAGCCGTCCTGGGAGAGGTGTAAATCTCCCAGTGTTTGCAAACAGCATTAGGGGATTACCTGGGTGGGCGGATGGGGGGAATTCTCATCCCGCTGCCCCTTGGCACAGCGTGGGGCTGACCTTGGGCCCCCTGTCCTGCCAACCCCACTGTCCTGAGATGCCCCGTCCCAAAGAGCCCTTGCTGCAAGTGCTGACCCTGCTGGGCTGGTGGCACCCTCCAGACGGGGCCGTGTGGTGCCTGACCCATCCCAAAGCCCCGGCTAATCCCAGTGTCAGCACCCCAGTTCCACTTTTACCTCCCAGTACCTCCTAAGACGCTTTGAGGATGATGCCCAACGTGGCCTCTCCCCATCTGCTCTCCAGCCGGGTGCCTGGGGGATGTCCCCAGGCAGTGGGATGGGCACCTGCCCATCGTCTGTGGGATGGGCTCTGCCTTTACCAGCCCTGCATTCGGCAGCTGGTGATGGGTCCCAAGGAGTTGGATGGGGAGGTGAGGAGCTGGCACGTGTGCCTGCAGAATGGAACCCCCCAAACTCACAGAACTTTGCACCCCCAATTTTTCCACCACTGTGTCCATCCCACACTGCTGCCACCGTGTCCATTTGTGATGGGGGACGCAGGGGGACCCCCAGGCACCACCACCAATTAAACTCAGGGCTGCCCACACTGGGACGCCCACAGACCCACCAGTTTTGTGGGATTTCCAGTGGAGTCAGTGAGAAGGGGATGTTTTGGGCTCATCTCCAAGAGAAACGTTTATGCTGGGGGAGAGCGGGAGGGGGGAGAAGAAAAGCATCATTCATCAGCGTTGGGAAAAAGGGAAATCGTATTAGAGGCGGTGGCAGCAATTGCAGATAAGAGCTGCTCTCGCCAGATTACTCCAACTTTAACAGAGAGCAGGAAAGCCCTGAGCAGTCGGCGCCTCGCTCCCCACCGTGCAACGAAACCCCCATCCCTCTCAGGAGAACCCAAAACTTCCCTCTCACTCACTGCACCCCGCAGAGAGGCAGGGACACTCGTGGGGTGTCCCCTTTCCCCCCATCCCTGACTCACCTCTCATAGTCCACGTTGTCCTTGTCACAGCGCGTGTCCTTGTGCTTCTCCCAGTCCTTGCCGTGCTTGCAGGTGGTGAGGGAGATGATGTCCTTCCCGTTGTGGATGTGGTGCAGCGCGTTCCGCGTGCCGGAGCCGATGCCCGTCAGGTACCGCTTCCCCTTGAACACCAGCAGGAATTTCTTCTTGGGGGGCAGCGAGTCCTGGCGCAGCCAGCCACCGTCCCCGCCGCGCTGCGGGTGCTCCCTGGGGAACAGAGGGATGGAGACGTCGAAGCCGGGCCGGAAGGTGCGGCTGTCGGAGCTGGCTCTGGCCAGGATGGCGTGGCCGGTGTCGAAGCCCAGCTCGCCGGCGTAGCTGGGCCAGGTGCCCGAGTAGAGGTTGAAGATGAGGTGGTTGCGGCCGCCGTTCCAGAGCGGCGAGCCGCGGATTTTCTCGTCCACGTCGCGGACGTAGTGGCCCGAGAGGCGGTCGCGGTCCAGCGTGTCGATGCTGAGGATGAAGAGGCAGGCTTCCTCGGGCCTGGCCGTGTGGTAGCGAGAGCGCTCGATGGAGCTGAGGATTTTGCTGTAGGTCTCCGAGACGGGCTGGCCCCGCTCCTGGGGGTAGGTGAACACTTTGAAGCCGTTCCTCTCGCACCTGGAGAGGTCGAAGCAGGTTTCCATCCGGCACCTGCTGCTCCTGTAGATGCTCAGCCACGCCGCCCGCCGCTCACGGGGGGACAGCAGGGGAGGGTCCCCATCCCTCTGCAGCTCCTCGGGGTCTGCAAAGCTCTTGAGGAGGGACCGATCCGTCCAGCGGGGCCAGCTCCTCGGGGCTTCTGCTTTCCTCGCAGAAAAGAAAGGGAAACGGCGCAGCTGATCCCCTCCGAAGAGGAAAAGCAGGAGCCAAGAGGCCAGGAAAGCCAGGAAAATGTATTTCTTCCTGGTCTGCATAGGTTCACACGCAGCCCCAGCTCCTCATCGGGCTCAGGTGGGTGCCAGAGTCCGGTCAAGAGGCCGATGTTCCCAGCCCCGAGTGGGTGGTGGGACGGCTCCTGGCCCCAGGTGCTGTCCTGTGTCCTTGCAGTCTGTGACAGTCCCCGCTTGCTGCCCGCTCTGCCCAGGGCTGTGCTGGTTTCTCGGGACCGTCCCAGTGTCTGGCTGCAGAGCAGAGCCCGGTGCCCCGGCCGCTCACTTCTCCGGGCCCCCGAGCAGCGACAATGACATTTCCATCGCTTGACCCAGCTTCAAATCCCTGGAGAAAGGGAGAGGTCGCGGCGTCACCGTCCTGTCGCCGCCAACCGTGTCACCACAAGTGGCTCCACACATCCCTGCGGCGGGACTCCCCTCCCCAGCTCCCTGGGGAATAAAACCCCGGGAACAAACCCACCCGCGACCGCCGGAGCCCCCCTCCCTGCCCTGCTCCTTCCCCCCCGGTCCCCCCGTTACCTTCGGGGGGTCGATGCCCCCGGTGGGTGTCGGGCCGCCGTGTCCCGGAGCCCCGTTCGCCGGCTGCCCGCGGCTCCGGGCTGCATCCCCGGCCGGGGAAGGCGGCGGAGCAGCCGCCGAGCAGCCCCGCCGGGCTCCCGGTGGGCGGCCGGGCGGAGGAGCCGCTGCGGGAGGCTCCGCACAGCTCCGCTCCCGGGGTGCTGGGTATGAGTCCTCCTTGTCACCTTGTCCGTCGGTCCCTGCGCAGGGCTCTCTGTTCCCGTGTCCCCCCGGTGCCTGTCCGAGACCCCGGCTGCTCTCCGCTGTCCTCCTGTCCCACCCCGGGACTGCCGGTCCTCTGTCCGTCTATCGGTCCCCTCCGGGGTTAACTGTCCCGCTGTTCCCTGCGCCCCTCAGAGCTGGCCGTCCCCTGTCCGTCTGTCCTCCGGGGACTGTCTGTCCCCTGTCCCCTCCCTCGTCCGTCCGTGTGTCTGTCCCGCCCAGGGCTGGCTGTCCCCTGTTCCCTCCGGGAGCTGGCTGCGCGCTGTCCGCCGGTCAGTCCCCGCGGGGCTGGCTGTCCCCCTGCCCGTGTCGCTGTCCCCGTGTCCCCTGTCCGGCCGGTCCCGGGGGTCCCGCGTCCCCCCCGCGCTCCACGTGCCCCCCCGCCCGCATCTGTTACACGGCGCCCTGGCCCCGCCCCCTCCCCGGCTTGTCCCGCCCCCGATCTCCCATTGGTTTTCCGCTCACATGGGTGGGCGTGTCCATAGGAGCCCCGCCCTACGGAGCGCTCCCATTGGCCGCGTCCACGTGGGACGGGGAGGGGGGGGGGGGGGAGGAATCCCCGCGAGAGCCGGGGGGGTCCCGGGGGAGCCGGGGGTGAGGGGGGACCGAGCCCGTGTCCCCCTGTCCCTGTGTCCTACTGTCCCCATGGACCCGTGTCCCTGTGTCCTACTGTCCCCATGGACCCCTTGTCCCCATGGATCTCTGTCCCCCTGTCCCTGTGTCCCACTGTCCCCATGGACCCCTTGTCCCCATGGACCTCTGTCCCCCTGTCTCTGTGTCCCACTGTCCCCATGGACCCCTTGTCCCCATGGACCCCTTGTCCTCATGGACCCCTGTCCCCGTGTCCCCCTATCCCCATGGATGCCTTGTCCCCATGGACCCCTGTCAACGTGTCCCCGTGTCCCCATGGACCCCCGTCCCCCTGCCTCCGTGTCCCTCTGTCCTCCTGGACCAGTGTCCCTCTGTCACTCTGTGTCCCAGGGTGGCTTTGCAGGGGTAATTTGGGGGTGCTGGGGGGGCTGACCCCATTCCCCGAGCCGGGCGTGGGCCGGGCCTGGCAGCCCGGACAGGTCGGGGCTCGTCTCTCCCACCCCGTCCCGGCATCCGCGGCCCCGCAGCCGCCCTCGCCCTGTCCCGCCGGCCGGGCAAGCCGGGACCGGAGCGCTGGATGGCGGCCACGGGCGGGACAGCCCGGGCGGCCCCCGCCTGCGGCTGCCCCGATGGCCGAGGGCACGGGCTGCGCTCTCCCTCCCTGCCCTGGCCCCGGGGCACACCGGCAGTGGCGATCCCCGGGCTCTGTCCAGCGCCCGGCCCGTGCCTCAGTTTCCCCAGTCGCCCAGTGGGGCTGTGGGAGCGGGAGCCTGGCGGAGACGGTTGTCACCAAATCTTTGGGTATTTATTTGCCAGCCTGGCCGGCTCGGCCCCGCAGGGAATTAATCCCCGGCCGCAGAGGGGATTACTGGGGACCTGCGGCCGCTTTAGCTCCAGAAAGAGGATTAAGCAAAGGCCAGGGAACGTGGGGATGGGCAACGAGAGCCCCAGAGCGCCGCTGGCCTCTGGGGGGGACAGAGGGACAGTGCTGGGGACAGGGACACGGCTGGGTACAGACACGGACAGGGCAGCCCTGGGCTTGGGGTGCTGCCCGCGGGCACAGCCCCCCATGCCCTGCGGAGGGGCCGTGGGGGGACTGGGGGTGTGTCCTGAACTGGGGGCACTGGGACCTCTGCTGGTGACACTGGGAGCTGTGGTTTCGTGGTGATGACACCGGGAGCCGTGTCCTGTACTGCTGTCACTGGGAGCTGTGTCCTGAACTGGTGACACCGGGAGCCGTGTCCTGTCCTGGTGTCACTGGGAGCTGGGGTTTTGTGCTGGTGACACCGGGAGCCGTGTCCTGTCCTGGTGTCACTGGGAGCTGTGGTTTCGTGCTGGTGACACGAGGAGCCGTCTCCTGTCCTGGTGTCACTGGGAGCTGTGGTTTCGTGATGGTGACACCGGGAGCCGTGTCCTGTCCTGGTGTCACTGGGAGCTGGGGTTTTGTGCTGGTGACACCGGGAGCCGTGTCCTGTCCTGGTGTCACTGGGAGCTGTGGTTTCATGCCGGTGACACGAGGAGCCGTGTCCTGTCCTGGTGTCACTGGGATCTGTGGTTTCGTGCTGGTGACACGAGGAGCCGTGTCCTGTCCTGGTGTCACTGGGATCTGTGGTTTCGTGCTGGTGTCACTGGGATCCGTGTCCTGTCCTGGTGTCACTGGGAGCTGTGGTTTCGTGCTGGTGTCACTGGGATCCGTGTCCTGTCCTGGTGTCACTGGGAGCTGTGGTTTCGTGCTGGTGACACTGGGAGCCGTGTCCTGTCCTGGTGTCTACTGGGAGCTGAAGTCCAGGAGCACGGGAGGCACTGGGAGATGCAGGGCAGAGTTCACTGGGGCGTGCTGGGAGCTGTGACCCGCGGTACTGGTGTGAGCGGGCAGGGGGATACTGGGGGACACTGGACTGTTTTTACTGGGAGCTGGGAGGGCACAGAGGGACACTCGGAGCTGGGAGAGCCCTGGAAGCTTGGGAGGGGCGCTGGGAGCTTCTGGGGAGCACTGGGAGCTGCGTGGGCGAGGGCACTGGGAGCTGGGGTGGCACTGGGAGGCACTGGGGGCTGCGGGAGCGCTGGGAGCTGGGGGTCACCGGGCACTGGGGACAGCTGGGAGCTGCGGTGGTGCCGGGGGGCGCTGGGGGAGCGCTGGGAGCGGCCGGCACGGCTCGGGCACCGGGATGCGCTGGGAGCTGTAGTCCAGCACCGCCAACCGGGAGCTGTAGTCCGGGCTCCCAGCGCATACTGGGAGCTGTGGTCCCGGCCCGGGGCCATACTGGGAGGGGCGGTCCCGCGGCCCCGGGCGCTGCTGGGAGCTGTAGTTCGGCACTGCGGGGTGCGGGTCCCGTCCTGCCGCGGGGCCAGCCCGCACTGACCTCTGTGCCCCAGCCCCTGTCCCCGCGGGGGGACAGCACCCTCAGCAGCACCCTCAGCGATCCCAGTCCCGGGAGGGGAACGGGGGGTGTCATCCCTGAGCAGCCCCCAGGGGCTGTGCCCGGGGAGGGGGTGGAACTGGGGGTCACTGGGGGGGCTCTGGGCGATGGGAGCGGGGTGGGGAAGGGAGGAGGGAGCGGGTTGGGGTCCCTGGGGCGGGGGACAGTCACTGAGCCCGTGTCTCTGCCCAGGCTCGGCAGCATGGGGGGGATGCTGGCGCTGCCCCCGGGGCAGGGACCCCACCAGGTGGGCTGCACGGATGTCATGGTGGGCCACACGCGGCAGGTACGGGATGGGCACAGGGATGGGCACAGGGATGGGGATGGGGACAGGGACAGGCTTCCCTGCAGAGCAAGGCGGCTGCAGCCAGCTGGTTTTGGACACGGCCACCTCCTTCTGTGCCGTCCCCACCGTGTCCCGGTCCTTGTCTCCCTCAGGGGCTCTTCCTCCGCCTGTTCTACCCGTGCCTGCCCCGGGCAGGGGCCACGGAGCCGCTCTGGGTCCCGCGCCCCGAGTACTGCGGGGGGCTGGCCGATGTCACCCTGGGTCGCCGCTGGTGCTCCGCCCTGCTCGGCATCGCCATCGGTGAGGGGGGACACCCCATCCCCACCCTGGGGGCTCCTTAGGGACCCCTGGTGGGGTTCAATCCCCCCCAGTGCCTGGGTGGGTGCTGCAGGCAGAGCTGGGCTGAGCAGGGACCTGCCTCTGTCCCCCTCCCCGTTCAGACCTGTGGCACCCACTGCCCGTGTCCCCCTCCCCATTCAGACCTGTGGCACCCACTGCCCATGTCCCCCTCCCCGTTCGGACCTGTGGCACCCACTGCCCCTGTCCCCCTCCCCATTCGGACCTGTGGCACCCACTGCCCCTGTCCCCCTCCCCGTTCAGACCTGTGGCACCCACTGCCCCTGTCCCCCTCCCCGTTCAGACCTGTGGCACCCACTGCCCGTGTCCCCCTCCCCATTCAGACCTGTGGCACCCACTGCCCGTGTCCCCCTCCCGTTCCTGGGGGTTTCTCCTCCTGCAGGCTCCTGCAGAGTTCCTGTCAGCTGGAATGGGCCCCTCAAGCCCCGCAGCAGTGGGTACCCCCTGATCATCTTCTCCCACGGCCTGGGAGCCTTTCGGTAACCTGAGCCCTGAGCAGGGCTGGGGTGGGGATGTGGGGACCCTCCCTGGCCCCGCTCAGACCTGCCCTGAGCCCCCTGCTCCCATCTCCCTTCCAGGACCTTGTACTCATCAATCTGCACAGAGCTGGCGTCCTGGGGCTTCGTGGTGGCAGCTCTGGAGCACAGGTGGGTGCCCAGGTCCCCACCAAGTTTGTGCTGGGGCTGGTGGGACGCGGTGCCCCGGGGGGAACTGCCGGTGTCCCCTTCCCTCCTGCCCACAGGGACCACTCTGCTGCCACCACCTATTTCTGCCCGGCAGAGGCTGGGACCGAGGAGTGGATCCCCTTCCAGCGGGTGCCCCAAGGGCAGAAGGAGTTTTATTTCAGAAACAAGCAGGTACCAGGCTGGGGGTGCAGGGTGGGCAGAGAGGAGGGCTGGAATTCCTCCTGCAAGCCAGGCTGTCCCTGCATCCCTGGGGATGCTCTTCCCAGTCCTGCATTGCCACGGTGCTGGGGCTGAGCTTTCTCCTCAGAGAGGAGAAAAATCTGTTCAGCCTGTTTCTCTCTGTTTCCTGGGGTCTGTCTGTCCAGCAGGAGCCAGGCTGGGCTTTGCCATGGCCCTGGATAATGTCCCCCACACCCTGGGGAGAGCAGGACTCTGTGCCCAGCCCAGCTCTGCACCAGCTGCTGGGTTTGTTCCCACTCGGATTTTTGTCTCTCTGGGATTATCCCGGACAGCTGCTTGCTGGGGAGAAGGAAGGTTTCCTGCTGAGCCAAGTTCCCCCCCTCTGTTTGTTTCTGCCTCATTTAAAAGGACAGCAGCAAGTGAAGATTAGTTGTGGAAAAGCTCTCTAGGAACGGAGGTGCTTTTGGCAGCCCTAAATCACCTCCCAGCCTGTTATTTCTGTGTGTGCTCTGCCTCATGGCACACTGCACAGAAAAGGGAAACGCTTCTCCTGAACCCACCAGCACAAATGGTGAGGGAGAAAGAGAAAAAAATGGTAATAGAAGGAAATAATTGCCAGGTCAATCTCCATTATGGCATTTTCTGTGTTGCAGGGAGCAGGAGAGAGGTTTTCATTGGAGTTCTTTGTCACTTGTCACCTTAAATGTGCACAGACAGCAGCACTGGTGTCCTTAGGGCAGCCGAGGACATGGCCTCAAAGTGGCTCCAAGTCAGGGCATCCTCTCCCTGAATCCTTTGGGATTTTGGGATGCTCCCGGGTGGTGCCCCTGAGCTGGGGTTTAGGGGACACCCAGGTTTGCTCCTGGGTTAGGGGCTCTGGGGTCCCTGTGAGGGTTTGGAGCAAGGGATGGCTCGGCTGGGGGACAGCTGGTGAGTATCCTGGGCTCTCCCTCCTCTGCTTCCTCCCCAGAGCAGAGACTTTCGGTCATTTCCAGCTCTCTGCTGCCAGATTAACTGAATTAAGAGCAAACCCCAAAAGACCCCGCCCCAATAAACGCGCTGTATCCCGCGGGAGCCGGGGTTTGGTGTTTGTTCAGTCAGGGAGAGAAGCACAGGAGGAACGGGCCTGGGGGGGCACTGGGGGGAAGGTGTGACCCCGAGTTGTGGGTTGGAGGAGCTGGGCTGACCCGGGAAGGGCTGATGGTTCCAGGTTCACCAGAGAGCGCAGGAGTGCGTGCGGGCGCTGCGGCTCTTCCAGGGCATCGCCGGCGGCAGATCTGCCCCCAGCATCCTCCCCCAGGACTGGGATCTCTCCGTGCTGAAGGTACCTGGCTCGGCCTGGGGGGGCTCTGGGTGCCCCAGGATCGCTCCTGCCTGCCTGAGGCTTTTCCTGCTGGCACAAGAGGGGTCTGTGCAGAGCCCCAGCCTCCCGCCCCTGGGCACCTCCTGGCTGTGGGCAGCCCCAGCCCCTCACACCAGCGCTGGCACACGGCACTCCCCCCTTCCAGGGGGACTCTGCTGACCTTCCCTTGGCTGTTCCTCCCCTAATCAGAGACCTGCAGCTGTGAGGTTTGGGCTCAGGGCCCTCAGCCCTCTCCCTTTTGCAGGACAACCTTGATCTGACCAAGGTGGCCGTCATGGGCCATTCCTTCGGGGGGGTGACAGCGGTGCTGGCCTTGGTGAAGGAGCCCAGCTTCAGGTGAGGCGTGGCAGGGACTGCGGAGGCTCTGGGGACACGGGGCTCATCCTGGTGGGAAGGGGAGCCGTGGTGCTGCCTGTCCTGCTCCAGGTGTGCCGTGGCTCTGGATGCCTGGATGTTCCCTCTGGAGAACCTGCTGTACCCGGAGGTGCCCAGTCCCGTGCTCTTCATCAACACTGAGAAGTTCCAGACTCCGGAGAGCGCTGCCAAAATGAAGAGGCTGAGCTCCAGAAACAGCCAGACGAGGATTGTGACCGTGCTGTGAGCCAGGGGAGGCACCCCCCACTGCAGGGAGCACCCGTGGGTGCCCCAGCAGGAAAACCTCCGGGTCCTGCTGCACGTCCCCCTGATGCACATCCCTCCCCTGGCAGGGGAACCGTGCACGAGGACCAGACCGACTTTGCCTTCCTCCCTGGGAAGCTCTTCAGCCTCATCTTCGGCAGGAGGGGCACCCTGGAGCCCCGCAGGGCTCTGGCCATCACCAGCCAGGCAGCTCTGGCCTTCCTGCAGAGGCACCTCAGTACGGCCCGGGCTGGGGGAGCAGGGGGGGCCTGGGGGGGCTCTGGGGCTGGGGGCTGCTGCTTGCCAAGGCACAGGGTGCAGTGGCTGCCCCTCGGTGCCTCCTGGAGGGGCTGTGGTGGCCCTGTCACCTGGAGGGGAGGCTGTGGTGGCCCTGTCACCTGCAGGGGAGGCTGTGGTGGCCCTGTCACCTGGAGGGGGGCAGGCTGTGGTGGCCCTGTCACCTGGAGGGCAGGCTGTGGTGGCCCTGTCACTTGGAGGGGCTGTGGTGGCCCTGTCACCTGGAGGGGAGGCTGTGGTGGCCCTATCACCTGGAGGGGAGGCTGTGGTAACCCTGCCACCCCCTGTGCCCCGTGCAGAGCTGCAGGAGCAGTTTGGACAGTGGGACGAGCTCCTGGAAGGCGTTGGGGACTCGGTGGCTCCGGATGTGCCCTTTGGACGCTCTCACCTGTAGCTGCTCCCAGGGCACTGCTGGAGCTGGGGAATGGCAAAGTGACTCCTCCTTGCCCGGAATGGAGGAGCCAGGAAGGGCAGGAGGAGCCGTGAGGAGAGCAGGACCTGGGGACAGTGCTCAGTGCCAGCAGAGCCCTCCCTGCTCTTGTGCCTGCACTGAGGGAATAAAATCCCCAGGGATAAAAACCGAGTTGGCTGTGCAGAGTAATAAAACCACGGGGGGGGTGGGGTGGGGGGGGCTTTAGAGACCATCCCCAGCTTCGCTGTGGGTTGGGGGAGGTTCAGCCCCGGCTGACAGAGATGCAGCATCAGGGCTCCAAGCACAAGGGTAAGGAAAATGCCATAATTGTCCTGCAAAGCCGTGCAGATGGCAGAGTGCATGCCCGAACTCTGCAGGGGGAAGGAAGGAAGGAGGATGGCTTCGAGCTGGAAGGAAGGGAGGGAGGAAGGAAGGAGGAGTCTCTGAGCAGCCCTCAGAGCTGTGGGATGGGTTTGGGGATGGGTTTGGGGATGGGGATGGGATCGGGGGTGGAAGGGAAGCAGCCCAGCCTGGCCGTGCAGTGCAGGCAGCGACACTGCTGCCACCAGGGACGCGCTGGCAGCGACAATAAAGCTTTGGAAGCACCTGCAGCACATCCCGGGGATGTCAGGGATGCTTTTGGAGAGGGCTCCGATCCTCAGCCGTCCCGAGGAAGCTGCAGGGATTTATCCCGGGCTGGGAGAGGAGCGGGAGCAGCCGCTGCGCCTGTCCCCATTGTCCCCGCCGCCCTCCTGGGGGACACCGCGGTGGCGGCTCCGTCCCTGCCATCCCGGGGAGGAGCTGCAGGCGACAGCGGCGACAGAGCCAGCAGAGCCCGTTCCCGGGGGAGCAGGGGATGGGAAGCAGCGCCAGTGCCGGAGTTATTGGTGTCACTGTCACTGCAGCGTCCCCACCTGCCTGGCACTGCGGGGAGGACGAGCCTGGCGCTGGGCATGCTCGGGGGCACAGCACAGGGGACATCCCCCGGCACAGGGGACATCCCGACACGACATCCATTCAGTGTCTCCTCCGCTCCCCAGTGACACACAAAGGACTCAGGCGAACAAACCCACCGGATTCTGCCACTTTTAAGCCTCCCAGAAATGAATTTTCCGGTGTTTTACACCCAAAGCAGCGCTCCTAGCCCTGGGCTCAGGCCGGGGCGTGGCGGGGACAGGGCTGGCTGGGGTGCCCGGGGGACATTCGAGGTCGCAGGGTGTGACAAACGGGGGGACGCGCAGAGCCCGGCAGGTCCCGGCCGAGCAGGGAGAGGCAGCGGCTGCTGAACCAAATCCCATTTTCCTGCCGGCACAGGCTGGGAATTCTGCAGGGCTCTTATGTAAAGGCGTTCGGGAGGGGCTGGCGGCCCCCGACTCTGCTCGGGGGGGACTCTGGCGTTAACCCTTCGGCTCCCGGGGAGCTCCTGCCCCTTCCCGTCCCCGTGGGGAGCAGGTAGGATCCTCCTGTCCGGCCCCGCATCCCTCTGCTCCCCCTCCGGAGCTGCCACCACCACAGCGGTTTTGTGCCTCTGAAGAGAAATCCTGCCAGGAAAGAGATGAAAAAAGCGCCGGGGCGCTGGGGCAGGGCAGGGATCCTGCTCTCTGTGTTCTGTGGGCTGTGCAGGAGCATCCTCCTCATTCACCGGCTCGGAAACCCAGCCCGGAGCCGGCTCCTCCCGAGCTCTCCGTGCTCCGTTCCAGCCGGGAGGATGCGGCACCAGCCCCGGCGGAGCTCACCGGGAAGGATTCCCTGGAATGCTCCAGCGCCAGCCCCACGCAGGGATGGGGAGAGAGCCACACAGCCCAGGAAACCTGTGGGCTGAGATAGAGGCGGTTTCATGGGGAAAGGAAAAGCTGTGTGCGCCAGCAGGGGGGAGGCAGGAATTCATTCCCAGGGATTCATCCCCAGGAATTCATTCCCAGGAATTCTTTTTCCCCTTTCCATGGACAGGAATTCACCCCCAGGAATTCATTCCCCTCTTCTCATGGGCAGGGATTCACCCCTAGGATTTAATTCTCCCCTTTCCATGGGCAGGGATCCATTCCCAGGAATTCATTCCCTCTTTCCCATGGGCAGGGATTCATTCCCAGGGATTCACCCCCAGGAATTCATCCCCCCTTCCCATGGACAGGAATTCATTCCCAGGGATTCATTCCCAGGAATTCATTCCCCCCTTCCCATGGACAGGAATTCACCCCCAGGAATTCATTCCCAGGGATTCATTCCCCCCTTCCCATGGACAGGAATTCATTCCCAGGGATTCACCCCCAGGAATTCATTCCCAGAGATTCCTTCCCAGGAATTCATTCTCCCCTTTCTATGGCCAGGGATTCACCCCCAGGAATTCATCCCCCCTTCCCATGGACAGGAATTCATTCCCGGGGCTCAGCCACTCCTGAAGGTGAGCTGGGAAGACAAACCCATCACTCCCAGTGTTCCCTCCTTCCTCCTTGCTCCTCCTGGTTTCTATCCTGAGCATGGTCTGGGCCATCCCTGGGGTCAATCGGGGTCACCTGTCCCAGCTGTGTCCCCTCCCAGCTCCCTGGGGTCAGTCGGGGTCACCTGTCCCAGCTGTGTCCCCTCCCAGCTCCCTGGGGTCAGTCGGGGTCACCTGTCCCAGCTGTGTCCCCTCCCAGCTCCCCGTGCACCCCCAGCCTGCTCCCCGGGGCTGACACAGGAGCAGGAAAGGCCTTGGCACTGTTCAAAGGCTGCTCAGACACAACAAAACATCTTTGTGTCACCAACCCTGCGGTCAGCACCAACCCAAACACTGCCCCAGCCCGGCCTTTGCACTGGAATTAACCCTGGCCCAGCCCAACCCAGCCCAAGCTGCTCTGCTGGACCTGGGGTGGTTCCCTCGGGGTGTCCTGGGCTGCTGCAGGCTGCCCGAGCCCCCCTGGCAGGTTTTGTGGCACAAGGCAGGATTAAAGGTTATCCCAGGGTGTGATCTGCCCCCAGCACCAGCTCAGCTGGGGTTTGGATGGGAGCTCTGGGGTGTTACAGCCCCAGACCCAGAGGGATTTTGTTTCTCAGGGATGTGGGGAGGAAACACCAGCCCTGTTCCTTTGGGGGCCAGCCCTGGGAGCCCCCAGGTGCAGGATGGCAGCCCCCAGGGTTCCCTTCCAGCCAAGCACTCCAGCCCTGCTCCCACACTCAAACCCAGGGCTTTAAAAATTAAAAAAAAAAAACCCAGCCCCAAACAAAACAAACGCTGGTGCCCATTGATATTCCCCTCACAGCTGTGCCTGCAGCAGGGCTGGGGCATGAATGGACACATTCCTCTTCCCCAGGGCTGCTCTGAGCTCTCCCACGAGATGTGAAATCCAGGGTGTCAGCACAGCTCCTCAGAGCCCAGAGCCTCCTGCTCCTCCTGGGAGCCCCTTCCTGGTCATGTCCCTGAGCAATCCCAGATCCCAGCTCCAGCCTCCCTGCCATCCACACAACACCTCCTCTGCTCAATTGGAGCTTCCCTGATGATTTAATTAATGCAAATCCAGACTCCTGGAAAACCTCCTTGTAATTACCGGGCGGCTCTCGTGCCTTTTGTTGGGTATTTCTTTTTTTTTTTTCCTTTTTTCTCGTGTTTTTAAGGAAAACAGCGAGGCCTTGATTCCCAACAGCCTGTGGAGGTGCAGGACCCTCCCAGCTGAGCTCCCTGGCAGCTCTGGGGCTCAGTGTCCAGCCCAAGGACCAGCCTGGACACAGGTGCAGTGCTGCCCCAAGCCCAGGCAGCAGCTCCTGGAGCAGAATTCCCTAAATCCCTTTGGCTGGTGGGGATTCACTCCCTCTCACGCTGGGTTTTTTCCACTGGAAAAAATATCACAGCACTGCCCTGGGTGAGATGGCAGAGGAAAAGCGAGTTTCCTGCTCTCTGAAGTGAATTTTTATCATCTCATCCCCGAGCTGAGGAGCCTGCCTGCTCCCAGTCACGAGGGATTCAGCTCCACATTTAAATCTTCCCGAGTTCCTCCCACGCTGGGAGCTGGGGCAGGACAGACCCTCGGGGTCTGCAGCAGCTCCGAGCTGCAGGCTCAGGCCTCTCCCACTCCCTGCCCCCCAAAATTCACCCCCACAGCCCAGCAGGGCTCCTGTGCCCTCAGCCAGCAGCACCAAAGGGGTTTTGGGGCACAATTCACATTTTCAGCAGTTTTCCCTCAGCCCCGTTTTGGGTTGGAGCCATCTCTTGCTACCCCAGGGATGATTCCTGAATAAACAGGGGGGGGAAGGGCTGAGGAGGGAAACTGAGGCAGAGAAGGGGCTGTGTGAGGAGTCTGTGCTCTGAAAAAGCCCCGGAGACAGATGGAGATGGTGCATTTTGGGTGGGCTCCAGCTTTCCCCCATGTTAGGAAGGACGGCTGAGCTCAGCCTGTGGATGCTCCTGCCTTCCCCCCCAGAGGAAAGCGGGGAGCTGGCTGAGCAGGAGACCCCAAATCCTCCTTTTTAAACCTTGAGTTCATATTTTCACCCCAGAACGTGGTGCTGAGACTGCCACCAGCCCTCCCTGGGGGACTCCAGAGCCCCCAGACCCATTCAGGCTGTGTCACCCCCTCCTGTCAACACCCACCACACAAAGCCTTGGCTGGGGGCTGGTTTTGGGGGGTTATTTGTTTTAAATTTAATTAAAACAAAGCCCTTGTGTTGCCCATCACACGAGGGTGCCTCTGAGGGTGTTGATTTTGGCGTGGAGCAGCAGATTGCTGGTTTCTTGTATAAAAGATGGATGTTTTTCCAGCAGAAACTCTGGCTTGGTCTGTTCCCCCAGCCACAGTGGATGTGTCAGGTTCTTTTGTCCTTCAATTTATGTATTGATCTACCACGGGCTCAAATTGGTGGGGGAAAAAAGGGATGAGAAAGCACGGGGCAAATGTGAAGTGCAGGAATTGTTTCTGTGCTGGTATTGCTGAGATTCCAGGGGCAGGGAGCAGCAATTAACCCCTTTGGCTGTGGAATTGTCAGTGCAGGCAGGAGGGGAGCTGCTCCTCGTCCTGAGAGGATCTGAAATGTGGAAACAGATCCAGACTGAAGTCCAAAAATCCAAAAAACCCCAGACTGGTTTCCTTGGCTCACAAATCCTGTGGGAAGAGGGCCCCAGTGTCTGGTGGATCCCACCCATAAATACCTACAGATATTCCATGGAAAAATCAGCTCTGGCTGCTGCTCGGGGCTCTCCTGCATTCCCTGGGTGTGAGGAGGGGTGGGCACCTCAGATTTCTGCTTTTTGGCCAGAACTTCAGGCAGCTGAGAGCTGCACACCCACCTGTCCCCAGGCAGGAGAGCCCCTGGCAAACAAAGCACTGCTGCCATCAGGCTGTGCCCTGGCTGTGCCAGGGGAGCTGCTCTGATTTCGGGGGGCCCAGGAGCTCTGCACCGAGTTATTCCCACCTTTGCTCTTTGGGGGGGCTGCCACAAGCCCTTTCACTCTGTTCATCTGATACTGGGGCAGTCGTACTCCTTTAAGAGGATTTCCATCCCTCCACTCCTCCCCTCGTGACACTTCCAAGCCACATTTTGTCTTGACAGGGTGGGAGTATTTTTAACCATGTCACGCCAGGGAAGTATTAATAGCACAAAGGGCTGGCTGAGCTGCTGGTGGAGCCCAATCCATATTTTAAATTCAAGCAACTAATTAGGAGCTGGGGAATAATTAGTGCTATACCCAGCTTTTCTTCAGCTTCCCCCCCACTCCATTTTCACAGACCCACTGTGCTGGAATGTTCTGTGGCTGTTGAATATTTCATGGCCCCTCTGTGCATTGCTATTCCATGTGCTTGTCAGGATCCCGGGGCAGGGGCAGGCCCTGGCACTCCGGGCATGGGATCAGGGCATGCAAGAAGCCCAGCCCCCGAGCCCTGCCCCTGTCCTGCTCTGCCGCCCGGCCCCTGGTGCTCGCCGGGCTCACAGCTCGGGTGGTTTTGGCTCAGATGCTCCCAGGAATAGCAGGAGGGCTCCGGGCTCCCCATGGAAACCGCAGGGAATCTGCGGGCTCGGCTGCGGAGCGGGAGGGGAGGGCGAAGAAATGGGGCAGGGCGTGGCTGGGAGAGGGGAGATGGCCGGGAGGGCTCCCAAAATGGGTCTGGGGGCGCAGGGAGGATGGGGGGGCAGCACCCACGGGGAGCTGTGCTGGCTCCAGCAGGAGAACGCACCTGCAGGGATGGGGATGTTGAACACACCTGAAGGGATGGGGATGCTGAACACACCTGCAGGGATGGGGATGTTGAACACACCTGCAGGGATGGGGATGCTGAACACACCTGCAGGGATGGGGATGTTGAACACACCTGCAGGGATGGGGATGTTGAACACACCTGCAGGGATGGGGATGTTGGGAACACACCTGAAGGGATGGGGATGTTGAACACACCTGCAGGGATGGGGGATGCTGAACACACCTGAAGGGATGGGGATGTTGAACACACCTGCAGGGATGGGGATGTTGCACACACCTGCAGGGCCAGGGGCTGTAAAACCCCATTTTTCCTGGGAATTAAAGGATGGAAAACACCCACAGGCAGCTGGAAGGGAATTCTGCCCAGGCTGGCTGAAAGGCAGGGGCGTTCAGGGCATGGAGCTGCTCGTGGTGACAACCCCTCGTTTCAGGGTCACTCTTTCGGAGTGTTTGGGTATTTTTTAGGAGGGAAGCAGTGCTCCTGCAGCCTTTGTCTTTACTCCATCAATTCCTGACGTTCTCCTTGTGCCCCAGAGCCCTGTCAGCCCCGTGCCCTCAGGATCTGGGTGCCAGGCACTGCAGTCCCGTGGCTGAACGTGGCATTTCAGGGCTCTGTTGCCCCAATATCAAAGCAATTAATTGATATTTCCGTCCCTGTGGCTGCAGGCGTGGTCGCCATCTGTGCTCAGCGCTTTTCCTCCTCTCATTTAAGGCAGGAATTAACAGATTTCGAGTGAATTTCTCAAAAAAAAAAACCACCAAACCCAACCTGTCTGAGCCGCAAAAATTCAATTATTTCCAACAGCGCGTTGGGAAGTGCAAATTTATTCCGAAGGGAACGTTTTCTTAATGGTGTTTTTCAGCATAAATATAGTACCAGCCTAAACACCTCCAGTAAACAAATATCAATTAGCTTAAACGTTTCCTGCCCGTGGAAAAGCTTTCATTGTGAGGGAGGCACTCCCTAAAAATCTCGGTTTGTTCTGCAGTTCCGTGGGCTCCCGGGCTGCCTTTGCACCAAAACGCATTTTTATCTGAAGATCAAGGATTTTTAAGCTCGGGGAAAAAAACCTGTGAGATCATTGAGTGGACTGGAAGAGATCTTGTAGCCCTTCCTCACCTCTGAGCTCCTTTTAAAATCCTGCTTCCCCCTGGTTGTTAAATCTCTCCGACTGACCCGCTCGGGTCAGATAACACACTGGATTTCCAGTTTTAAAATGAGCTTTGCTAATTCAGGGCTGCTGCCAGCCTGCCAGTATCACCAGCCAAGGTGCTCTGAAACATCCTCTGATGAACAAACCAGCTGTCACTCCCTCCAGCAGCACCAGCGCTTTAGGCTGGCAATTTAACACCCAGAAACCACATTTTCCTATTGGAGATTAAATATTTTTGCAAGTTAAAAGAGCTGCCGTGGGCTGAGTTGTCACCTAATTGTGTCAGTCTCTTTGTGGGGTGTTTTGATAAGCACATCAGAGCCCGGGCTTTAATCTTTGGGCTAAATCTGCTCACGTCAGGGCCCAAATTCACACCCAGCAGGATTCCTCTGGGTTTTGGGGTCCCACCCCGAGCAGGGGGGCTGGGGTGGAGCTGAGGGTGGGTTTTGGGTGGGGTTGAGCCCCCCTGGAGCACTGAGGGACACCTTTGGGGTGGGTGCTGTCATCAGCAGCTCGGGTTCTCCAGGGCCACTGCTCACGTTCCTGATTTACAGAGCCTTTGTGCTGGCTGCTCTGGGAATATCTCCTGCTGGGATCCTTTATTTTCCTCAAAAGGCAGAAATTCATCTCTCAGAAACTCATTCTGATGGTACATCTGGGCTGGAAGTGGTGCTTTTCTGCTCCATCCTGTTTTGGGGCTAAATGTGACGTGTTGGGGGATGCTTCTCCCACTGCTGCCTGCCCTCTTAGTGGTAAAACTGGAATTAAAGCAAAAATAAAAAAGATTTGTTGGCGATAAGGAATCCAGTAGGTAAAAACTACCCCAGCCACATGCTGAGGAGGGAAGAGTCTGTTTGGAACCGCAGTAAACGTGTCAATAAACACAAATCAAATGCAAATGAAATAAAAGCTTTTCATACACTCCATTCTCCTGGAGATCAGACAGAAATAAATGGCACATAAACAAACGGGGTTTATGAAACGCTCCAAAAATAAAACCACTCTTGCAACAAGGCCAAAAAAATGAGATTGCCTCCGTGTCTTCCACCTGCTGGGAGCTCTTGCTCCTCTGGGTATCACAGCAGAGCTCAGAGATTTTGGTTCAGAGCAGAAGCAGCAGGGGCAGGTGCTCTGAAGGGGCTGGGGAAGAGCCTCATCCCAAAAGATAGGCCATGGAAAATCCCAGAGCTGGGAGCAGGTCCCAAATCCTCCCTGTCAATAAGTTTCCTCTTACATAAGAGAGTTCTTACCCAAAGGAAATAGTTTTGGCTTTTAAGCCAGTCTGCCAAAGAAGGTAAGACAGGTCTTTTTAAAAAATTCAAAAAATATTTTTTTTTCTTTTTATTTTCCTTTTATTTCCTTTATTCCCCTTTTTATTTCTTTTTTTTCCCTTTCTTTTTAATTTTTTTCCTTTTTTTCTCCTTTTTTTTCTTTCTTTTTCCCCCCTTTTTCTATCTTTCTTTTTTTTTCCCCTTTTTTTTTTTTTTCTTTTTTCCTTTCTTCTTTTCCCCCCAGAAAATCACCTGGGAAGTGCTGGCATGCCTTGTAACTTTCTCCCAGCCTGCATCCCTCCCTCCCAAGGCTGAAAAGGAAATTTCCTCCTGGGGCTGAGCACTGATCAGGGCCCTCACACAGGTACATCCCAAGAGCCCAGGAATCCTCATTTCCTCTGGGAAATCCAGGCATCATCCCAGGATAAGCTCATCCATTGCCTCAAAAACATTCATATTAAAGCCTCCACCCCACTGCTGGGCTGCATGGGCCACGATTAATAAATTGAAATAAAGTCCAACAGGGCCTGGTGGCAGGGGCTGCTTTGTCCCTCCCAGTGTTTAATAAATTAATAAATGGTTAATAAATTGAAATAAAGTCCAACAGGGCCTGGTGGCAGGGGCTGCTTTGTCCCTCCCAGTGTTTAATAAATTAATAAATGGTTAATAAATTGAAATAAAGTCCAACAGGGCCTGGTGGCAGGGGCTGCTTTGTCCCCCCCAGCGTTCCACCCAAGCACTCCGTGTTTCCCACGTGTGCTGGGGGTGACAGGGATGGGATTTCCCTGGGCTGGAGCTGCCAGCAATGATCCCCAGCAGGTTTCAGGTGTCGGATTTGGGGTCTGGGACCCCAGCAGTGCCACAGAAAGGTTCCAGCACTGCTGGAAAATGGCTCTGCCCACGGCCACCCTGCCTCTCCCAGTTCCAGCAGCTCGGCGGCTGGATGTGGTTTCCATGGAAATAGACGTCAGATCAGCAAAAACCGGGGCCAGCCTTTCAAATAATCTCTGTTTTGAAAGCTCCCTGCCTTTCTGTCACAATATTAACCTCCCTCAAGGTAGGAGCCCTCTCTTTTTGGTGCAAACTCGGGTTTGGGAGGGTGCTCGGTGAGGGGGGGTCCCAGAAAATCGGGTTTTTGGGATGGAGGGTGTGGAGGCTGCAGTGGAGGATGGGGCTGTGTGTCCGTCTGCCTTTGGTGAGGATCCGCTCTTGGTGTGGCCGGAGCAGGGGAACCACCAGGGGACCGATTGCTGAGGGACACCTGGGCACGGAGAGGCTTTGAGGAGCTGCCAGAGGGGTGTCCTGGGCAGGGGACGGTCCCTGCCGAGCCACCGTGCCCGTTCCACAGGATCTGCACAACTGGGCTTGGTTCTAAACGGCCTTGGGCACTCTGGAGTCACCCCAAAGGAGAGGCTGGTCCCCCGACGCTGCCGGCGTGGTGGCTCTGTGGTGGCTCTGTGGTGGCTCTGTGGTGGCCGTGACACCGAGATGACCAAAGGCACTCGGTGGTCGTCTTGGTGATGACCAAGAGCCCTGAAGTTATGGTGGCCCTGAGGTGGCCGTGCCCTCACCTAGGTGACCATGTCTCCGAGGTGACCGAGGGCTCAAGGCAGGTGGCCATGACTCTGAGGTGGCCACAGCATGAAGATGTGTGGGCGTGCCTTTGTGGTGACCATGAATCTGGGGTGACCATGGCCATGAGGTGACCATGATCTTGTGGTGACCATGGCTCTGGGTGGCCATGGATGTAACGTGACCGCGGCCATGAGGTGACCATGGATCTGAGGGAACCATGGCCATGAGGTGACCACGGATCTGAGGGAACCATGGCCATGAGGTGACCATGGCCATGAGGTGACCATGGATCTGAGGGAACCATGGCCATGAGGTGACCATGGCCATGAGGTGACCATAGCCATGAGGTGACCATGGCCATGAGGTGACCATGGATCTGAGGGAACCATGGCCATGAGGTGGCTGCAGCTTTGAGGTGACCATGGTCTTGTGGTGACCATGGCTCTGGGTGGCCATGGATCTAACACGACCATGGCCATGAGGTGGCTGTGGCTCTGAGTGGCCGTGGCTGTGAGGTGGCCGTGGCTCTGCTCACCCCAGCCAGAGCTCCACTCTGACCATTCCCCCCATCGGGCCGGACACCCCTGACCACAGCACAGGCCCTGACGCCCCTGTCCGCCCCACCGGACACAAAGGGAATCCCTGCAGCTCCGGGGGCAGGAGCGGGATCCCAGCGCGGGGCTCTGGGGGCCGGAGGGTCCCTGAGGGCCGGGGGGCCTCGCGGTTCGGCCCCGCACCCCTTGTCCGGCCCGGGCCGAGCGCGGGGGCCGCCGCCCCCCGCCGGGGGCGAACTACAACTCCCGGCATGCCCCACACCACCGGGGGCGGGGGGGGCTCGGTTGTGGGGGGGCGTTCGCGAGGAGGGTGGGCGCGAGCCCCCCCGCAGCCCCCCCGGGCGGGCGGCACGTGCCGGCGGGCTCGGCCAATCGGGGCGGGGCGGGGCGGGTCACGTGCCTTTGTTTGGCGCTTTTGTGCGCGGCGGGGCGGGCGCGAGCGGAGTGTGGCCGGAGCGGCGGCGCGGGCAGGTGGGTACGCGCCGGGGCCGCCGCGGGGGAGCGGGCACGGGCGGGCCGCGGCCGCGGGGCCCCACCGCCGCACCCTCCGCGTCTCGAGAGGGCTGGAGGAAGGAGAGGGGAAGTGTCGGTGCTTCACGGGGGTCCGGCGCTCCGTTGATACGGGCGGCGGAGGGGTCCCCGGGGTGGGTGTCAAGGTGAGGGGGGTGCTCCGCGGGGCTCTCGGGCGCTCGGGGCGGGGGTCGCTTTTGTCCGCGCTCGCGGGCATCGCGTCGCCGCCCGGTTTTGGAACGTTGCGGTGACAAAGGGAAGGGAGACAGTGGGGGGGGGGGGGGGGTTCCTCGGTTGTGTCCCTGTCCCCCCCGCGCCCCGATCGCGGAGGGGAAGGGGGTGGCTATTGTCCCTCAGCGAGGGGCGACGCCCTACCCGCGGCAGCGGCGCCCCCTCCCCTCTCCGCCATTGTTAGTGGGGAAGGGGCGGTATCCGGGCGGCCGCGCCCCGACGCCATCGAGCCGTGGGGGACCCTGTTGGAGCCCCCTGTCCCGGTGTCGCTGCCCAGCGCTCCCCGTCCCCTTCGCCCCTGAGGGGCTGAGGCGGGGGGGGGTGTCGGCCCCGCACCTGAGGCGGGGGGCGGCAGGTGCCCGGATGTTGGCGCTGGCCCCGCCCCCTCCCTCGAGCCCCCTCGCGCGGGCGCGCGCGCGCTCTCCCCGGCGGTTTGAATTCGGTGCGGTTGGAGGGGCGGGGGCGGGACAGGGGCGGGGCCTCCGCTGGCGCCTCGGCCGGGATTGGCTGCGGCCGCGGGGGGGGCGGGGCAGGGGCCGCGCGGTCCCCGCTCCGCGCCCCGGCCCCGCCCGGACCCCGATCCGAGCCCCTTCGACCCCCCCACCCAAAAAACCCCCTTTTTTGTTGGTTTTTCTTTAAACGGCTTCTAGACCTTTTTCTGGCATTTTTTTACGGCGCCCCGTTTTCACGAGGTGTCCTGGGCGGTGTACGCCCTCGCTGTCTGCCGCGGTGTGAAGCATCTGACTTGAGCTGCGCAATTAAAACCGAATTTTAAATGAGCTCGATTGCGCACATTTCAGATCCTTCGGGAGTGGCAGGAATCCTAGCTGTGCTGTCCCGTGGTGCGTCATTTTTTTATTCAGCAAGCTCTTTTATATGTGTGAGAGCAGTGAAATCCCCACAGCCCCGTGGTAAAACAGGGGTCTTTGTTAGAGTACCTTAAGGTGGAATAAAACAGATTGAAGATGCTCGAATATCACACAGATCCTGCAATGCCAGTAACTCCATAACCTCTCCAGTATTCCCAGCACTATTCCTCAGCTCCACAAAATGCCTGGAATCACTGACTGCAGTGACCTACCTTGTCTGCCTTTTGTTCAGCAGCTCTAATTCTGTTCAGCAGTTTTTATTAGAAGGAGCAGGATCCCTGTGCTGGCTGTTGAAAGGCACATCTCTTTGTTACCTAGGAACCCACCTGACTGACCTTCTCCCAGGCTTGTCTTCTGGAGTCTGATTTTCTTGGCCATGGCTACTTCTGGTAGGTAGAATTCTGTGCTAAATGCTCTTGTATCTTTTTTTTGTTACCTCCTAATTTCTTCAGGAATACCTTAAAACCCCAATCTAGCGGAATAAGCTGCTGTCAGCGGCTTTTCTCCCATCTTGGGCGAGGCTGTTGAAGCTGGGTGGTTGTGAAAACACCCCAAAAGAGGAGTCTGGCAGCAGATGGGCTGCAGCTCCCTGCAGCCATCTGCTCCCTCGGCAGAGCTGGCTGTCACCGAGACATCTCGGGGACCACGCGGGTGCAGCTGACACCCTGCAGGGCTGGGGGAGAGAGCCCTGCCTGCACATTTCTCCAAAAACTGGGTTTTTTCCTTCTTGGCTCTCTCAGGTTGCAGGCAGACGCCTGGATATTCATCCTCAGGTTGTCACTGGAGGGAGAATGATTTTTGATTTGAACTAGTGGACTTGTTTTCACCACTTGGGATGGTGATGGCTAAATTAAAACAGCAGGTGCTTGGGTGGTGCAGGATCAACGGAGGGTTGCAAAGGAAATTTCCACATTTTTGAGCAGTATTGCTGTGCTGAAAACAAAACTCCTGTCTTGGCTGCCCTTCCTCAGGGAGCTTGGTGGTGCTGGATTTTGGAAGGCTGCTTTTAATGTCACCTGAGCCAGTTGCTGCACAAAATACTGGTTTTTCTGGCTTTTTTCCCCTGTGTCCCAGACATCCAGGTGAAGGAGCTGGAGAAGCGAGCCTCTGGGCAGGCCTTTGAGCTGATCCTCAGCCCCCGCTCCAAAGAGGCCGTGGCAGAGTTCCCTCTGTCTCCTCCCAAGAAGAAGGATGTGTCCCTGGAGGAGATCCAGAAGAAGTTGGAAGCAGCTGAGGAGAGACGCAAGGTAAAGCTGGAGCAGTTGAAGTGAGCACTGCTCCACCAGTTCTGGGGGTTTGGGGTTCCCTTTTTGTTTCTTGGGATAAGTGGGGTCTTTTTATGGCAAATTGAATATTAATGGAACTTATTAATGAAATCCCTGAGGCTTTTATGAAGCAAAACCATGGTTCTGGTTCCAGAGAGATTCTGAAGAAAAACTGGGAGGGAGCGTAGCTGAGAGGGGCAGCTCTTTCAGGAAGAAGCTGTTTTTCTTGTCTTTTAACACCAGAACAGATGAATTTTCTCCCAGAAAATGCAGCAGTGAATCTGTAATGAGAATTTGGGGAATAAATTGTCTGAGTGATGAAAGATGTGGCTGGGGGTGCAGCCTGGAGCTCTCGAGGGTGGCGAGGCTTTGATTGAAGTGAGCCTGACCTGAATCTCAGCGATTCCCCACTTTGAGAAGGGAGGATCTTCAAGGAAAGTTCTTTCAATATTAACATCAAAAAACAACAAAAAAAATCCATGTTCCTCCCCAGAACAATCCCATTGAACAAGATGTGCAGGTAATGCCAGGAAGTGAGCTTTGCAGGTGGATGAGGTGGTGAAGTGCAGGTCCCGTGGGAGGGTGGGCAGCCCCAGGAGCTGCGTGTGCACCCCGAGCTCCTGCTGGCAGCGCGGGCACCCCGAGTGCCCTGCGGAGCCGGGGTGGCCCCTGGGGCTCCCTCACAGCCTGGCCCCTGTCTCGCCAGTCCCACGAGGCAGAAGTGCTGAAGCAGCTGGCCGAGAAGCGGGAGCACGAGAAGGAGGTGCTGCAGAAAGCCATCGAGGAGAACAACAACTTCAGCAAAATGGCAGAGGAGAAGCTGACCCACAAAATGGAAGCCAACAAAGAGAACCGTGAGGCACAAATGGCTGCCAAGCTGGAGCGCTTGCGGGAGAAGGTGGGTGTGGAGCCCTGCCAAGGGAGCTGTCCCTGCTCCCTGCTGGGAAAAGTAGGTAAAGCCCCAAAAAGCCTCCAGAGGAGGAGGCTGCCCTGAGCAGGTGGGGAGGGCTGTGGGGGCACAGTGTGGTTGTGGAATCTACAGAATTCCAGCTGTGTGCCAGGGCTGGCTGGAGCTGGGGCAGCCTGTGTACCCCCCTCAGTGGTGTGGGGAGCCCTTCCCTGGAGCCCCCTGTCCCCGAGCTCACAGCTCCTGCTGCTGTTTTTCAGGACAAGCACGTGGAAGAGGTCCGAAAGAACAAAGAAGGCAAAGACCCCGGCGAGGCCGAGACCGACTGACTCCGTTCTGGAAACTGACTCTCCCCCTCCTCCAAATATCCAAAGACTGTACTGGCCAGTGGTTTTATCTTTGGTTTTGGTTCGGTTATATATATATCTTTTTTTTACGTTTCTTAGAAACTGATGTAGAACTGTAAGATTAGATCCAAACTGTACACTTGCTTTGGGGGCTAGAGGGGAGACCTTCCATGTGTCACTTTTCTAAAGTGTTGTCTTTCCAGTGTAGCTTTTTCTTCTTGTTGCATCCTTTTCTACGCCAGTGCACTCGCTCCTGGGTTGATGGCGAGTACTGTATCAGCTCTGTAAGACCTTTGTGCAAGGAATCTCTAGTAACTGTTCCATGCTGAATATCTGTTACACTTCAAACAAAAATCTCTGACTGTCCAGTCTGCTAAAATCCTGCTGTAACAAGTGACTCAATAAAGCTGCACAGTGCTGTTATCTGCCTGCCTTCCTCAGGAGCCAGGGCTGGGTGCAGGGAAAGGGCCAGAGCCCGGCATTGGCCTGGGGCTGTGACAATCAGGGCTTTGTGTGACACCTCAGCTGGGGCTGTTTGTGTCCCAGGGTTTGTGCTGCTGGGCCATCCCAACAAATGGCCCTTGTTGGCCAGGGCACTGGGGGGGACACGGGTGGCACAGGGGACAGCAGGACCCTGCTTGGCTGCCCCAAGGGGAAGGGCTCAGGGGGAGAAGAATCATTGCTGGGGTGGAGCAGCACCTGCCCCCAGCCTGCTCCGTTTGTTCTTTCTGCTGTGGAGAAAGGGGAAAGATGAGTTTTAGGTGGATTTGGAACAAAATCACTGTTGTACCCCTACCCCTTCCCCTGAGGATACCCACAGGTGGCTGGGCTGCCCTGGGGCTGTGACCAGGCACCACCAACCTCCCCAAAAAACACCCTGGCAGAGCTCCTGGGCTGCCACAGCTCCTTGGAGGTGACACTGCCCGCAGTGCTCCGGGCCCTGAGGGATTTCCAGCGGGACGCGGCCCCGCAGTGCTCCGGGCCCTGAGGGATTTCCAGCGGGACGCGGCCCCGCAGTGCTCCCGGCCCTGAGGGATTTCCAGCGGGACACGGCCCCGCAGTGCTCCCGGCCCTGAGGGATTTCCAGCGGGCCCCGCAGTGCTCCGGCCCTGAGGGATTTCCAGCGGGCCCCGCAGTGCTCCCGGCCCTGAGGGATTTCCAGCCGGTTTGCAGGTACGGGAGAGGCTGTGCTGCTCCCTGCTGGGCTCGGGGGCTCCTCGGCATGGCCTGGCAGGGTGTGGGGTCAGGGTCTGCCCAGAAATGGGGTCAGGGTCTGGGGATAGGGTCAGAACCTGCCCGAGAATGGGGTCAGGGTCTGCCCCGCAGGGGCAGGGCAGGAAAACAGGGCTGAACTTTGAGACAAAGCCTGTGAGTGCTCCCAGGAGAGAGGCTGAACACCTGGCACGGTGTGATGGAGGCTGGAGGGAGCCCTGGAGCAGCTCCCGAGTACAAAATGAGGCACAATCAGCAATCAAACCCCTCAGATTTTTATTTTAATGTAGTTACCTGCTGGGGAACGAGTGTCCCAAATGCCATGGGGGGTTTTTTCTCCTCTCTCCAAACGTGGGGGAGGAGAATGGCAGCTCTGCCAAACCCCAAATGGTGCTGGAGCCTAAATCGATGCTAAATGTGAGGTTTAGGCTTGCCAGAGCTGTCAGAGCTCGGCGCGGGCCTTCTGTTCCCTCCTCTTCCTTCTGCTTCACGTGTCTGCCGAGCCTGAGCTCAGCCGGGGCTGCAGGGCCGGCTCTGGGGTCTCTGAGTGCCCTGGGGGGATTTTGGGGGGTGGGAGGGAGAGGACAGCAGTGACCTGGGCAGGGTAAGGGAGAGCAATGATCAGGGCAGGAAAACAGAACTTAGGGTCCGTCTGGGGAGAGCTGGGCTGGAAACAGGTTCCTTATAATAATAATAATAGTAATAATAGTAATAATAGTAATAATAATAATAATAATAATAATAATAATAATAATAATAATAATAATAATAATAGTATACCAGCTTCTTCCAGCTGCCGAGGGAGGGATGCGGAGCCTGTTGGGGCTGCGAAGGGAGGAGCAGCGGCTCGGAGCAGCTCCAGGGGGCTGCGGGCTGCGA
This sequence comes from Serinus canaria, assembly GCF_022539315.1. Classification (NCBI taxonomy): domain Eukaryota; kingdom Metazoa; phylum Chordata; class Aves; order Passeriformes; family Fringillidae; genus Serinus; species Serinus canaria. The sequence continues at coordinate 5,723,681 of NC_066336.1, read as the reverse complement.
CCCCCGGGTGGGAGGAGGCGGCGGGGCCGGGCCGGGGCCGTTCTGCAGGTGCCGGGGCGGGGCCGGGGGTCCCGGGGGGCTCCGCGATGGGAGGGGAACCAAAGCCCGGCTCATCCCCATCCCAGGGGAGGGGGAACCATCCCGGGCTGCCCAGGCTCGGCAGGGCTGGAGCTGCTGCCCTGGAGGGGCTCAGGGGGATCGGGGGCTGATCGGAGCTGGAGAACCCCCGTGGTGGCTGGAAAATGAGAGCTGCGTGTGCTTTCGGAGGCTTTGGGAGGCTGTGCCGCTGCGTGGCGGGAGCAAAGAGCGATGTAAACAGCCGGGGGCGAGTCTTTATCACCACAGAAAAATCCAGCGGGTGGGGTGGATGCTGCTGGGCAAAGGAAACGCTGCGGAGGAAACGCCAGGCGGCCGAGGCAGCGCTACTCCAGCTCTGCGGAGATGCAGGCTGTTATTTGGAGTACGAGGCACATGAAGGATTTCCAGGATGCGCTCCCTTCATAACGGAGCGTTGCTCAAGGCTCGGTAGTTGGGAAGAGCTCGGCGAATGAAATCCTGCTCCGACAAGTTTTGGAGGAGCTGAAGTAAACACCGCTCCCTTTCCCCGGCTGCTCCTGACACGGCATCTCCCCGGGCCGCCTTTCCCGCAGGAATTTCTCTTCTGGGAGCCGCAGCGGGGTCGAGCTGAGAGCTGAGAGCGGAGCCCCCTCCCCTGCGCCCGGAGGCAGCGGCAGCCCCGGCACCCAGGCAAGTTCTCCGGGCAGTGTTTGCTCCGAGCTGCCCGCGGAATTTAGGTCAAAACAGCCGAACTTGGCAGGTTCTGCTTTTGCCCTCTGTCCGTGGCAGCGCTCGGCGCTGTTGCGGTTCAGAGCAGGAGGAAGTTCCCGGGGTGAATTTCCCCTGGCAGCCCGAGAAGGTGGCGGCTTTTTGGGAGGGTCCAGGGGCCGGGGAGGGCTGGGGGGGCCGGGGGTGAGGGGCTGCCCCAGCAGGGCCTCTCTAACCCGGCCAGGTGGGCAAAGGGCGCTTGGGAGGGAAATGGAGCAGCAAAGAGCTTGGTTTGTTTTTCTTTCTGCATCCGTGCCCCTTGGATTCTGGCAGGAATGAGTTACAGCCTAACTTTGATGAGGAAATTACAGAGTTTTTTAAAACAAACAGTCCCATTCCCACCTCCTCCTGGTCCCAAACTTTGAAGAGCTTTTCCTGCCCCTGAAATGAGGGCACTTGCCTGGGGTTGAGGCACAGATCAGCACTGCAGCTGGACGTGAACCAGCGTTTCTTCAGGACTTGTCTGAGCAAGAGCAGGTAAAGAATCTCAGTAAGTTTTTATGAGAAGGCCGAACAAGCTGGCAGGGCTGCCTTTCCCTGGGTAAGGACAGCAGCTTCCAGAAGGTAAATATGGAAATTCCTGCTCACAAAGATTGCGCTGCTGGACTTTGGTGGTGCAACAGGGCCACGATGTGGGAATCTGCTTGGAAAATCAGGAGCTGAAAAAAGGAGGTGAAACTCCAGACACAGGGGCTGCAGCCTCTGTTACTTGTTGGTATTTGTAAGGACAGAGACTGCAAACAGTTTACAGAGGGGGAGGTTTGTTTGGGATGCTTGGTTTGTTTAGCTGTTCCCATACATGGAAGGGGGTGAGCCAGCACTGATGTGTCCTGGTGTGTTCATCATTGTCATTTAACCCCAGCCTCGTGTCCTTGGGGCTCCCCACACAGCAGAGGCACCTCAGGGGTTCCTAAACCTCCCTCCAGCCTCCTTTTTTGTCACTGTTGTTGGGGATTCCATGGGGAAAACCTCAACCAGAGCGTTTGAACACCCCCGGCTTGTTGATTATTACATTAAAACCCCTCCTAAACCCCCCAGCAAAACTTTCTCTCCTTCCCAAAGGTCATTTCGCAGAGCAAGGACGCCGAGTTTGGCCTGACCATGGCCGCGGTGGTGCCGGAGAAGCTGAGCCAGCTCTTCATCAGCGTGAGGCAGCTGCCGGGGCTGCTGGGGCCGCTGTCCCCGGGCACGGTGAGCAGCGCCGAGGTGCCCCCGGTGTTCTGGAAGCCCTACATCCACGGCGGCTACCGGCCCGTGCGCCAGACCTGGCGCTACTACTTCTCCACGCTCTTCCAGCAGCACAACGAGGCCGTCAACGTGTGGTCGCACCTGGCGGCCGCGCTGGCGCTGCTGCTGCGCCTGCAGCGCCTCTGGCAGCGCGTGGACTTCGCGCAGGACGCGCACGCCCGGCCCCTGCTCATCATCCTGGCCGCCGCCATCACCTACCTGACCTTCAGCAGCCTGGCCCACCTGCTGCAGGCCAAGTCCGAGTTCTGGCACTACAGCTTCTTCTTCATGGACTACGTGGGGGTGGCCGTGTACCAGTACGGCAGCGCCCTGAGCCACTTCTACTACGCCATCGAGCCGGGCTGGCACCGCCTCGTGCGCGGCTTCTTCCTGCCGCTGGCGGCGGCGCTGGCCTGGCTGTCCTGCGCCGGCTCCTGCTACGCCAAGTTCCGCTTCCACCCGCGCTGCTCGCTGCCCGGCCGCCTGTGCCAGGAGCTGCCCTCGGGGCTGGCCTACCTGCTGGACATCAGCCCCGTGCTGCACCGCATCTGCACGGCCGCGCGCCCCGACCCCGCCCTGCTCTACCACAAGTGCCAGGTGCTCTTCTTCCTCCTGGGCGCCTTCTTCTTCTCCCATCCCTACCCCGAGAAGTGGTTCCCCGGGAGGTGCCACTTCGTGGGGCAGAGCCACCAGATCTTCCACGTGTTCCTGGTGCTCTGCACGCTGGCGCAGATCGAGGCCGTGGTGCTGGACTACGAGTCCAGGAGGGAGATCTACTCCTCCCTCCAGCGGGGCCTGGCTCACGACTTCTCGGCCCTGTTCCTGCTCACCTTCACCTGCTCCATCCTCACGGCCGCCTACATGGCCCGCAGGGTGAGGAACAAGCTGGGCCTCAAGGAAGAGTAAATAAAGTGAGCTCAGCCCAAACCCAGCCCCAAGCCCCCAGACGCTGCTTCAGGAACTCTTACTCAGCAAGTGCTTTCTATAGGGAATGAGAGATGCTTTTATTGCTTTTTTAATCCAGCCTAAGTTCCAGCTTGCTCACAGAATGGTACACGGGTTCAGTTCAGCTCAGAATAAACAGTTGGAACAAAGTGTCATTGTGCCCTGATGGGCTGGGGAAGGCTCTGGGCGGCTGCCAGCTCTCCCAGCACGATAAGGAGAGGCCATCTGGCCCCTGTTGGACTCTAAACCATGGAAACAAACCAAGGGGAGGCTGTTTAAGCCACTAAGGTGACAAATTAATTTAATATCACGCCAGGCCCTTCTTGCAGGGCTGAGGGAGTTGTTCAGAGCTGTCTGTGTAGTGCAGGGCCCGTCCTTCACCCGCAGGGAGCAACCTTGGCAGCGCGGAGAGAGGAGGGGTTGGTGCGATGGGGGGCCCCAGCACTGGGTCAGGGTTGGGAACAGGTGGCTGTGGATATCCCACCGTGGATCCGGGTAAAAACCGGGCCCGTTCCGCCCCCGCCAGCCCCGCTCTGGCCCCCGCTCCCGGCCGCGCTCTCCATGCTCTGAGTGGGCCCGGCCGCCACCGCCGCTTATATACGGCAGGGCCCGTGTGGGCGTGGTCTCATCCAACATGCGGCTCCGTCCCTCATCCCCATTGGCCCGTCCTCGCGAATTGCGCGTGCGCAACGGGTGCTAGAGGAGGGGCATATATGGCACCGCCCCTCGTCTGCCATTGGTCCGTTCCTTCAGGCAGCGCGTGCGCAGTGCCTCTTAGGGGCGGAGCATATATTGCACCGCCTCTTATCTCCCATTGGTCCGTCCCTGTGAGCATGCGCAATGCGCCACGGGGCAAGGCATATGTGGCCCCTCCTCTCATCTCTCATTGGTCCGTGCCCGCGTGCAGCGCGTGCGCAATGCGCGTTGGGGGCGGGGCCAGCGCGAGCGGGAAAACGAGAACCGGGAAATCCCGGAACCGGAACCGGGGAACGGGAACCGGGAAAAACCGGAACCGGGGAACGGGAACGGGAACCGGGAAAAACCGGAACCGGAACCGGGGAACGGGAACCTGGAAAACCGGAACCGGGGAACGGGAACGGGAACCGGGAAAAACCGGAACCGGGGAACGGGAACCTGGAAAACCGGAACCGGAACCTGGGAACGGGAACCGGGAAAAACCGGAACCGGAACCGGGGAACGGGAACCTGGAAAACCGGAACCGGGGAGCCCCCGGCAGCCCCGGGATGAGGCGGCGGCGCGGGGGCGGCGCGGCCCCGGCCGAGGCCTGCGGGGTGTGGCTGGACACGGCCGAGCTGAAGCGGGGCCCGGCGCGGGTGAGGCCCTGAGGGGAACCGGGGGGGTTGGGCCTGCCCCGGGACGGAGAGGGGAGGCTGAGAGGGGACCCCAAACCCATAAAATACCCCCAAGGGCTGTCAGAGGACGGTGCCAGGCTCTGTTCAGGGACAGGACGAGGAGCAATGGCCATAATATAAAACACAACGAGTTCCACCTCAACATGAGGAAGAACTTCTTTCAATGGGGGTGGCAGAGCCCTGGAACAGCTGCCCAGGGAGGGCTGGAGTCTCTCTCTGTGGGGACATCCCAAACCCACCCGGCAGTGTCCCTGTGCCACCTGCTCCAGGTGCCCCTGCCTGGGCAGGGTTGGGCTGGGACATCTCCACCCCCAGTTCTTTGGGATTTCCAGCCCAAATGACTGATGCTTTGGGAATTATTAATAATGAGTTATTATTAATGTGATAATGATTTATTCAGCGTTATGATGGTGCATAATGAAGGTGGGAGCTGTGCCACAGCGCTGGGACAGGGACAGAGTTGGTTTTATTTTTATTTTACCATTTTTCACGTGTTTCTCCCCACAGCCCCTCACGCCCAGAGCAGCCAGCCGAGCTGCAGGGAGGAAGCAGAGCCCGGTGCTGCCCCCACAGCCTGGCAGCTCCATCCCCAGGCAGAGCTCCATCCTCAGCTTCTTCAGCCCCCGGCCAGGTACCTGGGCAGGGACTCAGCCTCACCAACCCAGCTCTGCTCTCCTGGCTGGGCAGAAAAGGCATTTGGGGGGCAGAGGGCAAGGGGTGGAGGGGCTGGACGGTCCTGGGAACTTGGATTTTATATAGAATGGTTTCAGAGGGAAAACTTGGATTTTATATAGAATGGTTTCAGAGGGAAAACTTGGATTTTATATAGAATGGTTTCAGAGGGAAAACTTGGATTTTCTCTGGAATGCTTTCGGAGGCAAATGTGGGAGCTGATGCCTGTGTGAGCTCTGCCAGGGCAGAGCTGGGGACTTCTGGGGCTTTTTGGTGCCTTTGGGCTGCAGCTGCAGCTCTGGGGCTGTGCCAGGGCAGGCTCTGCAGCTGCAGGGATCCCTGGGCTGGTGGCAGTGCTGGGGACAGTCCCTGGGGACACTCAGGGGACAGCAGGAACGCTGTGGGGGTGGCTCAGCCCGGGAGCTGGCTCTGCTTTCACCGACTCCCTGTCGTTTGCAGATGAAGGAGACAAAGAGAACAAAGAGAACAAAGAGAACCGCAGGCCCGGCCCCCGGCAGGGCTCGGGGGCTGCTCCGCCTGCCTGGCCCGTGAAGATCCTGCCCTTGCCACAGCTGGAGGAGCCCCCCGGGGCTGAACAGGGGCTGCAGGGCACAGCCCAGGCAGGGCAAAGAGCTCCGGAGCCCCTGGAGCTGAGCGTGGAGCCTCAGAGGCAGAGCAGAGCCTCCCCTGGGGCCGGGGGAGCCTCCTGGTGCTGGGGCAGGGACAAACCCTGGGAGTCTCCTGGGGGAAGGGGCTCGGGGGGCGGGAGAGCACAGCCCTGCAGCAGAGCTGGGGCTGGGGACACAAAGCCCGGGCCAGGGGCTGCTCCCAGGGGGGTTTGCTGCCCTCCCCAGAGCCCGGGGCCAGCCCAGCCCCTGCGGGAGCGGGGCCAGGTCCCAGAGGGGCCCTGCAGGGAGCTCCAGGGCTGCCAGGGGAGCAGGGCCACTGCCCACGGGGACAGGGAGAGGGCCAGCCCCCCCAGGGCCACCCCCAGCTCACCCAGGGCCACCCCCAGCTCACCCAGGGTCACCCCCAGCCCCCCCAGGGCCAGCCCCAGCCCCCCCAGGGCCAGCCCCAGTCCCCTCAGGGCCACCCCCAGCCCCCCCAGAGCCACCCCCAGCCCACCCAGGGTCACCTCCAGCCCCCCCAGGGCCAGCCCCAGTCCCCCCAGGGTCACCCCCAGTCCCCTCAGGGCCACCCCCAGCCCCCCCAGGGCCAGGCAGCCCCCCGAGCTGGGCTCTGAGCCCCTGTTCACACAGGACTCAGAAGGGAACAGGGTCATCAAGCACTGGTGAGTGACCCAGGCTGGCTCTGGCAGCACTGGGGGCCTCACAGAGGGGAGGGAACCCCTTGGTGCAGCCCCCAGCCCCTCTCTGCTCCCTGAGATGCTGCTTTAATCCAAATTAAAGGTTGGAGTTTGTTTTCTGAGGGTTTGGCTGTGTCCTTGCTCCTTCTCCATCTCCACAAAAGCCCCAAACCCTGGGGCAGAGGGGCCCTGTGGGGACAGGACAGGGACCAAGCACCCAGGGGCTCTGGGCTGCCCCAGCAGGGGAGGAGCTCTCCCTAAAACTGCACATTCTCACACCTTCCCCCTCTCTGCCACAGAAGCCTCTCTGGTTTTTGGGGTGGGGATGATGATTTCATTCCTCAAGGACATCCAGGAGGATGGAGAAAGCCCCTGGCACCTGAATATCTGGGATTGCACCCCCAGCAGCCCCACCCCGAGCCCATCAATAACCCCACAGACCACCAGTGTCTTATTAAGGCTCCATTTTATAGAAAGGAAAAAAAAAAAATCACATTTTAAATACAGCCATGGGGGCACTGCAGGGGAGGTGGAGCTGGGGAGAGCTCTGAGTGAGGGGAACTGCAGCCACAGCCAAGGCCAAGCTCCTGCCCTGCTCTGCCTGGGGTGCTCGGCCCTTTGCATGGTGCCAGGTCACTGAACAGACCCTGGGGAGGTGGAATCAAACACAGGCTGGGGGCACAGGGACTGGGGTGGGACATGGAATTGCTGGCAGGAAATTAAGGCCGTTCTGTCATGCAACTGTGGCTGATCTGTGAGAGAATGAACACCCAGGGCACAGGAAATCCCTCAGAGCCGAGCCAGGGGGGATTGGGGAAATAAAATCCCTTTTCCCAGCAGGATCCCACAGGCCTGGAGAGCTGGCAGCAGCCAGGGGCTCTGTGCCACACTCAGATAAAGAACTGGGGCTTGTCCTGTTCCCCCTGGGCAGGGGAACTGGTTCTGTCCTTCCAGCTCAGAGCTGAACTGGAGCCCAGGGAAGTGCAGGTACATCCAGCAGCACTCCAGGAGATCCTCACCAGCCACCAACACCAAAACACAGCTGGGAAAGAGCTTCCATCTTCTTCAAAAGGGTTTTCTTAAATAGAACAACACATGGCAAACACATCAAATCCAATTTCCTGACCAAGTGTCCGTGCACAAACCATGATTAATAAAAGAGGCAAAAGGCTCCATCCTTGGGAGAAGGCAGCTACTGTGGAGGAGCTTTTGGGAGCAGGAACTGCTGAGAGAGCTGAGGGCAGCAGCATCACTTCTCCTTCAGGGCCAGGTCCTCATCCTTGAGAGCAAACTTCCTCCTGAGCACCTCTGCAATGAGCACGGCCGGGTCCTCCTGCTTCAGGGAAGGGCGGCTCCTGAGGGGCAGAGCACAAAACTCACTGCAGCCAGCCCTGACAGGACCCAAATCCCTGCCTGACAGCCCTGCCTGGCTCCTGAGGGGCACAAAGGGCAGAATCCTCACTGCACTCAGCCCTGACAGGACCCAAATCCCTGCCTGACAGCCCTGCCTGGCTCCTGAGGGGCACAAAGGGCAGAATCCTCACTGCACTCAGCCCTGACAGGACCCAAATCCCTGCCTGACAGCCCTGCCTGGCTCCTGAGGGGCACAAAGGGCAGAATCCTCACTGCTCTCAGCCCTGACAGGACCCAAATCCTCTGCAGAGGTCGAGGCAGATGAAGAACCACAGAAGCTGAGAAGCTCCACGTGTTAAATCCCTGGATATTCCATGCTGGAAAAGCTGCTGAGCTTCCCAGGATGGGAGCTGGGCTAAGCCAGCTCTGAAAGCTGCCAACACACACAGGGCTGGCTGCACCTGGGCAATCACAGCTTTTCTGTCAGGTGAACAAGCTGGAATGGCCAAACATTTAAACAGCTTAAATTCCCCTGCACTATTTCCTATCCAGGAAAAAAACCCAACAAACCCCAGGAATGTGTTACAAGTTCTGCCCCAAGGAGGAATTTCCCCCATGGAAATTTTCCATCATTTCCTATCCCAGAAAGGCAAAAACCCCAGGAATGAGTTGCCAAGCTGTGCTCTCTCATTTCCCCCAGGAGGGAAGGACAGGGAGCAGCTCCAGCCCAGGCTCTGCACGGATCCCACACAGAACCAAAGGAGAATTTCAGGAAGCACTTACAAGTCTTTGCTCTGCTTCATCCTATGAATGTCTTTGAGAATTCCCATCATGTCAGCAAAGCTGCTGGCCTTGGAGAGGGACACGGAGTCCTCCTCGTCGGGGTCGCGGGGCTCGGGCCGGCCCTCGGGGGCGGAGCAGAGCGGCGGCAGCTCGGCCACCGAGGGCGCCTCGGGGCTCTCCAGCTCCGCCTCCTCCTCCGTGATATCGCTGATCACAAAGGACGTGGTGGACTGGAAAGAGGGCCCGAAGCAATGGACGGGAGAGGAGGCGTTTGAGCTCCCTGGAGATAACAGATCTGGGGTCAGCTGGGCCGAGGCTGGAACAGAAAACAGGAGGGGGATGGATGAGCTCGCAGCAATCCACGTGGGACAGCTTTCCAGCAGCACAAGAGAATGGAAATCCAAGCCCAGCTCCCGAGGTGCCCCCAGAGCCAGCAGCCCAGGCAGGGAGCTCTGGGGACCAGCCCAGAGGGGCCCTGGAGGAGCCAGGGCTCAGCCCCAGCAGGAGCCTGGCCCTACCTGACTCTGCAGCCACGATCTTGGCGATCTGGCTCCGCAGGTGGCTCAGCTCATCCTGCAGCTCCGTGGTCCTGCTCAGGGCTGGCAATCCAGGCTTCTTCAGGGCCAGCAGCTTCTCCTCCTGCTTCCTCAGGTTGGGCACCGAGGCGTTTCTCTGGATCACCGTGAAGGGACTCGGCTTCCACTTGTGCTTCAGCGGGCGAGTGTCACTTCTGGGGACACAAACCTGTCCGTGACAAAGCCTGGCCTCCCCTGAGGGCAGCAGAGCCTCCAAGGAAACAAACAAAGCCTCTGTGTCCCCTCAGAGGTGCAGAGGTGATCTCTGCAGCACAAGGAAACTGTGGCTGCCCCTGGATCCCTGCACGTGTCCAGGGCATTTCAGTCCTGGGAGAGCTCAGCCCTTTCCTGGCCAGAAAACCCCCTGGAGCAGAGGATCCTGTGCACAGAGCAGGGACTGCAACAGGACATGGCACAGGCTCCTGGCACTTCCTATGGGATTCCTCTCCGGGTACTTTGCATGCTTTTTTTCCCCTCTCTGGGGAATGTCTTTCAGAGGCACCACACGAGACCCTGAGGGGACTGGAAGTTGTGGCCATGTGGGCAGAGTGTGGCCTGAGCCCTGTGCCCGAGAGCAGCAGAGGAAAACCAACCTGACCCTGGCGTAGGTCTCCTCATCGTCGGCTGCGATCCACACGATGTCAGCCAGGGTGGGCACGGGGGGCACATCACCCAGATACAGATCTGAGACACTTGGCAGAACCTGGCAGGAGGGAAATGCTGCTGAGGAGAGGGTGCTTGTTCTCCTGGAGCTGCCCCAGGTGTGCTGCCAGAGCCCCTGTGTCTGGCACACACAACAGCAATTCCAGCAGTTTCTCTTTGTTTGCACAACTGGTTGAGGTTCTGGAGCTGGCAGATAAATCCCTTGTGCTTCCCTGGGCCAGCTGCTGCTCCTTCCTGCTGTGTGAGTGAGGCAGGAGGGGACACCTGATCCAGGCCAGGCCCTGCCGAGGCCACGTGCCACCCTCTGCCACTCCAAGTGCCAGCCCTGAGCTCCAAGGGTGACGTCAGGGACTCCACAACGCTGGGCACAGGCCCAGAGGGCACCTGGCACCTTGGAGGTCACACAGCAAAACCCTGGGGCAGCAGCTCCACCTTTCCATCTCCCTCAGCTCAGACACTGCCTGAGCAGGGATTTCCCCAAGCTGCCAGCGATCACTTTACAAGAACAAAATTAAAGAAAAAATAAATTACCAAAAAAAAAACCAAAAAACCAAAAAAAAACTTAAACTTCACTGTAGCAGTGCAGTTTTGTGGCTACAACTCTGCAGATGTGTGGGGCAAAGCAGCACCTGCTGGCAGTGCCCTGTCCTGCCCCGGGCTGGGGACACTCACCTCAAAGGTGGCCCTGGGACAGGGCTTCAGGGGGAGGTTGGAGCCGATCATCCTGACCACGCTGCGAGCTGAGCCATGGGGCTTGTTCTGCCAGATGGGGATGGTCTGCAGGGACCAGAGCACAGTCAGCACCTGCAGCCGTGCCCTCCCTGGAATTCACTCCACTGGGAACCCTCCTCAGCTGTCAGGGGCTGAGCTCTTCACTTGCAATGAGAGCCTGGAGATAAGTGAGGTCCCATCTCCCAGAGCTGTGCTCAGCTGAGCACAGGTGAGAGCCAGGCAGGTGCAGGGACATTCTGGACATGGGTGTGGGACTGAAAACTGAAAGCACTCAGTCACAGGCACTGCCAACAGGCACTGCCACAAAGGAAAATCGGCAGAACTGGAGGAAAACAGCCACACACCAAGGGCCCAGGAGGAAAATGACACCAAAAGAAAGTGTCATTCAAGGGACACTCCTGCCTTCACACCACCTTTAGCACAAACACTGTTAAATACCCGGGGCAGCTGTGAGTCTCCTTCCCTGGAGATACTGCAGGTGGTGCTGAGGAACCTGCTCCAGGAGGGGCTGGCCCAGGGGACCTCCAGTGGTCCCAGCCGACCTGGGATAAGGCTGAGCATGGCTTGGGTGGCAGCAAGTGACAATCCCATCCAGTGCCTGTCCCAGCCAGGGCCACGGGGAGCAGCCCTGCAGTGTTCTCAGACACAGAGCTGGTTTGGAGCTCCAGGACACTTAAAGGGTGAAGTGCTCTGCCCACGAGAGCTCCTGTGGCAGGAACAGCCAGGGAACAGCACAGGGAACAGCACAGTGACAAAGCTCAGCCCACAGCACACCCAACAATCGATTTATTGCTGGAGCTCTTCTGTGCACTGTGCCTGAGCACTGCTCCGTGCTGACACACCTGAAATTCCTGATGAGCCCTTCAGACTGAGCTGTGGCAGGGAGGGGACAGATCTCTGCCCAGGGACAGATTTCTCTGTCTGGGACAGATCTCTGCCTGGGGACAGGGAGGGGACAGATCTCTTTCTGCCTGGGGACACGGGCGGGGGCAGTGCCCGGGAGCTGCTGCTGGGGAGCGACGCCGGGGAAAGGTTCTGGGGCAGCCCCCGGGGCTCGGAGGGGCAGTGCCAGGGCAGTGCCCGGGGCTCGGAGGGGCAGTGCCAGGGCAGTGCCCGGGGCTCGGAGGAGGTGTCGGGGCAGTGCCCGCTGTCCCCCCCGTGTCACTCACGGCCTCCGCGTCCATCTCCGCTGGCTCAGCGCCGGCCGCTCATCGCACCCGCTCCGCTGCTCACTGCAACACACAACGGGGGCTCAGCACGGCCCGGCCCGGCCCGGCCCCCCGGCCCAGCCCGGCCCCGGTACCTGCGGGCCGGCGGCGCAGCTCGGGCCCGCTGCCAGCGCCCGCCGCGGCCCCTCCGCCGCCATCGCCCGGAACCAGAACCCGAACCCGCCCCGCGCCTTCCGGGGCCGCAGCGCCTGCGCCGGGCCGGGACAGGGACAGCGGGGACAGCGGGGACAGGGGACAGCCCGGGACTGAGGACATTGGCGACACCCTGGTGTAAAGGCGACACTGGGAACATCCTGGTGCGGGGGGGCATTGGGGACACGCCGGTGCCAAGGGACATTGGGGACACGCCACTATAAAGGGACATTGTGAAAACCCCGGTGCAAGGGGACACCCCGGTGCCAAGGAACATTGGGGACATCCCGGTGTATAGGGACACCCGGTGTGAAGGGACCCTGGGGACACCCCGGTGTGAAGGGACCCTGGGGACAGCCCGGTGCAGGGCAGCGCGCCCCGGCTCGCCCCTCGCCCCGGCGCAGGAAGGAGAGCGGAGGCAGCTGAGGATGCACGGATGTTTTACCGCGGCCGCTCCGCCGCCCCTCCCGGCCGACATCGGCCCGGGCCCGCCGCGGGTTTCGGGCCGGGGCGTCACCAGGCGCGGCAGGGGCGGCAGCGGAGCCGATGCCGAGAGAACGCACGGAGGGAACGAGGAGCCCAAAGGCTGAGCCCTGCAGGGATGGGAGTGCCCCCAGGGCTGAGAGAACTCCGCAATGCTGCCCAGAGCCCAACCTGTCCCACCGGGTGTGAGAAGGTGCAGAGCTAATGCATAGTTACAAAGCCAACAGAAACATCCCGGGCTCATTAATTAATCTCACTAGAGCAATTAGTGAAGTGCCACTGGTTCAGCTGGGGCAGGGTGGGGACAGGGTAATTGCCACCCCCAGGCTCCTCTCAGGACTGAAAATACCTGGTCAGAGAAAAAAAAAAAAAAAAAAAAAGTTTTTTCCCTTAATTTGATTTGGTCCAATAAAATTGTGCTTCAGAGAGCAGAAAAAGCATCGCCAGCCAGGGCTGGCTGCAGGCAGCTACTGAGGATGCTTTGTCCCCTCACATGTCTGTAGGAATATGCCTTAAATCCCATTTCACTTAACCTTTCCTTCTCCAAATTACAAAATGATGCTCATTCTGTATCCAGGCATTGGCACAGAGTAGGAGCAGCTGCTCAGGGTGGCTTCAGGTAAGGGATAATGGCTTCATGTCTGCACAATCTCTTTGGAAAAAATTCCTGAAAATACCTTTTTGTACTTCTGGCTTTTAGACCTGCCCAGTCCTCAGCCAGGTGAGGATCCCAGGGCAGTTCCCAGAGGGAACTCGATGGTTCCTCCCCCAGCACACCTGGAAGCTCAAAGCAGACAGGGACAGAGCACCAGCTCCAAGGGGACACAGGGAGAAGCTCCCAGAGCTGCTGGGGACGGAGCCCTGGGAGGGATGGACGGGTGGGACAGCCTGGGGGAGCTCCTGGGGGCTCAGACTGACCCTCAGCTGACCCCTTTGATGCCCACTCCTGTCCCCGTGCCACCCTCGGGGCACAGACCCTGCCTGAGCCAGGCCACCAGGTGACACAGGAGCTCAGGGCTGCCACAGTCCTGTCCCACAAATTGTCACTGTCAGTGTCCAGAGCTGCCCAGGGCTGCTGGCTCTGTCCTCAGCACGAGTGTTTGGTCACAATGGCAGTGCTGCTCCCTGCTTGCACCAGCTTCACCAGGCTCAACAGGAGCTGCAAAGGAGTGAGGGTGGGTGCACACCCAGGCAGGGGCACTGGGAATGGATTCAAGTATTTGCACTCCTGTAGAAATGTGCCTGAAGTGAGGAGGGCAGGCTGTGGGAACTGGAACTCGGGCTCACACCAAGATCCAGAGCACAGCCCCAGCTGGGACTGCCTGCAGTTCAACACCAGCGTCTGCCACGGGGATGAGGAGGATTTGCTGTAACCAAAATAGATCTCTGAAGTCTTTGGCCATCTCAGGGGGGCATTCAGGTGCCTGGGTTTAGGGCTGCAGGTATGGCTTTGCTCTGTGCAGCCCTTCCTTCAGGAACTGGAGGTAAGTTGCAGTTGAAGGGTCTTCAAAATTGGTTGAGAAACTAAAGATGCTGCTTTCAACATCTTCAGGCTTCATAGAAGTAATGTCCAGGAAATAGTTGGCATTGATGTGGTGAATCTGGCAAAGAAAACAGATGAGAGGAGACTTCTAAGGGTCAGAACAATTGCCCATCCCCTGCTTGGCCTGCAGCCAGCACAGAGGAGACAAGGCTGTAACAGCTCCCACAGAATATCTGATTATTTCCAAGTGCTAATTCAGGAACCAGAATCTGGGTCTGAATTTCACAGTCAGAGAAGAATGTGTGATCTTCCCCCAGGGGTGCTGACCCTTTGCTTAGGTTAAGAAGAAGATGAAGAACTAAAACACATTTGTCTCAGATTTCTAGGTGGAGGGACAAAGGCTCAGGGGCAGTCCCAGATTCCATGGGAAGAGCCCAGCCTTACCACTGTGCCATTGGGGAGGCAGATGATCATCTCCACAGGGAAGTTGTATTTCTCCAGGTGCAGCTTGGCCAGTTTGCTGTGGAACTCATTCTCTCTGTTGCTCTGCAGGGAGATACCAAAACCACACGTTGGCACACCCCAGAAGTGACAGAATGGCACGGGAGAGCCCACAGGAGACAGGAGAGCAGGAGGGAGGGAGCAGAGAGCTGCTCTGCAGTGCAATGGTAACTGGTACCCTTCTCACAGGCTGCTTTCCCATTCCCTTTCAGGCTCCCTCTCTCATTTCAGCTGCAGATTTTCTCCCCAGACAAGAAAATCACCCAATCACAGGCACACCACCAGTCTGATGGCAGCCTTTCCCAGTCTCCAGCTCTGTGACTGATCCCAGCTGACAGCACAGGCTCAGAACTGGGGAAAGGCTCACCCAGGAGCCCCAGGGTTCAGACACTTATTTGGTTGTCCCCTGGGTTACAGGGGAGTCAGCTGGTTGATGGCACCAGAGGCCTTGAGCAGGGCTGTCTCACAGAGAATCATCTGTTTTAGCTTTAAACCTGGCACCAGGACAGACCCAAGGGGGTCACAGTGCCACTTCTCAGCCTGCCTCCATCTGGTGTCTGCCTGGCCCCTCTAGCAGCCAAGGACAGGGAGGGCTGGGAACAAAGATGCCCCCTGGCACCCCAGCAGAGTGTGAGCCTCACCTGCAGCTCCTCCAGCTCCTTCACCAGGGACCAGCTGCTGATGAAGCTCTCGTTGAGCAGGGCGAGGATGGGCGAACTTTCCAGGACGGTCTCCCGGAGAGTTCGCCCCGAACCTGGCACAGGAAGAGGCACAGGAGGCTTTGCTGTGGTTTCCTCAGGTCACTGTCACCATGCTTGATGCCACCTGCTCAATGCCAGCTGACTCTGGTCCCCCCAGCCCTCCCCACTGTCTTTTTGCTCCATTTTTGGCAGCTTTCCATGGCTTTTGTTCCCTACAGGTGCTGCTGGCAGAGAGCACTCAGCAGAGCAGAGCCCAAGCCAGGCACAGAAGGCCCAGGAGAGCCATGGCAGCCACCCCGAGTGCCACTTGCTGCTCATGCCAAGCACAGCCCAGTGCTGAGGGTTTTTCAGGGCAGAGAGGACTCAAGAGACCCTTCCCCTCCCACCCATCCCTCCTGCCCAACGTGGCACAGAAGCTCTGAGGCACTGAGGGTGAAAAGCTGCACATCAGGAGAGCCCCAAGGCCAGGCCTGGCTCTGGCCTCTCCTGGGCAGGTGCCAGGGACAAGGCACACAGAGCAGTGTCCCTGGCACCTGCCAATGCTGCCTCTTCCCCAGAGAGAGAGGAAGGGGAAAGACCAGAGCCATGTCTCCACCTCCACAAAGGCACCTGACTCACAACTTGTCTCAGACAGAGCTGGTGCTGCTCCTGGGCAGCTGAGCTCCCAGCAGAGATTCCAGCTCCCAGCAGAGATTCCAGCTCCCAGCAGGGATTCCAGCTCCCAGCAGGGATTCCAGCTCCCAGCAGGGATTCCAGCTCCCAGCAGGGATTCCAGCTCCCAGCAGGGATTCCAGCTCCCAGCAGGGATTCCAGCTCCCAGCAGGGATTCCAGCTCCCAGCCTTTGTCTGTACAAGGTTTCCTGCTGACCCCCATCCCTCCAGCCTCACCTCAGCAGGACTGGTCATCCAGGGCACCCCACAGCAGGATGGAGTGCACCAGCTTCTTCTCTGCTTGTGCTCTCTCAAAGGCTTCTGTGAAGGGCAGGTACGAGATCTGGGGGCAGAGGGACAGCGTGAGGGACAGGTACACAACAGCCCAGCTCCAACAGGAGCAGCTCTGAAGGAACCAGACCCAGGGGGGACACACCCAGAGCTCAGTCTGCAGCAGGAACTGCAGGTTTAAACGAGTGACAACTGTGGTGGTGTCCCCAGGGGAGGGGACACCTCCTGGGGAGGCCGTGGTCCCTCTGTCCCTGGCACCTGCAGAGCCCTGACCTCACACACTGCAGAGAACTTCTGCACCCAGGCTGTCTGCAACCCCACCTCAGCTGCTGGGAAATGTGGCCTTGAGGTATTTATTACAAAACCTCCTGAAACAGCCTGAGATCTGGCTAAGGGAGCCTGCACAGAGCTGCTCCAATCACTCCAACGACAGGAACTGATATTAACATCCTGGCAGCCTGAAGGGACATTTGTAAGCTCGGGCACAAGGAGGCAGCCACCAAAGCGTGTCCCTTCAGCCAAGGCAGCAGTGACAGGCAGTAGCCATCTGCTCCACAGCCTGCTGGCATGGTAAATAGTTTGGGTCACCCAGAGCTATAAATTTGTGTCTGGCTGCAGGCTGCAGAGGCACAGGCACATCCTGTGTTCTCTGCTGATAAGGAAAGCCTGGTCCAGAGGCACCTGGCTGCTGTGGAAGTGAAGCCAGAGAAAAACCATTTGTAAGCAGCACAATTACCTGCCTGCTCCAAAATCACAGCAGCAGCCACTGATAAGAGAAGAGGCAGGGAGGATGAGCCTACACCCACAGTACAATCCTGGGGACACCTGACACGGAGAATGTGCTCCTGCCTGTGCTGCTGTGTGACCCCAAACACCCTGGGACACCCTCCCAGTGCCCTGGATGCTGCTCAGCCTGTGGCCTCTGGACTCTGCTGGCCTCTGGACTCTGCTGGATGGCTCAGTGAGGACAATCTGCCCCCAATCAATGTGCCAAGGAGAGCCCAGCCCCTTCCTCACCTTCTTAAATGGATACATGGCCACCTCCAGCCTGTGGGCTGCCTCCTGCCAGGGGATCTCCTGCTGCCAGGTGATCTCCTCAAACACGAACTGGATGGGCTCCCCCGAGGGGTCCCTGCTGGCCAGGACCTTCCCGTCCTCATCGTGGATCACGGTGGGCACCGAGGGCCCTGTGGATTCCAGCTCCATCTGCAGGGGAACAGGCTGGCTTGGACCTGCACTCAGCTCTCTCCTGCTTCTCCAGGAGACACAGATCCAGAATAACACCGTCCAGCTCCTCAGGAAGATCTCCTACAGCCTGGAGCTGCATTTTTCCAGTGAAATACCAGGAGAGGAACTTCATTTCCCTCAGTGTGGCTGCACTGTCTGGACTGGAAATGCACAGACTCCACGTTCCCACCTTCCCAGTGCAGACTGCTGACTGTGGGACACCAGACCCTTTCAGCCATTAGCATCAGCAGGGCTCATTGGAAGCCCTTGCTCTGTCACCAGCTCAGCCCTGGGAAGCCACGAGAGGGAGCAGCAGGAAAAGCTGCCCAGAGCTTCCCTGTGGTTCGTGCTCTGGTATAGCTGAAATGATTCTGCTAAATCTGCCTTCCTGACTTCTGCCAATTAAAAATAATCATGACTCTAGTTTAGGAGAACATGGGCCTGTTGAATTCAGGCATTCAGAATTCTGCCTTATGTTTCCTGTCCCAAGAGCTGGGATTATCACAAAAAAGGGGAACAACCTGGTGCACTTTCTAAATCCAGACCCACAGTTATTCATACCCTGCTCTGGGCTCAGGGCCTGGGTTCAGCTCCTCATCTTCCCTCCTACCTGTCAGGCAATGTTTTAAAAAAGGAAAAAGTCTCTAAAAGCTTAGGATTCAACCCACACTGAGGGAAAAAGGAAAATATCAGAAGAGCTGCCAAGGGGGCTGCAGAGGACAGACAGAGACAAATGGAAATTCTGCTGTTGTACTGAAACAATCAAGGGAAAGCTCCAAGGAATGGGGTCACAGAGGTTCCACAGCTCAGGGCTGGGCAGCACAAACCCCTGAGGAGAAGCTGCACAGGTGTGGAGCACAGGAGAGGGCACAGACCTGAGGCAGGTATCCAATGTCCACTTCCATGTTGCTGCTCTCGCTTGCCCCGTACAGCCACTCCATGTCCACGTTCAGGGACCTGCAGGGGAACCCAGGAGTCAGCCAGGGCTAAAGCTGAGCAAGGGAAACCCCAGACTGGTGGGAACATCCTCCTGCAGGGTCAGCACTGGACCCAGAGCCTCTGGAGATCTCTGTGCTCCCTGCAGCAGCCCAGGAAACACCAGATCCTGCTGGAGCAGGGCCCAGGCACCCACTCAGCACTCTGGAAAACACACTCAACACCTCTGAGCTCTGTCAAATGACAGGAAAGAGAGATGTCTTTGCTCCCTCTTCCTTCCCAGCACTTCACTCGCACATTCTGATCCTGCTGAACTTTTAAAAGTGTTTTTTTGGAAGCAAAAGGCTGCTGGCAGAGCCCAGAGTGGCTGCTGGCTGTAAGAAATGTGCTGACAGAGCCACTGGGGTTGAGTCGCCAGGGTAACGTTGTAATAGAATTTTCACTCTTGTCATGGGCAAAGAGATTTGAAGCTTCTTCCCCCTGAAACACTTCCAGCTCCTTGCCAGAGAGCAGGAACGAGCTGGTGCAAAGCTCTGCACACAAAACCTTAACCTCTGAGACTCCAAGCAAAAAATCTGTTGGAGGAAGAGCACCAGGCCTTGCTGAACGTCAGTGCCTGCAGCCAGGCACTGGGACTGCCAGTGCTGCCACACCCTGCCTGTCCCTCCCATCCTCCCAGCACCAAGGGACAGTTACTGGGGTGTGAATCAGCCCGGGATGGCTCAGGGATCCTCAGTGATGCAGAAATGCATTTACAGGCAACTGCAGAGCTCAAATCTCTCAGATTTTCCCATAAATGAGAGGGAAACAGCTGTACCTGTTGTTAGGAACAAAGAGCCTGAAGTCCCTGACGTGGGAAGAGTCCTTGGACAGGACAATGTAACCTGTGAACTGCCCCGGGGAAAACCAGAAGGGGAAGTTTGGTGGCTCGTTCAGCTGGAATTCAGCGTGGATCCTGAAAGGAGAGAGAAGTCATCAGCTGGGATCCTGCACGGCAGTGACAGCAGGGAAAAGCTGTCTCCAGGCACCTGAAACTGGGCAGGAGAGGTGGAGCTTAAAAAGCTTTTCATGTCACACAGTGAAGAGGGTGAAAGACTGGAACAGATGCCCTGGGTCAGGAGCATCTCCAGTATCCTTCTGGAATTGGGCAGCCAGGAAGGATGAAATACTTTATCATTCCTTGAAACACAAGGACAGAACAAGGCCCCTTCAGCCCCTGCTCCAGCTTGCTCAGACACATCAAAGCTGTGTGTAACACTGCCAGTAAAACAATTCTGTGGATTCTCCCCCTTGGAAAGACAGTCTGATGAACCTAAATCAAACAAAACCCTTGCTAGCCACATTCTCCCCTTTCAGCCAGGGGCAGTCCAAGGGTGATGCCCTGCATGAGGACACAGTGACACTGGCTTGGTGACCTTCAGCTTGTACCTCCCTCCCAGCCACACCACCCGCTGTCCCTTGGGAACACGCTGCACGTGCCATGACTGCTGTGCCCTGTGCCAGGGCTCCCAGCAGCCTGCTGTCCTGCCTGGAACAGGGGACAGGCTGGGGGTGTCCCCAGCCCCCGGGGGTGTCCCCAGCCCCCAGGGCTCACCGGAATGCTACAGTGTAGTAGAAGCTGCTGCTGGCTTGGAGGCAGGCCACGGCTCCCTGCGGGGCGAAGCGCGTCCTGACGAAGGGCCGCGGGTGGAACATGCTCAGCAGCTTGTGGATGATCACCTGGCAGGGAAGGACAAGAGCAGCATGAGAACTGCTCCTCACACAGCAGGAGGACTGAGGACAGCAGTGAGAACTGTCCCTCCACACAGCTCCAAAGCAGCCCCTGCCTGAGCAGGAAGGCCAGAGAATGGCTGTGATTTAACACCCAGCTCAGAGACCCAATCACACAGCAAGGAGACAAAGCAAGGCGCTGCTGTCACAAATAAATCCATCTTCCACAGCTCCTGTGCCATTCCCATGGTCTGCAGCTTTCCATCACCCAGGCACAACAGCAAACTGATGTGCAAGGCTGCCTCCACCAATGCTTCAGCCTTTGAAGGGGTGGGAGTGCAGCCACTGATGCCAGCAGCCTGCAGCAGGGGAGGGGGTGCACAGCCAGGCTTCACCTGCTGAGCACACACAGAGTCCCAGCTGGCACCTAAGGGCTCACGTGGCCACTGTTCCACCAGGAACGATCCCAGTCCTTTTCCTCTCTGGGAAAAACTATCCTCCAATCCCACACAACAAGCAAACAAGATGAAGTCACTCGAGTCAGCCTCATCTGGCTGTCACAGACACACAGAGCTTCTGCCTGCTCTCAGTTTTGCCTCCAGTTTAGGTGCTCCTGGTTATACACTGCACAATTCCTGCTTCCCCAGAAAATCCAGGGATACACATACAAAATCTCAGTGTCATATCTCACCTCTTTGCCCTTGGGAGGTGGAGGGTAAAACCTGTTGTTGGAGAGATAGCCAGTGAAGATGTTCAGTTCACTGGGAATTATCCACCAGGGATCCCCAAGATCCAGATTGTCCTTGGGAGGGAGAAAGGCTTTGAACTGCCTGGCAAGCAGGACACTCATAGGGGCTGCTGGGGCCGTCCAGTTCCTGAGCCCAGACAGAGCCACGTGAGAAATCTGGGAACAAAAGATGCTGTCAGAGCCCACAGTGGAGTCTCCCAGTGTGATGTCATGGATGCAGGGAGGCTTTGGAAAAGGGGGGGAAAATGTATCACATCCCAAATTCTTCTTATCCCACCAAACACTTCTGTCAGCCTTCAAGAATGTGAGTAACAGAGCAGAGGGGAACACGCCATGTAACCCCAGTGCTGCTGCACTCAGCTGAGCAGAGCCAGCTCTATTCCAGCTCCCAGCTCCCCAGGAAGGGTGCTCTAACTGGGGCAGGGCACTGCTGAGTGTGCTGAAACCCTGAAAAGCTGAGGGGGACAGTGAGGTCCCTGTCACAGCAAATCCCACGGGATTCAGCAGGATCCTGTCCCCTCCCAACGAATTCCTGGTGCTGTTCCCAGCCCCCCAGATGTGTTTATCCCAGAATCTGGGGCCTGCAGGACACCTACTCCCAAGAAACCATCCTTGCTCTTCGTCATTGTTTCCATGAGCAAGGGCTGGAACTTGGCCACGATGGACAAAGTCTCCCCATCTGGATCTGGTGTCTCTTCCTCTTCAGACTCTGAGACTGGAGCAACCCCTGGACAAAAGGACAGGAATTCAAGCAGCTGCTTCCCCTCCCTCCCCTTTGAAGCAATTGTGAAATGATTACACGTTTATCCTGGCAAACCCAGGAGCACTGGGAGTCTCCCAGCTGTCCCCACACAGCAGAACTCAGACCCAACCCCAAAACAAACTGAAGAGGAAGGGGATGAACTCAATGGCTTTCAAGTGGGAGGGGGTGGGTTTAGGTTGGACATTGGGAAGGAATTGTTTCCTGTGAGGGTGGGCAGGCCCTGGCACAGGGTGGCCAGAGAGGCTGTGGCTGCCCCTGGATCCCTGGAAGTGTCCAGGGCCAGGCTGGATGGAGCTTGGAGCAGCTTGGGGCAGTAGAAGCTGTCCCTGCCACGGCAGGGATGGCACTGTTTGGGCTTTAAGGTCCCTCCCAGCCCAAACCACTCCATGATTCCCTGTTTCCCTGGCTGAAAAGCCCAGGCAGACTCACAGCCCCTCTGAGCAATCCCAGCACGTGCTGGAGCCAGTCCAGGAGAGCACAGCAAACCCTGTCTGTGTCCCCACTGTCCATTGTCATCCCCACACTCCTCCCAGGCTGGCACCAGCAGAGCCACTTGCTGTGTGCTGACACAGCCCCCAGAGATGATCTCCCACAGCTGCCATCCAGGAGGGCTGCCCCAGCTGAATGGAGCCCTCACTGATGCCTTTGGCCTGGCCTGGGCTGTGCTGGATTTGCTGCATTCACCCATCCCAAATCCCCTTTAAGCTCCACACAAAGTAACTCATGTACTTTGCTAGTCCAGCAACGGGATCCTCCACCTTGTAAAAACTGCACTTTGTCAAAGTGATGTCTGCTGCTTAAGCCTTTCCAACAACATGGAAAGCTTCCCAGCCTCTCTTCATGTAAATAACGCCCAAACCAGCACCCAGAAAGCAATACAGTGAATAAACCAGTCAGTGAATTCAAGCTGTTTGAATTCATTACGTTTGGCTCTGTGCAGGGAGGCAGACAGGAACCCACCTGTGAGCTTCTCAGCGATGGGTTTGAACTCCTCTGGGCTCAGGTACAGGTCCTTGTTGGTGTCCAGGGAGGAGAAGAGGAACAGCCCCTCATTCCCCAAGGACTTCAGAGCCAGCTCCTGGTTTGGGAAGAAGAGGCAAGAGAGATTTCATTGGAACCTCCTGCAGGAGTCCACTCTGGCCCCTCTGGAGTTAATCCCATTCTTCCCAGCACATCCAGGGAAAAGACTAACAGCCCTTGGCAGGATTTGGTGCTATTTGCAACGTGTCCAGAACTGCTGGCACGAGGATATTGAACCTACATCTGCCTGAGTAATTCCAACTGAACCATTTGCTCACGTTCAGTGTCTTTGGCCAGGAAAATTCCCCACTTTTTCCAGCTAGTTACTCCTAAACCTGCAGCTATTGGGAGCACCTGGAGGTGGTGGCTGCTGGGTTAAGCTGATGTGCACTCAAACAAAGGCAGTCAAATATGTGAGTACCACATTCCAAAAGCACAGAGGGAGTGAGCTGAGCCCTTGGAATTAGAAACCTCCACTCGTGGTGGGATCCACTCCAGCATCACTGCCCTGCTCTGGTCAGTGCCCCTCCAAACCTCCAGCCTTGGAGCTGCACAGAATATTTTGGCTCCCTGCTCCCTCAGTCATCATCAGGGAGTCAGAAAACCCACAGCCTTCTCTAGAAACTTCCACAGGATCCCAGCTTCTCTGTGCCTCAGTTTCTCCCTCTGCCAAGCCCCCACAGGGCTCTCCAAGGTGATATTTCCCTTGGAGCAGCCCCAGAAGGGCTCTGGAAGCTTCCAGACATTTCCACTCTACAGTCTGAAGGGAAAGGGACAACTTGGAGGCAGAGCAAGAGCTCCAGGTTGGTGTGAGAGGAGGGAGAGACACAGAGCAGGCAGGACCAAGCCCTCAGTGCCAGCCAGCCCTTGGCACATGCCCCAGGATCCAGCAGCTTGCCCCGCCACCCTGGAGAAGCCTGGAGCTGGGAGCACAAACACTCTGCATTCTGCTGCTCACCCGTGCCTGCTCTCCATTGCCTGCAGCACCAACCCCAGAGCTCCTGAGCCAGTTTATTTTCCATCTGTTGCCTGCCAGCCTGAAGCAGCACTAATGCAGCCTGGAAGGCTTTGCTCCCATCAACTGCAGCTACAAAAGCACTTAAGAGCCTTCCAGGGCACTTCCAGGGCTGAGACTGAAATAAACTGGAACTCAAAACGAAGATCTGGATGAGGACATGGCCAAGGACATGAAAAAATGAAGGGAGATGTTTTTTTGTGCACAGGGACAATGCACTGTGAACTGCCCACAGTTAACCTGCTTTTATTCCCTGAATGAATGGGGATGAGCATCCTGAGCTCTGGAAACAGGTAACAGCTCTGCTGAGCACCTGGCTGCAGGTGCTGACACATTTCCCTCAACCCGGTGCCCACCTTAACACCCACTGATGCCCGGTGGTCACCTGAGCCTGGCCACCTCAACCCAGTGTCCACCTTAACCCCCTCAATGCCTGGTGGCCACCTCAGCCTGGCCACAGCCACTTCAGCCCCAGCGGCCACCGATGCCTGGCAGTGCCCCAACACCAGTGACACCTTAACCCCCATGGCCGCTGATGCCTGGGGGTCACCTCAACCCCAGCAGCCATCCCAAGCCTGGCGGTCTCTCCAGCCTGGCTATGGCCACCTCAGCCCCATTAGCCACAATGCCTATGCTCCTCTTAGTCCAGCTGTGGCCACCCTAGTCACCCTGGCAATGGATGCCTGGTGGTCAGCCCAGCCCGGCTATGGCCACCTCATCCCCTGTCAATGCCAAGTGGTCACTCCAGCCCGGCTATGGCCACTTCAGCCCCCATCGATGCCTGGTGTCCCCTCAGCCCCGCTGCGGCCCCCTGAGCCCCGGTGCCCACAGGCACCTGGTGCCCCCTCAGCCCCCATCGATGTCTGGTGCCCCCTCAGCCGGGTTATGGCCCCCTCAGCCGGGTTATGGCCCCCTCAGCCCCCATCGATGCCTGGTGCCCCCTCAGCCCCGCTGCGGCCCCCTGAGCCCCGGTGCCCACAGACTTCTGGCGCCCCCTCAGCCCCCATCGATGGCTGGTGCCCCCTCAGCCGGGTTATGGCCCCCTCAGCCCCCATCGATGCCTGGTGCCCCCTCAGCCGGGTTATGGCCCCCTCAGCCCCCATCGATGCCTGGTGCCCCCTCAGCCCCGCTGCAGCCCCCTCAGCCCCGCTGCCCGCCCGGTGCCACCGCCTCCCCTCACGCCGCCCGGCCCGGCCGCGCCCGCCATTCCCCCTCGCTCCGCCCGGCCCGTCCCCGCCCCTGCCCGCTGCCCGCTGCCCGCTGCCCGGTACCTGCTGCCGCGCCACCTCCGCGTCCCGGTAGTACTTGACGGCCACCAGCGCGGCCAGCAGCGCCAGGGCCAGCGCCAGGCGCGGAGGGGCCGGCCCGGGCCCCGGCCCCGCCATCGCGCCGGGCCCGCGCCGCGGAGCCGCCATGGCCGCCCGGCCGGGGGAGGCGTCAGGCGGGCGAGGAGGGGCCGCGGGCCCCGCGGGGAAGAAAAACCTTTTTGGTGTTAAATCACCTCCGCTCCGTCACGGGAAGGGGCTTTGTAGTGTTAAATCACCGGCACCCGGTCAGGGAAAAGTGTGTTTTAGTGTTAAATGAGCGTCGGTCTGTCTGGGAAAAGATCGTGTTAGTGTTAAGGACCGACACCCGCTAAGGAAAAAAATGTGTTTTAGTGTTAAATCCCTGTCACCCGGTTAGGGAAAAGCTCTTTTTAGTGTTAAATGAGCGGCACTTGTCAGGATAAAACCACGTTTTAATGGTAAATGAACGGCACTTGTTCAGGAAAAAAAGCGCTTTTTAGGCTGAAATGTCTCTGCTGTGAGGGCTCTGTGAGGGCCCCCCCTCCTCCTCTGTCTCCAAGGACTTTTTCTTTATTATCCATGGGAGACAGGGGTGTGTGTCCATCCCCGCATTCCCATTTTGTCCTTAATTCAGCTTTCCCCAAAAAGAACAAAACCCTGAACTTGTTCTGCGCTCCCCAAAGCCGTATCCTGCCCTTCTACTCGGGTCTAGCTGACCCAAACGGGTATTTATTAACAGAGCAGGCATGGCTGGGCTCCCTTGCACTGATTCCGCGGAGGTCTGAGCCCTAGGGATGGGAATTAGGCGATGGGAATGACTTGGCAGCCCTGGGGTGACGGTGCTCAGCCTCCTTTCTCCAGCATCATCCCCACATTTTGGGTCATTTTTATCACCATGCCACATTTTGGGTCATTTTTACCACCACGGGTCACATTTTGGGTCATTTCCACCCCAAGCTTTTAAACCTCCCCTATACTTTCAGTGTCCTTCCACGGCCGCCCATTGCTGTCACATTGTTCCTTAGCGGTGGCTGGGCCAAGACACACGAATTTATTATTTAGACACACAAATTTATTATTTTAACCCCTCCCTACAGCTCATCCTCCTCCTCCAGTCCCGCTCCACTCCCCCCACTGCCGGGGAAGATTTCTGCTGCAGGGCCAGCGCCGAGTGTTTGATCTCTCCGAGGGGAGCAGGAAGCGTCAGCCTTTAATCCTTTGAAGCTCTGCTGTATCCTAAGCCTGCCTAATCGTTTTTGTTTTAGGTTTAAAGAACTCTCGAGATGGAGATGGGCGAGAGCATGACCAGGCCATTGAGGGAGGAGGGAGGATGAGGATGGGACCAGGCAGAGGAGCCCAGCAGTGGAACCAGGGGGAATATTTGTGATTCATGCAGTGAAAGTTCCTCCTGCAGCACAGCAGCAAACCTCCCTGGAGCTCTGCTCCGTGAAGAACCCAGTCGTGGCTGTGGGATTAGCAGAGCGTGGAAATGATGTCTGGGAGCAGGGACGAGCTCAGCACCTGGAGCAGATGTGCTCTAAAACCTGCAGAGCTGCTGCTTCCCTGGAATAACCCAGCACAGGCACAGAGTGTAAGGAGATGGGGTGGGTTTGAGCAGGAGAAAGGTCCTGGGTGGTCTGGGAAATGAGCAGGAGGGGGCCTGGCAGGGTGGTGGCAGAGCTGAGGTGGTTCTGTTTGGATGAGGAGAGGCACAAGGGCTCATTTTACACCCAAACCATTTCCAGCCACCACAAAAAGATGAGAAATGGGGATTATTTGATGGGAAAGAGAATGAGAGACAAAAGGTGAAATAATTCAGGGTGGCTGCTGCTCCTTGAAAGAGAACAAACCCAACAACTCCTGGCTCTCCACTGCTGGGTGCTGGGATTACAGCACTCAGGAAGAATGTTAAATATCCACACATCTGCTGTGGGGCCCACCCAGGCACACCTGGATCAAAGGGAATCCTAAAAGTAATAACAGGGAAGATTTCCACCCAGCAGGAAAAACGATCCCAGATTTCCCCTTGGCCAGAACACCTCCTGGTTCGTGGTGTGGCCGCCGAGCTGCAGGAAACTTCCTTGGGAGGGTCTGGGATGGTCCCACTCACCTGTGTGAAAGGGAAACCAACCACGGATCTGTTTATTTTGAGGGTTTAAATTCTGCCAGGCAAAGTGTTCCATGTTACTCCAAGAGCAGGTCATTCCTATTTAAGAAATTCCCTTAATCCATTATCAAAATCCTTTGAGCTACAAGAGCTGCCGAGCCCCAAATCTCCCGGATAACACAGCTCACTCCCAAGATGTTTATTTACCAACACCCATTCCTCTAGGCCAGGCTTAGCAGGCAGCAGCTTTATCCCTGGGATAATGCTAAGTCCCCATCTGACAATCTTATTTCTCTCGGGGAATTACAAAGGCAGGAATTTAGAAACAACATTTTCTGTTTTCACAACTTGCTCAAAGCAATTTTATTTTCCCCCAAGTTGCTGAATGAACCAATTGTCACGAGGCTGTCACAAGAATGAACCAAAATGTTCCATCCCCCAGGGCCACAGAGCTCTGCAGTGATCTGAGGGAATGCTGATCCCAGATCCAGCGCTTTACCAGAGCTGGGAATTGCTGTCAACCACTGCCTAGATTCCCCTAGAAATCACCTTCTACTGCACAAAACTCTTTAAATCCACTCTTTAAATCCAGTGTTGTCTCATTCCAAGCATGGAGTGACCGGTCTTTTACAGGATCAACCCCAACAGGCTTTTTATTTTACAAGACTTTTATTCTGTTTCACAGATCTGACTATTACAGCAGTAAAATTATTACAAGTGACTCGTAACATTTAGTTCCAAATAAAAGTAGAAAAACACAAAAAAAAAAAAAAAACAATAAAGGAAAGTTAAATGAGATGTGTTTTAAGAGCACAGAAAAAAAGTATATAAAAATACATCAGGAGCAAGGATTTTGCAGCCCAGTTTTGGTTTAGTTACAGTTGTGACAGCACAGAGTCACAGAATGGCTGAGGCTGGAGGGGACCTCTGGGGTGGCCCTGTCCCAGTCCCTGCTCTGGCAGGGCCACCTGGGCTGTGTCACCGTCCTCCTGGAGAGGTCCAGGTGTGCTCTGCTGCAGCCCAGGCTGGAGCTTTCCCCCCTCACCATCCAGATTTCCCATCTATGGCCTCTGCAGCCTTGGGTCTCGTTTTGGGCTCAGCAGAGCCCCTCTGTTGGCTCCTGTGTGCCTTGCAGGAGGAATTTATCACCAGCCCCCTCCAGGAGCCTCCTGGATTGCTGAGTTACCCCTCCAGCAGGGATCAGGGTGGTTCAAGTTCCCCCCTGAAATCTCCAAATTCCAGCCTGAGGCTGCTCCTGCCTGTGGAGGGTCTGATCCTCTCCTTTCCCCACTAAAACGTCACCTCTCCCTGTCCTGCCTTCACTCCTGAGCTCTCAGCTGCCTCCTCAGCCATCCCCAAGAACTCCAGCTGCTCTCCCACAGCAAGGACAACTCCCCTTCCTCCTTCTCCTGAAGAGCCCCCAGAGCCCAGCACCAGAAGCCCAGAATACTGAGAGCTGTTCACTGGAGAGGTGATAAATCCAAGAGCAGATAAAAGGCAGAAATGAACCAGGGAAAGGAAAGGAGGATGTCTGAGTGTGTGTGTAAAGTCTATTTTATGGCAAACTTCCAGTCCTTTGGCCACTATAAAGCAAAATCAGTGGATTTCATATAAATTCTCTGTATAAAGGAATGTCTATGAACTGTGTACAGTATGGCCCAGAATAAACATCTCATCATCAGCCTAAGAGAGCTCCTCACAGAGGAAAAGAAGGTGCTTAGTCATGGTTCATCTTCCCAAGAAAATACTGTCCGCAATTGGACTAGTGCCCCGAAACACCATCTCAGGAACAACAGGAATTCCTTCAATGGCAAGGAAAAGCAGAGTCTGCCCAGGCTGGGGCAGCAGGAGCTGGGCAGGGCCCTCAGGGCTGCCCTGCTGCTTTCAAGTCCGTGTGGTTGATGGGCAGGGGGTGAGCCTCGGTGTTGAACACCCAGTCCTCCAGGGACAGCACGTCATCTTCACAGAACAGAAGATAGAGGTACCTGCAGCCACAGGAGAGGGACACACGGCTTGCAGGAGCTCGGCAGGGCTCCAGGCAGGCACGGGCAGCAGCATGGGACACATTCCCACCTCCCTGAACATCCCCACCCTTCCCAGGTAACCCAGCTCTGGATCACAGCAAGCAGCAGAGCCCTTCAGCCCCACCCCTGAGCAGGAGCCTCCAGGGAGCCAAGGGCAGCAGAGCTTCTGCTGCAGGAAATTCCCAAAGATTTGCAGCCTTGCCCAGTTTCCCCTTGGAATGGGCTGGCTTGGAAAGATCCTAGAAGCTCCTCTGGCTCCAGCCCCCTGCCCTGGGCAGGGACACCTCCCCTGGGAAGAGAAGACTTCCCCC
This sequence comes from Serinus canaria, assembly GCF_022539315.1. NCBI lineage: Eukaryota > Metazoa > Chordata > Aves > Passeriformes > Fringillidae > Serinus > Serinus canaria. Next base: position 5,694,609 of record NC_066336.1, on the reverse strand, counting down.
TCATCCTCTGAGGCTCCTTAAGCAGCTGCTGCAGGAGCTGTGCTGCTCTGGAAGGCCCCTGTGAGCCCAGACTTACTTCAGGGTCTCTGCGAGGAAGAAGCTCTGCTGCATGTTGTCGTGGTTGGGCGTGGTGGTGTACACGTCTCGGATGCCAGAGAAGCCAGCTTCCACCCTGCAGTGCTTCTCCAGGGCCTGGGGGGGAACAGAACCCTCAGCCACCCCCAGCAGGGTGGGGGGAAGCAAACATCCAGAGTGGAGATAACCCTGAGCTGAGGCACTTTGTGTATTCCTGCCCCACTGCTCACGGGTTTGAGATCCTGCCCCATCGCTCGTGAGTTTGAGAACAATCTGGGTTGAAAGGAACCTTAAAAATCACCCAGTTTCACCCCCCTGCCACGGACAGGGTCACCTCCCTCTAGACCAAGCTCTCCAGAGCCCCATCCAGCCCAGCCTGGAGCGTTCCTGACCCATCTCAGCGTTTAACACCATTGCAATAATTTCCGCTCCTTCTCCGACCGAAGCCAAGATTTCCGTGGGAATGCAGGAACCCCCAGAGCCCTGTGCAGCCTTACCTGGACCACCTCCCAGCCCCAGTGCCTGTACTTGGGCTGGTGGGTGAGCCTCCAGAGGTACATGTAGCTCTCCACCACCTCGGGCCGCAGGATGTAGTAGCGCTCGCTGAGCCGCGTGGCCGTGGCCTCGCTCCCCGCGTCGAAGCGGAACGCCTCGGGGCCCAGCTTGGTGTCTGGGGACAAGCACACAGCACTGTCACTGTCACTGCCAGCCCAGCACCAGCAGGACACCAGCCAGGTGCCTTCGGGCTGCTCAGCATGCCAGGGCTTGCCTAAGGCTTTGTTGAGCCTTTTTTCCTGCAGTGCCTTGGAGAGAAGGGATCAGGATGGTGATAAAACCAACTGCACTGGATTTATAAACAGAACATCAGGGATATGTTGGTCTGTGGTGAGGAATCCCAGTCTCCTGCAAGCACTGGCCAGCACTCAGATCCCTGCTTTCAACACCAACCCTCTCCCTGCTGGAAAAAATTGGTTCATGAGGGTGCCCAGAGCAGCTGTGGCTGCCCCTGGATCCCTGGCAGCGTCCCAGGCCAGGCTGGACACTGAGCACCTGGCACAGTGGGAGGTGTCCCTGCCATGGCAGGGGAGGGATGGGATGGAATTTAAGGTCCCTTCCAGCCCAAACCCCTGAGGCACAGAACCCCCCGGGTACCTGAGCGTGTGTAGGACTCGTGGCAGGTGCTGGTGATCTCTGCTGCCAGCTCCATGTGCCTCTGCCTCCTGTCCCCCGTGCTGTGCTCGGCCCCCAGGGCAATCATGCCCCCAGAGAAGCAGGCCAGGTGGCCCATCTTGTGGTCCAGGATGCCACCCCTCCACTCAGCAATGTAGGTCAAGCCTCCTGCAGACTTCTTCACCAAATGCTTTTCTATTGCCTAGAGGGATGAAAATCAGGATCTCAAGAGAGTGGACAGCGAGTAAAACTTACTCAGTGTTAGTTAGTGCCAGGGTGAGTACCAAGGGCACCCAGAGACTCATTCTGAAGGTCTGAACCCTTCTCATGAACCATGTCCCCCCAAAACCAGAGAGCAGCACCAGGCTCCTCACCTCCAAGGCATCGTCGTACATCTTTTTAGCTTCAGAGTCCTTCTTGTCTGACATCAGCCAGGATTTGATGAGATATTCATAAAAGCTGTCCCCGAGCCCCCCGATGGAGACGTGGTCTGTGGTGGGAAAGCCAGGAAAGAGCTTCAGGTTCATGACAGACAGTGAGCAGCTGCCTGACAAAGGGGAAACAATCTCCTCCTATTTAATGCCCTTGTTCTCTCCTTCCCCTTCCCAGCTTCCTGGGGAGAGCTTGCAGCATTGCTTTTCAGAAAGGAAGAAAGGTAGAAAGTGCAATCAGGAGAAAAATGTTCTGTCATTTTCCAGAGCATTAGTATCCCTTACCAGAACCATTCAGAGGCCTTATTTTACACGTTATTTATCCTGCAACGTGAAGATGCTTCCTGTTTATGGAGCCATCATCATAAATCCAGCCTCATAAACCAAGAGCAGTGGTGGGTATTGAGAGATTTCCATCTGGATGGAGCCCCTGGGAGCTGTCTCCCTGCCTCAGGAAAGGAAGGAGAGGTGTTTGGATCCCACAGAGCTGCCAGCAAGGGGCTGTGGACACTCTCCTGGCTTTTGTCATTTGTATTCCTGCCTCACAAAGGGACTCTGAGCCCTGGGGGAGGCTGGGGGTTGCTGGCCCATTAAAATGATAAAGTCAGGTACAGGGATGTGCACTGCATGTTTTCCTCTGCAGAAATGAAATTTCCCAGGCTGTCTGCTCAGAGCACCCCCTGCTCTGACCTCACAGGAGGTGCTGAGGGATTGCAGAGTGAAATGGGCCTGACAGCTGCAGGTCTGTGCCTGGGGGGAGCTGCTGGATGCATTTACAGCTTCAAACTCCACCACATGGGGAACAGCAGCGTTCTCACTCTCCAAAGCACTCCCATTTTCAGGAGAGCAAGACAAATGGCCCTCCCTGGACTGAGCCATCCCTGTTAATTAACAAATTAACAGTGTCCCCCCCTGGCTCTGCCCTACCCTCATTTCCTAGCTAAGCTCATGCAGCAGGTGTTGGAGCTGCTCGGATTTTTGTTTCCCCTCTCCTTGTACACAGATAAAGTCCCGAGGCTTATTCCAAATGCTGAATCCTCCCAGCAGCACAAACCAACAGCCATGCATCATTTTCCTGACCTGAAGAGCAAACATCCCTGACACAGTGTGTCCAGTGATCCAGGGAATAATCCCTAGCAAAACAATGAGATTAAACACCCGGCTGCCGTGCCAGCAGGGAGGGCAGGGGATTTGCAAACACAGGCTGCCTTGAAAGAGCAGCTCTGAGATCCTGAGTGTGTCATTCAGAAACTCACCAGAGCTGCAGCCCTGGTACAGAACTGCTGCCCATATGGCAGCGTGTGCCTCCCAGGCACCCTGCACCAAGGAATCCCTGCCTGCAGCAGGGCTGGGCTGCCACTGCCCACAGGGACCAGCTGCCCTCCCACAGGTGCAGCTCAGCCTCTCCACTGCGAGATCTGCTCATTCAGCCAGGTCAAAGATACACCTTTTAAGAAAATCACAGCAATTTCAAGGAAAACAGCTTCCTGCAAAGAGCTTTAATGGCAAGAGAGAAAATGAGAGCCTGGCCTCTCTGGGGAGCTGGCTGCAGATGCCTCCCTGCTCTGGTCCTCATCTGTTTCTCCCCAGCAGCACTGGGGATGCAGAAGGGGCTGATCACTCTTCTCCCTCCCTGGAATATGGGGTCAGATCCCAAGGTCACATCCTGAGCAACAGCCACAAACAGCCTGGGAAAGTCTGTCTGGAGTCAGGAACTCTCCAGGCACCTGCCTGTCCCACACAAGCAATCAGAGGCTGCTTTTAATGTGCTCTGGAAAGCACCACCAGGCCCCTCTCTGGAAATAGCATTAAATTCATGGCAGAAGAGATGAGAGCTTCCTCCCAGCACCAAAGGGCAGCTCTGGTTTAATGGGACAGCTGTGACCATCCCAGACCCTTTGCCAGTTACAGGTCAGGGATTGCTCACAGCCAGAGCTCTGTCCCTGCCTGTTGCCACCAGAGCCACAAAAGCAGCACTGGGAGAGGTCTGGAGTGATCCAGCCCAACAAAAAGTGCAACAGAGCATGGGGACACCAGGAGCTGCAGGACTCAGAGTAACCTGCCCAGATAATAAATGTCACCCACTGACAGGTTCAAACCAGTCTCTGAAAGAGACTTTTCTTTGGCAGCATCAAATCCAGCAGCCAGAACGAGCAGATCAATAACAGAGCAGAGAGGGGAGGTCAGAGCTCAGGGCCCAGCTGCAGAAGTGGCACCTCCTGCTCCCACCACAGGGCAAACTCCTGAGGAGGGGCACAGCCTCCTCCCTGTGTGTCACCTTCCCCTGGGTGCCTCCACAACTCCCCTGCCCTCTCCAAGCCCTTCCTGATTATTGCTCCAGTGCTGGGCTCCCAGCAGGAGAGGAGCAAACATCCTTATCTCATCCTTCCTTCCCAAATGGCTCTGCAGAGCTGCCATGGTAACAGGAACAGGAATGCACAGGAGAATTCCTCCCTGGATCCGAGGGGGATCCAGGGCTCCTCCAAGCCCCGACCTCTCCAGGTGGTTCCTGCACTCTGGAGGGGAACCTCACTGTGCTCCCCATGCAGCTCCCTGTGCTGACTGCAGGATCCAGCCTGGGCTGGCTCCCAGCACCTGTGGGACGAGCCCCTGTGCAGGGAAGGCCCTGATTCAGTCTGAGAACACTCAGAGGGACACAGCCAGGCTGGTTCTCTCTCTGCAGCTGGCACACTCAGCCAGGCCCCAGTTCTCTCTCTGCAGCTGGCACACTCAGCCAGGCTGGTTCTCTCTCTCCAGCTGGCACACTCAGCCAGGCTGGTTCTCTCTCTGCAGCTGGCACACACAGCCAGGCTGGTTCTCTCTCTCTGCAGCTGGCACACTCAGCCAGGCTGGTTCTCTCTCTGCAGCTGGCACACTCAGCCAGGCTGGTTCTCTCTCTGCAGCTGGCACACACAGCCAGGCTGGTTCTCTCTCTCTGCAGCTGGCACACTCAGCCAGGCCCCGGTTCTCTCTCTGCAGCTGGCACACTCAGCCAGGCCCCAGTTCTCTCTCTGCAGCTGGCACACTCAGCCAGGCTGGTTCTCTCTCTGCAGCTGGCACACTCAGCCAGGCCCCAGTTCTCTCTCTGCAGCTGGCACACTCAGCCAGGCCCCAGTTCTCTCTCTGCAGCTGGCACACTCAGCCAGGCCCCAGTTCTCTCTCTGCAGCTGGCACACTCAGCCAGGCTGGTTCTCTCTCTCCAGCTGGCACACACAGCCAGGCTGGTTCTCTCTCTCTGCAGCTGGCACACTCAGCCAGGCTGGTTCTCTCTCTCCAGCTGGCACACTCAGCCAGGCCCCAGTTCTCTCTCTCCAGCTGGCACACTCAGCCAGGCTGGTTCTCTCTCTCCAGCTGGCACACTCAGCCAGGCTGGTTCTCTCTCTGCAGCTGGCACACTCAGCCAGGCTGGTTCTCTCTCTGCAGCTGGCACACTCAGCCAGGCTGGTTCTCTCTCTGCAGCTGGCACACTCAGCTGGACACACATCTGGGGTAAGGGCACAGTTCCTGCCCTGCCCCCTGCACAGCCTGGCTTATCTCCTGTCCCACAGCCTGCCTGGCTGGCTGCTGTGCCAGGTGCCCCCTGGGGAAGGAGGGGAGGAGGGGAGGAGGGGAGGCTGGCATGCTGCAGGCAGGAGGGAGGCAGGGATACCTACGCTGCACCCAGCTCCCCGTCACCGGGCTCAGGAAGTTGGGGTACAGGCCCTGGGGCTTCTCCACTCTGCTGAGCACCCTGCGGATGTTCCTCACCTGTGAGAGAGCACAGACAGCCTGGGTTAATGCTCTGCTGCCAGGGCTGCCCTCCCTCCAGCCCTGCCCAGCCCCTGGACACAGCTGGGGAGGGAGAGGCTCTGGGCTCAGCCCAATCCTGATCTCAGAGGTGGCTCTGGAAACCCTGCAAAGCCCCAGGTCAGCTCACTGCCATGGCCCAGAAGGGATCCTGGGAGACCTTGGCCTTCCAGCACCTGAAGGGGCTGCAGGCAACTGGAGAGAGACTTTTCCCAAGGGTGTGGAGTGGCAGGACAAGGGGGAATGGCCAGGGTTAGATGGGATATTGGGAAGGAATTCCTCCCTGGGAGGGTGCCCAGAGCAGCTGGGGCTGCCCCTGGATCCCTGGCCAGGCTGGACATTGGGGCTTGCAGCACCTGGGACAGTGGGAGGTGTCCCTGCCATGGCAGGGGTGGCACTGGAGGGGCCTTGAGGTCCCTTCCAAACCCAAATCTGATTCTGTGCTTGGGGATCTGGGTGGAAATGGGAGATATGAGCGATGCCAGGGGTGATTTTTTCCATGATCCAAAGGGAAAGGAGTGGCAGGGATGAGTGACTCACACAGCACTTAAATTCACCATGTGGTCACTTAATGTGATGAATTGGGGCCTTTAATTTCAGCAAGAGACAGTTCCTTTAATACCCCAGAACAGCCAGCACTTAACTCTCTAAAGCCTCCCTTGGTTTCACCCCCATTAAATCCAATAGGCCTTTCCCTTAAGGGACCCAGTTAAATTCCATGCAGCATAAATATTCTATTATAACCTACAGAGCAGCTAATTTGCTCTAAACCTTTTACAAAATCAGACAATTTGCACGCCAAAAGCTGGCTACAGCCTCGAGCCAGTGCTTCCAAGGAAGGGGTCAGGCTCCATAATATTTCCTGGAGTTTAGGAGCTTGGCATATCCATGACAGGTTTGGATAAAAGACACAGATGGGCTTTAATTCCTGCTAACATCACCCAGGTCCCAGGCTGGGAGCTCACGAGTTGATCTGCTCCCCTGCAGGAATTTCCCCCAGGCTGGGCTGATAGAGCCCCCACCATCCCACATTTTCCCTCTCAGGGTGGCTCTGATCCATTTTCTGTGCACACACCAGCCCAGGAGAGTCCCTCAGAAAGGTTTTGTGCTTTTTCCTCCACGGGCTTAGGAGGAGAAGAGGAAAATCTCTTAGGCTGGGGACAGAGGTTTGGCCCTGGCTCAAAATGCCACGGTTTGAACCCAGAATGAGGATGCAATTCTGGTTTTTAGCAGTGCATCCCCAGTGTTTCCTCAGCTCTCCCCTCCCTTCATTTCCTCACACATTCTCTCCACAGCACTGCTCCCTTTCCTGGCCTCTCCTCAGTTCCCCTCCCTGGGAGCAATTTGTCATTATCCCTGTCCTCAGGAACCTCAGCCTTGGCTCTATCTCACATCACCAGCCTCTCTTCATCTTCCCACAGACTTTCCTGGGTTTCCTGCTTCCCTTCACCCTCTCTTTTCCCTCTTCTGTGACACTCATTGCTCATCCCACCCTCACTGCTCTCCATCCACTCCATCCTAGCTCCACTTTGCTCTCCCAGCTTCTTCCTCCTCTTTCTTTTCCTGTCTCTCCTTCAAATCCCCTCCTTGTTTCAGAGCTGACAGACCTGCACTGGACACATCCTGGAAAAGCAGAATTTCTGGGTGGTTTTTTTGGCAATCCTGTCTGGTTTTGCCCCCCTGTGGCACTCTGGACCACCCCAATTCCCCTGGGCTCTGGGGGGCAGTTTGGGTTCTGCCTGGAACGATCTGTGTCCCTCCAAGCAGGCTCCTGAGGGCTCTGCATGCCCCTGATGGCTGTGCCCTTCTCTGGCTAAAATCCACCCTGGGAAACACCCCAGGAGGATGAAGAGCCAGCCCACAGAAGCCAGGCTGGGCTCACTTGCCTTTTCTGCAAACACTGGGTTGCCAGAGAGCTCGGAGAGGTGCAGGAACTCCAGGTGCAGGGTCCCAAATTCTGCCAGGATGCTGCTGCCAGCAGATGCCCAGCCCCAGCTCCAGCTCATGCCACTGCAAGGAGAGAAAAGGGAGCCCTCACTGCCAGGAAACACTGCCAGAGCCTGGGGTGGCCCTGCCAGGGCAGCCCTGCCTTTGCCAGGTGTCATGGAAGGGACACACACAGATTTAGGACACACACACAGATTTTCAGCAGCAGTTCCAGTGGCACTGGGCTGGGATTTTCCAGAGATTCTTTAGGACTGGGCTAACACACAGACTGCACAAGCTGCATTTCTTTGTGGGAGAGGACTCCCTGCTGGACTGCTCAGCTGACAAACAGCTTTGGAGGAGCACTGCCACCCTGCCCTCCACAGACACCGTGGGATAAAATATCCCTGTGGTACCCCAGAGCTCTGGGTGTCCCTGGAACCCTCCAGACAGGACAATCCTGGAGGATGCAGGGCTGGATGGAACCATGGCAGCCTCTGTGGGTGCTGCCTAAGAGGTGTGGAGGCTCCAGTTTGGCATCTCCTGGCAGAGTCCCGGGGAAGGGACAGCTCCAGGGACAGGGAAGGGTGGGGGGGACACTAGATGGCGCCGGGAAGCTTGGCTGGGAGAGAGGAGGGTTTGTTGTTTACAGGACGTTAAAACTAATGATCCTTCTGAGCATGAACAGAAAAAAAAAGAAGTTTCCCTGGCTGTGATGGAGAGGAAAACGTGGCAGGTGCTGAGCTGGCTGTCTGGGCAAGAGAGGCAGAGTGGTGACAGTGCCCTGCAGGGCCACAGCCTGCAGCAGCTCCCCTGCTCTGGGGACATGGAGACACCTGCCAGGAGGGCATTCCTGGCCTGGAGTTCTGCCCTGCAGGGAGGCTGCACCAAGCACAGCCTCACAAACAGCTCGGCTCGGCTCAGCTCAGCTCTGCTCAGCTCAGCTCGGCTCAGCTCAGCTCAGCTCAGCTCAGCTCAGCTCAGCTCAGCTCGGCTCTGCTCTGCTCAGCACAGCTCAGCTCGGCTAGGCTCGGCTCAGCTCAGCTCAGCACAGCTCGGCTCGGCTCGGCTCGACTCTGCTCTGCTCTGCTCTGCTCTGCTCTGCTCGGCTCGGCTCAGCTCAGCTCAGCACAGCTCGGCTCGGCTCTGCTCGGCTCGGCTCGGCTCGGCTCGGCTCGGCTCGGCTCGGCTCGGCTCGGCTCGGCTCTGCTCGGCTCGGCTCTGCTCGGCTCGGCTCGGCTCGGCTCGGCTCGGCTCGGCTCAGCTGGGCTGCAGCTGCCAAGTGGGGCCGTGTTTGTTGTGCCAGCAGCTCTGAGGGGTCCCAGAGATCAGGACAAGCCTGCCCTCCCACCAGCACAGCACGGGATGTGCTGCTGCAGCTGAGCCTCGGGTCAGACAGCACAGAGCCCATCTGCAGCGTGTCCTGGGGGAGGGAGCAGCCTGCAGTGACTCCCTGCAGGAAAACCTTTTGTCAGCCTCAAAACTGGGCCTCCACAGCTGCTCTGCTCTCCAGCAGCTCAGAGGAAGCTACTGTTTAAAGGACCTTGGCCTCCAAGGGAAAGGAACATGCCAGAACCTCCTTTATCTCCCAGATAAGTGGGTCTGAAATGCTGAATTATTGCATTCCCTCATGGGAAAGCAGCAAAAGCAGCAAAACCAGTGGCAGGTCAGGAGAGAGGCCAGGAGAGGATGCTGAGGGAAAATCTGGAGGTACAGAGGGTTTGGGGACATGTGAAGGAAAGAGCTGCAGCACAGGGAGAGCTCACAGAGCAGCTGGAGCACACAGAGCACTCCAGGGCCAGCGTGGAACAGCAGGATGGAAAGCAGGAGTGAGGGATGGGACACAGAGCAAAGCAGGAGTGAGGGATGGGACACAGAGCAAAGCAGGAGTGTGGGATGGGACACAGAGCAAAGCAGGAGTGTGGGATGGGACACAGAGCAAAGCAGGAGTGAGGGATGGGACACAGAGGAAAGCAGGAGTGAGAGATGGGACACAGAGCAAAGCAGGAGTGTGGGATGGGACACAGAGCAAAGCAGGAGTGTGGGATGGGACACAGAGCAAAGCAGGAGTGTGGGATGGGACACAGAGCAAAGCAGGAGTGAGAGATGGGACACAGAGCAAAGCAGGAGTGAGAGATGGGACACAGAGCAAAGCAGGAGTGTGGGATGGGACACAGAGCAAAGCAGGAGTGTGGGATGGGACACAGAGCAAAGCAGGAGTGAGAGATGGGACACAGAGCAAAGCAGGAGTGTGGGATGGGACACAGAGCAAAGCAGGAGTGAGGGATGGGACACAGAGCAAAGCAGGAGTGAGAGATGGGACACAGAGCAAAGCAGGAGTGAGGGATGGGACACAGAGCAAAGCAGGAATGTGGGATGGGACACAGAGCCAGGGGACAGCAGGCAGCCACAGGAAGCTCTTCAGCAGAGAGGGGACCCCAGAGGAAAAGGTGACAGAGATAAAGGCAGCTGGTTTTGGGAGAGCTGGGGGGGCTGGCTGTGCTTGGGCCCTTGAAAATGAATGTGCAGAATTGACTCAATGCCAGGGGGTTTTTTGGTTTCAAATTTCTGAACATCCTTCTTAACCCACCCCCCAAGCTGCCACCAGCAGGGGCCCACACACGCTGCAGGACCCTCCTCCTCCTCCTGGGATGCTGAGGTCTCTCTGGAATTAGCACATCCTTGCAAAAGCAGAATTGGAGAGAGAATTCCTCGTTGCAAAACTCCTCTGGGCTTTGCTCTGGCCCTGGTGTTTGGGTCAGTGTGGTCTCACAGCCTCACCTCCTCTGCCTCCACTTGCACACTGAGCCATTCCCATTCCCTGGGGCTGCTCAGGCTGTGGATGCAGCTCCCTCCAGCCTGCTCCTAAATCAGCTGCCACTCCAGCCCTCTCAGCAGCCCCAGAGCTCCAGGCAGCAGTGGGGGTTCTGCCGATTTTCTCTGCTCTCACTCAAGGTCATCAGCAAAACATTTTGGGAATGTCTGGGCAGACAGAGGCTGCTTCAATTGTCTTCACAAAGGGCAGGGGAGGGTTTGGCATTTCTGTGAAAGGTTAGTCCATGCAGAGCCTTTATCAGCCACAGAGGAAGCAGGATGTCTGTGCTGCAAAAAAGGGACAATTACAGTGCTGCTGGTGGCTCCAATTTTCCCCGGGATCAGGAGCACATCAGACAGCTGAGGGCTGACAGTGATATTTGAGCAACGCAGCAGCGTGAGCCAAACGTTTGGAAGTGTTTTGCTTGCAGAGCCAAGGAGGAGATTTGGGCTAAGGGCTGGAAAATGACTCGGAGGGTTTCGCAAGAGGTGAGGATGAAAGGCTTTGTTAACCCACATTTCCTGCAGCTCTCACCCGTGGATTTGTTCGGATGCATCAGAAGCAGCAGATCCAAATCCCTGCCTGGCTGGCAGGGAATTGTCTGCCAGGAGAGCCAGGAGCAGGAGGGCAGCCCCAGCTCTGCTCTGTTTGCTGCCAGAGCTTCTGCAGGGACTGACTGAACTCCCTGGCCACGAGAACACCACCACCCTGCATGCTGGGGTCTGAGGAAGGACAGAGCCTGGCTGAGGGCTGTGGGCTGGGTCCTTCCCTTTTCCAGCACCAAATCTGTCAGCCAGTCCCATCCACTCCCCTGCCCAGTTTTTCCTATTTTTTAAATCCATTTTTCCTGGATGAATTCACATGCACCTAGCTGGGCACACTGCAAAAATCCAAGCAATGAGCAGGGTAGAAAATCACCTTTCACAGAACATGAGAGTGAGGAAAATGCTCTTGCAGCAGGGAGCCCTGTCAGGGGGCAGAGGAAGAAACTGTGGAGAGCCCCAAATGAATAAAACACAGCTGGGTTTGACCTGAGCCACCTGCAGTCTGTGCCAGGGTCTGAGCTGGCAGAGCAAGTGACCTGGAGGAATCTGCTCTAGGGGGGACAGCTCTGAGGAGCTGCTGCTGCTCCTGGTCCTTCCCAGCTCCCAGCACTACAGGAAATGCTGCTGAGCCTTGCCTGCCCAGGTTGATGACTCCACGTGGGATTCCAGTGGGGGTGTTGAAGGCTGGCAGAAGTTTCTCTCCAAGTTCCAGGGCTTTGCTCTTGAACACCTGTTAAAAGGGAGCATAAATATTTGATGGAATGAGCCACAGGATTCCCCCACATCCCCTTTTCCAAGCACTGTTATAAAACACTGGAGGTGCTGCAGAACCCCTGCTCCAGGTGTGCTGTGCCCTGGCTCCCCTGCACAAAAACTCTGAACCAAAAATCTCCCTGAACTTGGGCATCTCTAAATTTCCTCTCAGACCTGCACTAAACCAGCACCCAGCCCCTGCCACAGCCTCAGCCTGGACCAGAGCAGCTGACAACAGCACCCTGTGATCTGAGCTGGTCCAGAGTGCTCCCCAAATCCTTCCCATTCCCAGGAGGGCAGAGAACACAAGGAGCTGCAGGGACTGAGCTGACATCAGAAGAAATCCTTCTGGGCTGAAGCACTGCTAGATTTACAGCGTGGGCTTGCCCAGATTTTGTTTTCATCTCCTGTTGTAAAAACCATGATTTGCAACCAAGCATCCTCTCCTTGCAGCTCTTGGCCAAGAAGGATTGGTGGTTTCATGGCTAAGCTGCTCCTTTTCCACTGGCAATGCCTCAGTTTTGGGCTTTCCAGTCAAATTGCAGCTTATGGAGCCTTGCAGCACAAAGCAAGCTCACACAATTATTTTGGGACAGGCTGATAGCAGCACTAATCTTCGCTGCAGAGATTAGTCCTGATCAAGAGAAGCCTCTAAGTGACTTAGGAGATAAAGCACAAGCCTTTTACCTCTAGCCCCGTGGTGGTGGCTCTCAGAAAGAGGAATTCATTGCTCTAAAAATACAGCACTGAGGAAACCTGAGCTCTCCTGTGGGCTCCCAGACCTTTGATACTCTCACAAGGAACCAGGGGGTGGCTCAGAAGGGAAAGCAAGAGCAGGGACTGGGTTTTGCCTTTCAGTGACACTGACTGGGAAGTGACAGGCACTGCCCCAGCTGCTGATGGGACTTCAAGAGGTCACTGCTGGAGTTTCATGGTTTAATGTGGTTTCTCTTTGCTCTGTTGATCTGTTGAAGTTGTCACTGAGGCAGACTCTGAGTCGGGGCACTGAGTCTTTGAGAGTTTTCCCTGGAGGGAAATCCCAGAGGGAAGTCACTCCTGGAACACATTTAAAATGCAGCTGAAGTAAGAGAGCTGCTCCTGGATCAATGGTGTCCCTGTGCAGGAGCCATCCCACCCTCTGTGCTGGGGCAGCACCAGAGCTGAGCTTGCTTTGGGGCCACTCCTCACACAGCTCCCCCTGAACCAGAGTTTCAGACTCCCAGGGCAGAGGAATAATTAATAATGTCCTCCCCTCCCTGCAGCTGCAGAACTGCAGCCCAGGCACAGCAGCACACGGATGATGGCACTGTGGCCCAGGCTGGGGAGGAGGGAGGGCAGTGGAGATGAGATCTCCTGCCTCAGCCAGGCCTCCAGCATCCACCCCAGGGGCTGTGACAGCACCCCTGCACCCCAGGAATTCCTGCTCCACAGGGATGTGGGGAGCCCCTGCCCCTCCCAGCTGCCCTCCTTAGCCCGAGGCAGGATCTGGGGTGATGTCTGATGAAATCTCACCCGACTTGGAAGAGAGAGGAACAAGCACAGAGACAAAGATCCCCTGCAAATGGCATTTCCCCGGGGAGCAATGTGTCCAACTGCAAACGTGTCTTGCTACAATTGCCCACAGGAGGAAAGATCTCTGGCAAATGAGCCATGCACGGTGTGTGCAAGGTAATTATTGGAGGCTTAATTAAAGGAACATTAGTGGCATTTCCATATTCACAAAAAGGATGGGTTTAGCCTGTTGTTAAGGGGGATTATCTGATGCTCAGGGCAGGGCTCTCAGCTGGTTCCTGGGGCTGTGGGGACACTCGGTGGGGACACACCTCCTCTCCAGTCAGGTAGTAGGTGGCCAGCAGCCCCCCGATGTAGCGGATGTTCACCTCGAACAGGGAAGCTTCTCCATTCTGCAAAGACACAAGGACAGCCCTCAGCCCTGTGCCCATCTCCCAGCACTCTGCAGGGACAGGGCGAGCCTGCAGGGAACAGAAACACCCAAAGTGCCCCATTTATCACCTGAGGCAGCACCTGGGGCAGATCACACAAGCACAGAACCTCCTGAGCTGGAAGGGACCCACCAGCATCAGCCTGGCCCTGCCCAGACCCCCCAGCAACCCCACCCTGGGCATCCCTGGGCACTGTCCAAGAGCTCCTGGCAGCCTCGGGGCTGTGCCCATTCCCTGGGCAGTGCCAGCACCCTCTGGGGAAGAGCCTTTGCCCAAGATCCAGCCTAAACTTCCCCCAACACAACTTCAGACAGATCACAGCACTCAGTTTCCAGCAGAGCTCGTGGGTCCTGCAGTCCCTGTCCTGCCTTTCTGGACTGTGAGAGCTCCTTGTACAGAGGCAATATTGAATTAATTTCCCCCTGCCTCCCTTGCTGTGCTCCCTGACTCCACAGATCAATCCATAGCATTCACTCTTGTCTTTACAGATCAATCTATTCTGCAGGCCAAGATTAAAAGCTTTTATGAAATCCAGATAAATTATCTCCCAGTTGATTTTGTCCCTTGTTTATCGATTCAGTAACAGACTGAGACCATTCACCAGATTTATCAGATGTGGGCTGCCTTTTATGAATCCATGACTGCCAGTGGTGCCCTCCCAAATGATGCTTCTCTGTAAAGGCAGCTGCAGGCATTGTTCCTGTGGGAGAACCATTCCTCACAACAACCAGACTGGCATTAAACAAACACAAGTTTAAGCTGCACTTTGGTTTTACCATTCTCTGTGTGTGCCACTGATGAGCTGCCATCAGCTGGGGGGGAGGGAGGCAGGAGCTGGGACAGAGGAGGGACAGCACCCTGCAGCTGCCAGCCCTGCACCCAGAGCCCCAGCACAGCCCACGAGTCCAGGACAGCTCCAGCAGCCCCAGGCAGAAGCTTCCCTGGCTGTTTCCAGAGGTGATGCCCTTCCTTCCAAAGCCTGGCTCCTCCGTGCTCCCCCTCTGCTGCTGAGGTGTCACCCAGGCCCCAGCAGTGACACCAACAAAGGGCCCAGACAAGGGGAGCTGGGTTTACAACCCTAATCTAATTTAATAAGGAAATTTAACAAGGAAATCTTGTTTTATCACAGGCAGACATTTACCTGAGACGAAACAGAACTTGTTCTTTGATGAGCAACATTTCCTTGGAGTGTCTAATAGTGAGTGTCTGCTTCCCTAACCCAGAGCAGAACCATTAAACACTGAACCTTCTTGTCAGCCAGCTGAGGCTGATCTGCTGGCCCCTGCTGCAGCCAGCAGAACCTGGGGAGAATCCCTGCCCTGCTCCCTTTGGCCTTAGGAAGAAAAGCAGCTGAGTGCCTTGTTCCCCCACAGAGCCCCTGGGGAAGGCTGTGATCAGGACTGGCAGCTGAGGTGGCACAGGCAGGCATTCCCAGCAGCTGACTCACCACGTTCAAGTCAAAGCTCTTCTCCACCCACTGCTTGGCTTCTTGGAATTCCTCCTCGAGCTCCATGATGTACAGGGTGTCCAAGGCATCGATCACAGTTGCTCCTCGAAGGCCTCCTGTGTGGCAAAAACACAGCAGAGAGATGAAACCACAGCTCTGAGTCAGCCTGGGGGGCTGGCACAGGCAGCAGCAGCTCCCAGGCCCAGTGCTGGGGGTGCCTGGGTGGCATCTTCCACCAGGGCTGCTCAGCTCTGCACCCACAATTTCCACAGGCCTGAAAGAGTGCTGACTTCTGGAAGAAGTCCCCAGGGAACAGCTCAGGGTGCTCAGCTGAAGCCCCCAGGCACAAGTGCAAGCCTTGTTCCAGCCCTGCCTTGGCCAGGGTGGCTCAGCAGCGCTTGTGCTCTCACCAAGGGACACAGGGGCTGTGTCAGGGACACCTCAGGTCCACCCGTTCCTCTCAGAGTTCCTCTCCCCGAGGGAAGGATCCTGCCTTACCCTTTTGATGCTAAAGATTGCAGCTTTGACACTTCTCAGCCAGCCAGCACATCACTGCTTTAACACAAACCCAAGCAGGACTTTGCTGCTCCACCACGGATTGCTGCCTTTGGATGCTGTCTGCATCAAAAGCAGGGGCTGGGGGAGAGGAGGGAGGCAGAAAGAGCCTCCAGAAATCCATTTATTCCTGCAGGCCTGGGAAATGACCACCTGAAGGAGCCATCTCCAGGAGCAAAGGGTGGATGGAGTCAAACAGTCACTGGATCAACTGGTGGGCTCTAAAAACCAGCTGGGCTGAAGTGGGCCTGGCATGTTTGCCAAAAGCACTGAGCATGGAAAACACCACCATGGCAGGCAGGGCTGCTTTCATCAGCCCTAATGACTCTTCAATATTAATGATGATGTGATTTTTATACACTTTCCTGTTGGCAAGGAGAGACGTGCCAGGGAGGCAGGGAGAGCATCTGAGCAGGGAAGGAAGGGCAGTGGCACCTGAGGCACAGCTGCTGCTGTGATATTCTGAGAGGAAAATCACACTGCTGGGCTTGCCTTAATTTGATGATATAATCAACAAAAGCTTTTCATAATCTGCAGAGAGACAATGAGGAAAGTTGGATTTGCTCAAGCTAAATGGAGACAAAGAGACAACAAACTCACCATTTTCTGGGATGATTAATTGAAGTGAGGAATATTGCTGGAATTGACAGAGCCTTTTATGTTTTTAGCAAGTCAGGGAATGGCTCTGGGGACTGGGAGCTCTCTGCTTGGAGTGGCTCAGCTCTGCTGCCTGTGTTTGACAAAGTGCAGGGCAAACCTCACTCCCTGCTGCTTTGTCTTTGTGTCACATTAAACATTTGTTTTAAATATTCCCTCGCCCTCTGCATCAGAAGAACCTGGGGCTGTGTGCTCTGTACCAGGGGCTGGGCCGTGTTCCCTTTCTTCTGCACCAGCTTTGAAGAGCTGCAGATGCTCAGTGACTCCTCTCCTGCAGCCCCAGAGCCCTCCCCAGGCCAGGAGGGGCTGTGTCAGCACAGAGCAAACCAGGGCCTGGCCGTGCCTGTCCCTGGCACCCAGAAGGCACCCAGAGAGTCCCTGAGCCCAGCCTGTGCCTTCTGTGCCAGGGCAGCATCTTCCCTCCTTCCTGCTCGGCCTTGGCTTCCCCAGAGCAGGAGGGAGCTGCAGGGGCAGCTGTCAGAAT
The DNA here is from genome assembly GCF_022539315.1 of Serinus canaria. Classification (NCBI taxonomy): domain Eukaryota; kingdom Metazoa; phylum Chordata; class Aves; order Passeriformes; family Fringillidae; genus Serinus; species Serinus canaria. Next base: position 5,678,022 of record NC_066336.1, on the reverse strand, counting down.
CTGGTGTGTGCACACCCCAGCAGTTCCCTGCAGCACCAACACACCCACCTGGCAGGGTGGTGACACCTCCTGCCACCTCCTGCCAGCTCTGTCACACCACCAGCACCTCTCTGCACCTGCACATTAGGGTGGGAGGGCTGCAATCAAAGGGGAGGCAGCTCAAAACCAAATCAAACCCCTCTCTGTCACTTCTGACTCTTGCTGACACCCTCATCTGCAAATTGCTGGTTTCAGCCTGACCCTACTCGCTCTGGGGGAGTGTTAAAGCAGGAACCAAGAAACCCTCACAAGAAACCCCTGACAGAAACCCTGCTGCAAGTCCCCAGGGCTGGGAGCAGTGGCTTTGAGCAGGACCCACATCTGAGATTGTGTGTCCCAAACCCTCCTGATCCTGCCCCAGACTGGCTGGGCTGGGACACCTTCACCAGGGACCTCAGGAGGAGTCCAGGGGCTCTGGGGACATTCCTAACTGAATGCCACAGCAGCTCTGGTGACAGGGCCTCTGCCCAGAGCTGTCCCTGAGTGTGACTGGGGAGGGGGAGCAGCAGCTGATGGAGCAGACAAAGGTTCATCTCTCCCTGAGCTGAAGGAGCTGTGCCACCCTGGATTTGCTCTTTTGTGCAGCAGAAGAATGGAGAGAGGAGTGTGGGCAACAAGGCTGCTCTGTTCCTGCTGCCACCCACCCCAGGAGCTGAACCCTGCCACAGAGAGCACCAGCCAACATCAACTTCATTAACACAGCCCTGGGGAAAGGTGCTGGCTGGGGAGGAGCTGCCATTGGTGCCTTTGCCTTGTTTTGTTTCTTCTTTTCTTCTTTTCTTTTTTTTTTTTTTTTTTTAGCCCAGACTCCAAACACCTGAACAAGTGGCCTAACCCCAGCACCCATCCAGCCCCCAGAGCTTAGCAAAAGTCTGATTTTCCAGAGGGGAGCAGCTGTGATGGGAGGGATGGAGAGCACTGCCTTCCCTCAGCTCTCTCTTCCCAAAATAGCCACCATGGAGTATCACAGGCCAGACAGACTTGAAGGGCTCCCAGCTGCAAGTCTGTCCCTTGAGAGCCTCAAAAAAAGCCACCAAAGTGATGCTTCAGCAGCCAAGTAGCTCTGAGTGGGTCTGAAATAGCCTTTCCTCAGGAAGGAGGAGGCTCTCTGGATCCACCACGCTCTCTGTGCCTGGGCATGGAGAGCAAGGACCCTGCAAAGCCCCCAAACCACAGGCTGGACTCTCCTGTCCCACCAGCTTTGCTCTGGGCTCCAGGGACCAAGGAGGAGCTCAGGGTGTGCCTTTGGGGAGGTGAACACCAGGATGCCCAAGCAGCAGGAGAGGGGAGCCTCCTCACCAGGATCTCCCGCAGCTTTCCAGCACTCCCTGATGTCAGGGCTCAGCTCAAATAAAATCATCCTTTCACATGCTGCTTTGGGTTGGAAGGGGCCTTAAAGATCATCCCATTCCAACCTTCCACTAGAAAATTCCTCGTGCTGTGTCCCCCCTGTTTGGAGCCACGCTCCCCTGGGACTGCCATCACTGCCTGCCCCAGGGAGGGATGGAAGCCCACCCTGACCCCAGGCAGCCCTGCAGCAGGCAGAGAGCTCAGGGAATGCCATCTCCAATGCCCTGAGCCCCAGGGGGCTGGGGCTGCCATTTGGCAGAGAGCCCCTGCTGAAGTGACTCAGTGAACAGAAACCAAATCCTTCATTCCCAACAAAGCCGTTCCAATCCGTACAGTGACGCTGAGTGCCAACGCCTCAGATGAACAGCACGAGCCATTAGGAAGATATCAGACTTAATCTTGCATGCAGCAGGACTGTTTAAATGCCACAGAACAGGGGGTTTAAACAGCTCTTTGCTAACTTTAATAACAGAGTTTACAACTGAAAAGCAAGAGCAGAAGGGGGAGGAATTTAGATCAGCGCAATGTAAACCCAGATCAAAAATGAAAGGTCTTGACTCCCACTGTTCTTATGTCAGATTGTGTTTGTCAAAACAGAAATTAGTGCTGAAACCTTGCTTGGAATAAAAATTAGGATGCAGTTTCTATGAAACACGATGAACTTGTTAACTGCCAAGGCACAAGGGGCTCTGGTGCCCCTTCAGCTCCTGGGGTACAGGGGGGAAAACAAGAGATCCCTTCCCCTGCTTCTGGTCTGAAGGCTTCAATTAAAATCAGTGCCCTGGTACAGCAGGAGTCTGAAAAATTACCATCTCCAAGTGCTGCTTTTCCTGTTCTTTTTGGTCCTTTTGCTCCATGACACGGCTTGGAGAGCAGCCTGAACTCCTGACATTTATCCCAAACGTGTGTGAGAAGCCTGGGAGCTGCCTGGGACCGCGTCACCACACAGCTCCTGGCTGGTGGCAAACTGTCCAATTCTGGGAGAAATCCACACAGAGATGTTTTACACAGCTCAGGATTATCTTGGCAACCAAGCAAACTGTGAAAATCACTGCAGCTCCCTGGAAAATCTGCCCTGCAGCCAAGATTTGCCAGTCCCTGTGCTGAGCGCTCCAGGTCAGGCAGAGCCAGCGGCTGGGAGCCTGCAGCTCCTGAGCTGGGATCTGGGCTTAGGCCAGAGCTCCCTGTCTGGCCTTTGGCTTCTCCTGCCAGCCAAAAAAGCAGGAGGAATTTTCCTCAAAGCATGCAGAGAAAGAGGGTTTAAAGCAAGAGAACGTGCTGGTTAGAGAAATAAGAATGAATTTATCCACCACGTCTGCCCTGGTGTCTCTGCTCTTTGCAGCAGCCATCCATCCATCCATCCATCCATCCATCCATCCATCATCCATCCATCCATCCATCCATCATCCATCCATCCATCCATCCATCCATCCATCCTCCATCCATCCATCCATCCATCCATCCATCCATCCATCCATCCATCCATCCATCCATCCATCCATCCATCCATCCATCCATCCATCCATCCATCCATCCATCCATCCATCCATCCATCCATCCATCCATCCATCCATCCATCATCCATCCATCCATCCATCCATCCATCCATCCATCCATCCATCCATCCATCCATCCATCCATCCATCCATCCATCCATCCATCCATCCATCCATCCATCCATCCATCCATCCATCCATCCATCCATCCATCCATCCATCCATCCATCCATCCATCCATCCATCCATCATCCATCCATCCATCCATCCCCCATCCATCCATCCATCCATCCATCCATCCATCCATCCATCCATCCATCCATCCATCCATCCATCCATCCATCCATCCATCCATCCATCCATCCATCCATCCATCCATCCATCCATCCATCCCTGTCCATCCATCCATCCATCCATCCCTCCATCCCTCCATCCCCCCTCTGGAAGGGTGCAGGAACACTCCCCACCTGCTGGTTCCTGAACATTTCCTCCAGCACACACACCTCAGGCCAGGGATGGGCACTGAAGATGAACTCCAGCTCCAGGAGGTGCTCTCCAGTGGAAAATCACTCTGCTCCCATTGCAGGGATCAGATGTCAGAGATCCCCAGGACAGGGCTGGTACCACTGGTCCAGCGGACAGAAATTAAACAGAAAATCCAAATGGAACTGGGAAATGGGTTTGCTTTGCAGGAAGAAAGAAAACTGCTCAGTTAAATCCACAACCACCTCATTACAGTCCTTCAGCTGCCTGTGAGTGGCACCTACTGCAGATGAAGGCAGAAACACCAGACCTGAGCTACAGCCCTGCCAGTGCCTTATTTATTGAGTTTTTGTCTGGGAAGCTGATAGCTGTACCACAGAGTAACTACATTCCCTTTATTTAAGGGAAACTAAACAAATTACATCTGAGCAACAAGGTAGCAGAAGCCAGAGATGGAGGGGACAAAGAAGAAATCCAAGAATTAGAAAAGATCTATTTCTTTTTGTATCAGCACATTGTCTTGCAGAGTTAGGGAAAAAAAAAGTCCATTAGCTTTTGAGCAACCTCATTTTTCTCTGCTTTCCAAATAAACCACTGCACCTACACTTCAGAGACCTCATCAAAAACCACTCCGTGGCCAAGGTTATTTTCCCATCTTGCTCTCATTAATCTTCCTCACTCTCCTCTGCGGGTACTGGTCAAAGGGTCACCCCTGAGTGCTCTCCATGCCCTGATGGGCAGCAAAGGCCACCAGGCAGGGTCAGGGGCACCTCTGTCCCTGTCCCTGAGCTGGGAGCTGCCATCTGTGGGGATCTCGGGGTCACACCCTGTGCCAGGCCCCACCCCACAGCCCAACAAACCAGCCCCCAGCAGCCCAAAACACAATTTCCCCCCAAACCAGCCCCCAGCAGCCCAAACCACAATTTCCCCCAAACCAGCCCCCAGCAGCCCAAACCACAATTTCCCCCCAAACCAGCCCCCTGCAGCCCAAACCACAATTTCCCCCCAAATCAGCCCCCAGCAGCCCAAAACACAATTTCCCCCCAAACCAGCCCCCAGCAGCCCAAAACACAATTTCCCCCCAAACCAGCCCCCAGCAGCCCAAAACACAATTTCCCCCCAAACCAGCCCCCAGCAGCCCAAACCACAATTTCCCCCCAAACCAGCCCCCAGCAGCCCAAAACACAATTTCCCCCAAACCAGCCCCAGCAGCCCAAAACACAATTTCCCCCCAAACCAGCCCCCAGCAGCCCAAACCACAATTTCCCCCCAAACCAGCCCCCTGCAGCCCAAAACACAATTTCCCCCCAGTTTCAGTCTCCGTCCTGGTCTCTTCCCCTTCCCCACCCTGGCAGATTCAGCATTCCCAGGATGCTGGCCCTGCTTTGCAGTTACCAACTCTTCAGCCATCAGCCCTGGCCCTGGAGAGTGGATTTCCAGAGCTCCAGAGGAATCAGGGATCCACTGGAATCCCATGCATTCATGAGCCACAGGACATCACTCACACCATGCCGAGGTCGCGTCCCCTCTGAGCTTCACAGCCAACAGCTCCAGCCCCCATCCTGTGCATGCAGGGTGCTAAAGCCACATTTCCCCCGGCCAAGGAAAGGTCAGGGGCTGATCATTGCCTGAAGAGATGCTCAGGAACAGCAGAGCAATCAATCCTGCACCAGGCTGGGAGGGAGCAGAGCCCCCAGAGCTCCCCTGGCAGCCCAGGCTGAGCCTCCCACCCACAGCACAGGAACTCTGAAGGCTGGCATGAGGGAAATGACCCAAACATCTGGCTCACAGGACAGCTCAGTCTGCTCCTGGCTGTCAGCAGGAGAGATCTCCCAGGCTCCTGGAAGTGCTAATGAATGCCAGCTCCACCTGCAGCATGGAGCAGCCTCAGCACACGGGCTGCACAGGTAAAGCTGGCAGCAGACAGGCAGCTTCAAGTGCTGCCTTTTAGGCTGCATGATCAAATTTAATAGAGAGTGTGTTCCAGCTGGGGAAGAAATGGCTTTTTTGGATTACAAACCACTCATGTTTTTCAAATATCAATTTCCCCTGGAGAATTAAGGCTATCCTTCAAGCTGGAGCAGCAGTGGCAGCTCTGCCCTGATCCAGTGATGGGTGGGAGACACAAAAGAGAGCTTGGGCTCATTTAGGGATGTGAGAGTCTGGGAGAGAGCAGGCTGGGGGGAACAGGTTAGCAATATCCTTATTAAGCACCGGGAAAAAGGAGAAGAAAGGTGTTCAGCACAAAACTGAATCACTTGTCACAGCACCAGCCCCTCAGATAAGTTCTTCCTTCAGAGGAATGGGAGAGCAGACATGTGATAAGCACCTATTGCCAACTGATTCTTAAATATTTAATACTTGGCAGCAGTCCCCAGTTTAATCCTCTTTCCCCCAGTTCCTCCAACCATCTTTCAACATTTAGTGATCCTCCAACAAGCAGCTCTGCTTCATCCCTGCACGACTCCAACACCTCCTGGAGCTCAAATCAAACTGTGCCTGTTGCAGAGTGCCAGGGAGGAGGGGAGGCTTGCCTGAGGCTGGAACACAATCCCTGGTACAGCAGACACTGCGAATCCACTCTCCACGTGCCTCCCATCTGTCTCCCGTGACACACGGACAGCTCTGTGGGCCAGGGAGAGCTCAGCAGGAAATTGGAAGTGATAATCGTTCAAATGCTCCTCTGGGAAAGAGCTTCCCTCCTGCTCTTGGGCAGTGGGGCTCAGATGCTGGCCAGCAGAGGTAATTACTCCTGACAAAGATGGGTCATTTGACAAGGCAGGAGCACTGCTGGGAGGAGCAGTTCAAGGAGGTTAAGCACAAGACAACAGCTGGGGCAAAGCACTGCTGGTGCCTCCCTGTTCTGGGTGTTTGAAATTAATTTTGGAGTGGTTAAAGGTAATCTGATTATATTCAATTTATTGCTCCTCCACAGACCTCCTGGAGGACCTGCAGCATTTAATGTGAGGGGTCCCAACAGGCCCATTAAAGCAAACACACACGTCCTACCTGCAACTATTATCCTGCTCTGCCAGAGCCACAGGTAGCAGTTAATGAGCAGAGCTGCTAATTCACCTCACAATTCAAAGGGGAGATGCTTCATTACAACAATCAGAAGAAGGTGCCCTTCTGCCTCTCAAACACGCTTCCCAAAAGTGGCAGATGTGTTATGACAGCACAGCCTGGAACTCCTGACAGTGATTTTCCCTCAGCTCTGATCTGGATGGGCTCTGCAGGACAGGCACCACGTTGGAGCTGGGGCTGTGAAACCACTCATCCCTGTCCTGGTTTTATCCACAGCCCAGCAAACACCTCCCAGAAATTATCTGCCCCTTAACACCAGCCCAGGTGGGAGAGAATTCAGAGATGAAGAAACCAAACCACCCTCTGCCTCAAAAGGAATAAACAGATTAATTGTGCTGTTCAGCACGGGGCCTGGCCACCTGCTGAGAACCCATGATCATCCATGGAAGAATCTGAACACATTTTCTCTGTGAATGCAGAGGGTCAGGAGAATGCAAACGCTCCATTACCACCAGCACAAACACATTAAGCCACAGAACTCCCTCACTTGGGACCATCTGTCCCCGTTCTTCCCTCTCTCTCCCATATTGTTAAAGTCACACCAACAAGACCCCAGCTGAAAGCCTCCAAATGCTCTCCAGTATGCTGCTTGACAGGATTAGATATCAAAATAATCTCAGCAAACAGGGGAAATGGCCAGGAGCAGGCAGGATGCAATTCAGCGAGGGCGCACGCACGGTGTGTCTGCCCCGGGGAGGCACAACCAACCATGGAGCAGGAGGAGGAAATGGTGAGGCAGCACTCTGGAAAGCATGCCCAGGAAATGCAGCTCAGACCAACCATTTCCAGCTCAAAGCAATGACTTCCAGCTCAAATCAGCAATTTCCAGCTCAAACCCAGGATTTCCAGCTCAAATCAGCAATTTCCAGCTCAAACCCAGGATTTCCAGCTCAAATCTGCAATTTCCAGCTCAAATCAGCAATTTCCAGCTCAAATCAACAATGACTTCCAGCTCAAATCTGCAATTTCCAGCTCAGACCAATGACTTCCAGCTCAAATCGACAATTTCCAGCTCAAATCAACAATTTCCAGCTCAAATCAGCAATTTCCAGCTCAAATCAACAATTTCCAGCTCAAATCTGCAATTTCCAGCTCAGACCAATGACTTCCAGCTCAAATCTGCAATTTCCAGCTCAAACCCAGGATTTCCAGCTCAAATCAGCAATTTCCAGCTCAAATCAACAATTTCCAGCTCAAATCAGCAATTTCCAGCTCAAACCCAGGATTTCCAGCTCAAATCTGCAATTTCCAGCTCAAACCAAGACGCTGGAATGTTGGGAAAAGAGCAAAGCCCACCCCAGGAAGAGCAATAATGTCTCACACAAGGAAGGGCACAGAGTCTCCCTCCAGCAGCATTTGGAGATTCCAGAGGGCCCAGCAGGAGGAATGTGACCTGCAATTAAAGCTGGGTAGGTCTGAGGCTGCTCAGCCTCCAGGGGAGAAGGCTGGAGGAAACCTGAGCACGTTTTGGAGATGCTGCAAAGAAGGAGAGGGTAAAAGCACTCAGCACATCCCCAGGGAGAGGCCAAGGAGTCACAGCTGAACTCTGCAGGAGAGAGGGGTCAGGCACCAGGACCAGCTTTAAAGCAGAGGCAGAACTGCCTGCCAGGACCTTGCAGCTTTTAGGGAAGCACTGAAAGAGCCCTGGCTGCTGCTTCTGTGTTTTGCTGCTCCCCGGGATCAGTGGGAGCTGCAGGTCTCCAAAAAGATGCCCTGGAGAGGCAGCAGAGTGATGCTGAGGGAAGGAAGAGCTCCACGAAACATTTCCTGCTGGCTCCATCCCCTGCAAACCTTCCCCAGAGCTGCCTTAGTGACAGAGAACATCACAGCTACAATTTGGGATGTACACACAAAAGTCAGGAAATTAAAAATGCTGGTTCCCACAGCAACCAGGATGGAGCCTGCCAAGAGAGAAGGAATGTTCTAGCCTAGGCACAAGGTGTCAATTTTAATGCCTGAAGGTGACTTCCACTTCCAGCTGCCTGAAGGAGAGGTCCATGAAAGCTCTGCACTCCTGCACGGGCAGACCTTGATGCTCAGGTCCTTTGTTCCTGAACTCCCTCTCTTCCTGGCAGACACAGCTTGGAAATGGAGATGAACCAGAGCTGTAAACCTGCTGCAAACCCAGCCCTGAATGCTGGGATCCCCCACTTCAGAACTCAGGGTTGGTGTTTTCCCTCCCCCAGCTCTGCGAGGAAACCACCCCAGAGCAATCCTGTGTTCAGAGGAAAGCACTGTGGAGAGAAACAGGAATAAATTTGGTGTTCTTAACCCTGTGTCTACCTGAGAGGTAAATTCTGGGTACATTGAAATTAGTAGGAAACAACCTCTGCCTTCAGAACTTTCTCTTGAAATGCTTTCATTTTCCTGCACTGAACTTTTTCTTCCCTTTTTTCCCCCCCTTTTGGAGCTGCATACAAAGTGTGCTAGGGTGCAGAAGTGGTGTTGGGAATAAAACATCACAAGAAGGATGAACAATTTTAGTCAGTCCAAAAAAAATCCTCACCGTGTTTCACACTGATGCCTCAAGCAAAGGCTGAGGGATTTCCTTGAACCTCCAAAAAAATCCTCTCTAGAGACAGGAGCAATCCTGGGAGGCTAAAAGGAAGCACTTTGTGAAAGCATAAAGGTCTTGGAGGGACAAATGCCTGCCACAGCATTCTGAGCACACAGAGCCAGCCCTGAGCAGTGACAAATCTGAGAGCTGCTGTCCTGAGGGAGGAAGTTAAACCCACTGATTAAGTGAGATAAGGGACTCCTCTCCCCCAAAAAGGCTGCAGAGATGAAAACAAAAAAATCAGAAACAAGCACCTGGAGAAATGACAGAGGAAGAAATTCAGTAGCAGGACCCATTTGATATATGATCTCCTGGAGGTGAATAGAAAAATGTCAAAATCTAACACTAATCCAGATGAATATCCAATGAGATACATAATGAGGGTGGAAAGAAACCTCAGCAGCAGCACAAAATGATGTGATAGAGCAGTTAAGTTCGAAATGTGAAATCCAACACAGCAAAGCCAGTTTGGAACCTGCTTAATCCCTTCAGAAGTTTCAGCAGTAGGAACCAAGTGAATTAAAGCCAAAGTAAGTGGGTTTTTCTGCTGAACAATTTCCATCTCCTCTGAATAAACAAGGGAAAGCTAAAACATACAGGGATGAAGGCAGAAACCCACGAGTCTCAAGATATTTCCAACATTAAAAGGCATAACCAAAAGTGTATTTTTAAAAATTTCTTAACCTGCTCTGGATTTTATGTAGTTCCTGGTAGTGCAGGGGAGGCTGTGGCTGCAAACTCCTCCTGGAATAGAACTGGAGCCAGAGGGGGTCAGGCTCTGCTCCCAGGGAACAGGGACAGGACAAGAAAGGGCCTCAAGGTGTGCCAGGGGAGGTTTAGGTTGGACAGAGGGAAAATTTTTTCCCTGCCTGGGTTATCAAGCCTTGGAACTGGCTGCTCAGGGAAGTGCTGGAGTCACAGCCCTGGAAGTGCTCAGGAAGGTCTGGATGTGGGTTAGTGGTGAACTCAGGGCTGGTGCTGGCTCAGTGCTTGGCTTTAAAGGTCCTTCCCAACCTTAATTCTGTGATTCTGGCAAGAACCTCATCAAGAACCTGACTGCAAGCAGTGGCCAGAGACACCTGGCCCTGAGCATCCCAAAATCCACCTGCAGCCCAGGCAGGGCAGCCAGGAGCCCCAGGTGGGACATTAACCTCCCTAAGGAATCCCAGACTGGTCTGGGTGGGAAGGGCTCTCAAAGCCCATCCCATCCCATCCCATCCCATCCCAGGCTCCCAGTGACTCCCAAGCTGTGCCCAGCTCCCTGCAGCGGGTGCTGGATGTTTGTTCAAACCAGCTGGAAGTGCCAAGCCTCCAACTCAGCTTTTGCTGTGGAGCTGCCACCAAAGCCTCCTAATCCAGAGCTGGATCTGTGAGCAGTCCAACTCCACCCACCCTCAGCTGGCTGCCTTTTAATCACACGCTCAATATCTCTGAAGATTAGACAATTATTTCCGCATAATTAGTGTCCAGAATGAGGCACAGGCAACATCCATAATGGGGCGCTTAAAGGAAATATTAAAAGGAAAGAAGGAAAAATCTTAAAGATGAGCTCACTGTGTTTTAAAATACACCCAGAGCCTGAAAAAAGGATTAAAAAATAGCTCCAGCCTGATTGTTCCCTGCGTGCTGTGCCACGGGGCTGCTCACGTGTGGCTTCCTGCTCATCTCTGCCTGCTCCTCTCTCAGCAGCCCAGAGGCCCCACAGAACCCTCTCCACTCCCAGCCCAGTGCAGTTTTCTCCCTTTTCCTGCTCCCATTTGCTGCTCTAATGGCTGTTTTTCTGGTCCCTGTTTTGTTTCCTCCTGCCCCGTTTTGCTGCAGAAGCACTCCTGACAAATCCCACGGCACTCTCTGCTGCTCCCAGGCCTCATTAAGCTCCAGCCTCAGCTCGGGGTCAGTGGAAAGTTCAGGAAGCTGCTGAGGAAGCTGGGCTGATGGATGGGCTTGGGGAGATGAGGTGGAGCTCGCCCAGTCTGCTAGGGCAGGCTGGGGTCTCCCATCCCAGCCTCTCCACCCCCTTCTCCTTCCTGACTTTATTTCTCTGCTGAGATGCAAATCTAAGATGATTTTTCAAGACTTTTTTTCAGCAGTCACTGCCCAGCCCCAGAGCCAGGGTGTGATGCCAAGGTGGCCTCATTTGGAGGCCACTCTTGAGACACTGGGGATTTTTTTGGGTTAAACTTTTTAAATGAATATTTCAAGCTGAGAAGTCAGCTGAGCCTCTGTAATCAGATGAAACCCCTGTTTAAGGGGTTTGGGACCCAGCAGAGCCCTGAAGTTTGAGCCACCACTGCCAGCAGAACCCAAGGTGAGAGTGGAGTGGGGACAGATCTCCTGAAGGCTTAATTAGCTTGGGAGTGATCTCAAAAGAGGGGAAAAAAGCCCCACAAGAGGGATTAATGTCAGCTCCAACACACAGCCAGACTCCAGCCAGTTTGGGATTTGGAGGACATCCTGATTCCCTGCTTCCTGCTGCCAGGAAATAAGTTTGTTGCTGCAGATTTCACTGACATCAAAAGCCAAAGTCAACTCAAAATGCCCTCCTGAAAATTATTCATCTGGGGAACATTCTACATGAAAAAGACAAAAAAGATGATGATGCCAGGGAGCTACAGAGTTCCAGCAACATCTTCATTACAAGGTATTTTTCTCTTTAAAGAGCCCACGGAGCCAAGCATCCAATGTCATGTGCAACAGGCAGCAGGCATCATTCAGCACAGAAATTAAGAGAGCCATTAGTAGTATTATTATTATTATTTTAATCACATAAAAGGACTCTCCAGGGTTTTGCAATTTTGTGATCACAGGGAAAGAGACCCAGAGACAGAAGAGAAAAGGTGCAGTAAGTGATTGCACAATTGGAGGTTCCCATTTCTCTTCTGGTAGCTGGGATGTTGCTGCATTAATGTTTTCATTCAATTATCTCTGTTATATATTCACAGACCAACTCCTGTTGCTGCTAACTGAGCTGGGTGTGTTTGCTGCCTGCTAAATCCCGGAGAAGGAAGCAGCCCTCTGGGAAATGTTTGGTTTAGCTGGCCAGCCTGGGGGCACTCACCCTGGCACGTGGAGATTTTGGGGTCCAGCGCCTGAGCTGGCAGCCCCAGAGCAGCTGCTGTTAAAAACTGCTGCCACAGGAGCTTGGGGGTGTTAAATCCATGGGGATTCCTGGGATTTCCAGTGGGGTTCCTGGAATCTCCATCCAGATCTGAGCCTGGCAGGTCACAGCGCCACAGGGCAGTGACAAAATCTGGAGGAATTTGCCAGGCAGAGCAAACCTGAAGGTTCTGGATCTCAGGACAATCAGCTGGGTCCTTTCCAGAGGCCTCTCTGGATATACTCCTGTGGTCACTGCTTTTCTTCCCCAGCCATTTCATCCCTTTTTTTAATCCTTGGAGCCAAACCAGCCCCATTTCCAGGCAGCTGAGGCCAGTGACCTCCTGTCCTCAGAGCAAACAGCTCAGCCAAGTCTGAGCCAAGCACACAAACACAGCCACGGATTTCCCAGGAATTCCTCCAGCCTGGGCCCTGTCACCAGGCAATCCAGCACAGGAGAGCCCTGCTGCAGGATGAGGTGCAAACACCTGCTGTCCTTTCAGTCCAGCTGCTGGCAGGGCTGTGCCACCCCTCCTGCTGGCCTGGCACTGTCCTGGCTGTGGCAGTTGGCACTTGGACTGCCATCGCTGGAGCTGCACAGCCTCACTGTGCTGCAGAAATTCAGCATATGCTGAGAGGAGCAATGGCTGCAACGAGGCAATTCATGATCTCAGGCATGATATCGAGTGGGGAAAGAGGAAAAAAAGGGGAGAAACCTGGTTAAGGTTTGCTATTTTTAAACTCAAATTAATAAACCAACGTGCATTTAGGTGGTGGGAAACGCCTAACAGCACAGCAGGGTTCCATATTTACTTGCTGTCACTGATTTCAGAGCAAATTGGCTCAGGGTATAAGTCAAAGAAAGATTCTCCTGCTGCCAGCACTGCACACTTCAAGAGATATCTGAAAATCAGGCTTCTCACCTTATCATTGTTAAAAGACTGTGCAATCAAAATGTAACTGACAATTCAGCTGATGCACGAGCAGAACGAGATGCCAGCTCACTCTCCCGTAGCTACAGAAGCTCTGTAAAGCTATCAGGATTTTAAAAACATTTTGTCAGAAAAATAAGTGGCTCTGACAGAGCTGGGGAGCGGGCAGAATAATAATCCAGTGCTCTGGAGCTCAGGGTGACAGGTGCATTTCAGGGGCTGTGGCACACAGAGCTGCTGCCCCCTCCAGCAGCCCTGCTCCCAGGGAGCCCGCTCTGCAAACACCACGGAATTTAATCCCTACAGCCCCCAAGGCAGCAGGGCTGAGGTGCTGAGAAGGGTTAAAACACCTGCATCAGCACTGGGAGCAGAATTTGTACCTGCAGGTCTCCAGTCTCACCCTCAGCCCCAAGCTCAGCTGTGCCATTTTCCTTAAACGTTCCTAAACCAGCTCGTTTGGGGCCTGGCATCCTGCAGCTCTTCCTTGAGAAATCCTGCAGACAACCCTGAACCTAAAGTTAATTAATAATAATTGTCATAATAAACATAAATAATAAATATAACAAGATATAATAATAATAAAATTAATGAAGAATTAACCCCCCCCAAGCTGTGCAGCCTTTAGGAGCGACTGGAACCTTGTGCTGTGGGGTTTGCTCCAGCTGTGCCCCCTCCCATGGCACCATTTCCAGGGAAATCATGCCACACCTGAAAGCCTAAACCATGTTTACCCCACTGGAGGCCATGGGCTGGGCTGCTCAGCGTGGCACTTCTTATCACAAGCATCGCTGATGAATAATTAATGCTGATGAAAGGAGCACAGCTTGTGGGTTTAAGGAAAGGGCTCTCGAGCTGCAGTGATTGTAAATGACAGCAATCACAGGAGTTCTCTCAAATAAACTCTGTCCAGAAACGTGGGAGAGGCTTGATGAGAGAAACAGGAGCTGGAGAGCAGCAAGCACCAGCGGGAACGTGAGAGCAGCTCTTCAGATCCCAGTCCAGGAGAGGGGGAATGCTGAAACACCTGGGAAATGGCAGAGCTGGATCTTTAATGGGGCTGGGGATCCAAGTTTTCCTACTTGGGCAGGAAAATGGGGGAGGGATCTCTGTCCTGGCTGCCAGAAGCAGGACACTCTGCAGGAGCAGAATTCAGAGTTCATCTTTATTTCTACTTGGACTAGAGGGAATATTTGATCCAGAGCAGCTCCCCCCAGGCTGAGGCTGCCAAACTGGAGGCTCCAAGTGAGCAGCAGCACATCCACCACAGCAAAATCACCCTTCAGGAACTTGATTGCTTCCCATGCATGCAAACACACTCGAAAATAGCCCCAAAGAGGTTCCTCCCCTCCCACATGGAAGCAGCTGCAGAGAAATCTCAGCTTAATATTGACATTTCCAGCCTGGAGAGCACCCAGTTTGCCTCCTTTCCAGCTGGAGTTTGGGATAAAAAGCCACTTGGTGTGACAGGAGGGGGAATGGGCAGCAGTGCAGGGCCACAGTGCCCTGTCCTGGCTCCTCAGAGTCTCTGAAGGCCAGAGGGACAGAGGGCTGCACCGAGGGATTGCCTGATGCTGCCCTCCTTTAGAGGCACAGCTAGGAGGAGGAAAAGCCTATGAAAAGGCTGAAATGTACCATGTAGCTGCTTTTCTGCAATTGTCTGCAAATCCTCGTGCTCCAAAGCATTTTTCTTGAGAGTGCTCACAGGCACACTGCAAACAAGCATAAGTACTGTCAATTGTTTTAGCATGATAAATGCATTTTAAAGCTTTCAATATTTTTGTCTGTTTACTGGCACACTCCTTGAGGAATTTTGACAAGCTTGCCAGAGTGGAAGAGCTGCAAAATGCTTCAGCTTGCTGCTGAACGCCATGCAGGTTCTCCAGAAAAGAACCTGGCTGTTGCTGGAGGGGGCTGAAAGAGCAAAGCAAAGGCCAAACCCACCCAAATCAGTGCTCCTGGCAGAGAGGGGCTGGCCAGGGGCAGGGGCTGCTCACACCCAGCCTGTGACAGCCCCAAACCTCCTTCCCTGAGCCTCCTCAAGGGTTAATGGGGCTCCTTGCAGCCCAGCCCTGCACAGCCAGCTGTGAGCCAGATGTGGCCTCCCCACCCCACGGCAAAGACCTGTCCCTAGTGTCCCATCTAAGCTGCCCTGTCCCTTTGAAGCCACTCCTGTCACTCCAGACCCTCAAAAATGGTCTCTCCATCTTTCCTGTCCTCCCTTCAGGTCCTGGAAGGCCATAACCAGGTCACCCCAAGCCTTCCCTTCTCTGATGATGCCATTTCCACCTTTGCACTTCCCCACACCTCAGCCCCCAAAGCTGAGCAGGATCAGGGTTGGGTCCACACAGAGCACATCACCACAGTCTGAAAGCTCCCCCCAGGTCCTGGAGCTGATGTGGAGAAGGACCTGGGCACCTTCAGAGTGCAAAACAGGATGGGAGTGTTCTCCAAACCCTCAGTGCCACCCTCTGCACTGAGGCAATCAGCTCACGGGTGACCTGCCCACGGAGGAACTCTGCTCTGCCCCGAGCTGGGTGAGAACTCCAGGAGATAATCTCTGCACACACATCCCCTGGAAAGGAGCCCAGAGCCCTCTGCACAGCAGGAACTCCCCAGGGATGGGAGGGGAAGGAAGGGCTCCTCATGGCACAGGCAGGGACTCAGGGAGCAGAGCAGGGAAATGCTCCGAGTGCAGAGCAGCAAAAAGACAATTTATATCCCCAAAAGCCAACAAATACCCCAAAGCCACAACAAGTATCCCACCAGAACGAGCAGGGAATAGCACTGAAAGTGGCTCACATAAAAAAAGGTAATCTGCTAAAGAGTAAAATTATACAAGCCAGTTAGCACAGAGTATAAAGAGCTTTTAATATTGATTCACTCAATATTTCATGGAATTCACATCTTGCTCAACAGTGGAGAAACGAGAGAGAAAATGCTCAATTTGGTCAGGTCCTGCAGCCTACAAGCCCAGACAAATAGCAGCATTGTCAGCTCTGGGCTGGCTTCATGTTTTAATAAAGACACTTTCATTTTAGCACATTTGGTGCTGGCTGTGCACAGAGAGGTGCCCCAGGCTGGGACTGGCAGCTGCCTGGAGGGATGAGCTCCCAGCCCTGGGACAGGCACAGCACACGGATTCAAACCTTGCTGCTCACCACCAGCAAGAGGGACGGGGTCAAAGCTGAGACAGACACCCTCTCTGCCCTGCAGAGACAGGAGCTGCCCTGCACATGTGACTTCCAAAGCTCAGGAAAAGTGGAATTGCAGCCAGCTGGGCCCCACTCACCAAACATGTTCCCGATGTGGCCGTTCTTGGTCAGCGGGCGCAGCTCGTTCTTCCCCAGGGCATACTGCTTGTAGTTATCCCAGGCAAACTTCATCATCTGCGAGGGGAAAAGGCAGTGAAAACAGTCAGCACCAGCGAGAATTTCCAAACCTGAGCTCTGGGAATCCATGGCCATGGCCCCTCAATGATAAAATCTGAATTCCCACTGAACACGAGAAGTGGGGCTGCACCCAGGGGTTGGGAAGTCTCCAGCTCATCATTCCTGGGGAAGAACCTGGCACATCTCCCACCAAAGCCCCACGTTTCACCTTGGCCCTGCACACCACGTGGGACTTGTAGAAAGCTGTCTGCATCTCTGAATTTCCAACCTTTTTCAGAGAGCAGCAGTATTTCAGAATGCTTGTTAAAATGGGCTAAGAATGTAAGGCCAAAGCTGATCTGTGCCTAAGCACAGGGAGGAACTGATCTTAGGGACTGCACAGAGGTTTTCACTCTGTTAATTGACAGAATACATTCACAAAGACCAAATCCATGACATCTTGTTATATTCTATCAGAACTCCACAGGGCTTTCTTCAGAGAGCTCTGCACAGGGGCTGGGTGATTTCTGAGCAACCCCTTCCAACTCAAACAATTCCTTTTGGGATGTTTGAGCTGTCCTGCCCGGGCCCAGCACCCTGACCTTCCCCTGAGGGCTGTGGGGCAGTGCTTGTGCAAGTTCCAACACACACACACACATCCCAGAGCAGCTTCTTCTGTCCTCCTGCCCCTCTGGGAGGACAAATTAAACATGCAAGTGTCCTTTCTTCACCTGGCAGAGACTGGGACTTGTCAGCTTTAAGGAGTGCCTTCAATCAAGCTGCCTTTTCTAACCCCCAGCCTGGCTCTGAGCAGCTCCAGCCCCAGCATCACACTGACCTGAACATCCTTTGATTCAATCCCTGGCAAAAAGAGATAACAAAGGGGAAGAAGAGGCTTCAGAGAATCAGCCATGTTCTCCAACAAAGATAAGAGAAGGCTGAAACGCTTCCCTCGGACCAGGCTTTTGAGGGAAAACGGCAGTTTAAAGGAAATCCTTCCTGCACAGAGCACTCCTGTCCTGGGTCTGCAGCAGCACTGGCTGCTCTGCCTCAGGATCAGAATCAGCAGGTTCCCTTGGTCTGAAATCCCTCCTGTCATCTCAGCTCTTGCTCTTCCCTCCAGCTGTGTGTTTCACAAACCCAACATCACAAGCCCCTGGCAGTATCCTCCTTAATTAGCAAAAAGCCACATCCCCAGATTCCCCCTCCTTTTTAAACATCAAGCTTCCAAAGTCAAGTTTCCTGGAGCTGTTCAGATGGAGGAGGATAAACATTTGCTGAACTGATTGTTAACACTCAGGCTCCAACACCACCAGGAGATGGAATGCTGGACAAACAAAGCCAATTTGGGGTTTAAAAACTCAGTGTGGGATGAATTAGTCAGTGGAGAGCTCTGCTGAGGAAACTAAATAATGACCCAGGGAGGGGGAAGAAACCCTCCACAAAATGCACTCAAACGTGTCCCAGGCACATGACTCGGGGTGTTCACTTTATTTTTGCCAAATCTCTTTTTGTTTTGGTTTGGGTTTTTTTTGCCAGTGGCAGCAGGTTTTAAATGGGAAGCTCTCATTCTCCATGAACATAACAGGGTGAATCTTGAGGAGCTCTGGCCTCTCTCTGGGCAATGCAGAGCAATTCTGTGTGTCAGAGCTGGCTCCTGAAGCTGGCAGCAGGAAGGATGGTGTTTGTCAAGGCAGCATTCCCACAGCAGGGCTCCTGCACCAAAAGGAAACAGCCAGGCACCTCCTGGGCTCCTCTCAGTCAGGGCTGAGGATGGGCACCCACCCTCCTGGCACACAGGGAGCCTGGACATGCAGAGGGTGTGGAAATGGTTCTGGTTTGTTCCCTAGATCTCCTAATGCTGTCATTCTGAGTCAGCTGCATTTTAAGCTGAGTATGAAATTTTAAGTTATTTCCTTCCCTCAACTTCTTTAACCCCTCCAGTGCAGCATGTCCAGGGTGAACCCAGCTGTGCTGGGACCCAGAGCCTGCAGACAGCCCATCCCAGGGAGGGCATGGAAACCACCCGGGCTTCCCTTCAGCCTCCATCAGCCACATCTCCCACAGGGAAAATCTCCTCCTCTCCTGTCTCCTCATCCAGGAGGGGCAGCCTGAGGCTCCCCAAAGTGCCCCACTTCCCCCAGGGCTCTGAGTGCTGATGGTGCATCCCTCATCTGCCTCTTCAGCCATTTCAGCTGCCTGTGTCCCACTGCTGGGAGAAGTTCCCCAGCACCAATTTCTGTCCCAAACTCTGCCTCTGTTCAGCCCTGAGCTGATCCTCAGGGGATGGCAGTGCTGCCTCGTGGGGCTGCCAGGCTCCCTTTAGGTGAAGCACACTGTGCTGGCTGCCTTTAAACCCTGCAGATTTGGGAGGCAGGATGCAGAACGTGGCAGCTTTTCATCTCCCAGCATCCCAGAGCTTGCCTCTCTCCACTGACAGCTCCAAAAAGCACCAACTGGAAAAGGTGAAGAGCCAAAAAAGCATCTGCACCACTCTGCCCGTTCTGGCTCCCTGCAGCTGCCTCTCCAGCCCAAATTTAGCACCTCAGCTTCCAAAGCACTGGAGGGATGCAGCAAGGTCCTGAAAGTGGGGGCTCCACATTCACAGCAGCTTCCTCTGAGCAGAGACTCCAATTCCAGGCTGGAAGGGAAGGGAGGGATGCAGGAGGGAGGGGAATGTGTGTGGTGAGCCTGCTCCAGGCTCATTTCTGATGAGCCACCAGGATTAGAAGTGAATATTTTATGAATTCTGGTCCTGACACGTTAACAATACATCAGTGTTAACATTGTGCCATTTTGTATTTGAAAAATGGCACCGGAACCACAAAAATTATGGAAATAGATCCATAATTTCAGATTTTGTTCTCACCACTGAGCCATCTGCCACCTAACAGACAATTATCTATTTGGGCCTGGTATTCTAAGCACTCTGGGTCTCAACTGATTTATAGCAGAGACTTCCAAATTTATAATTTAATTTGTCAGATTGCTCTTCCTTTCCTTTCACCTGTAAGTCACTTGTTACTTTGGAGAGTTTCAGCTGCCCAGCCAGACAAGTCTGTATTAAAATCAATTAGAAATGACAGAACTGACCTCTGAAAACCTGCACCAACATTTTCACCATTTAGATCCCCATCTTCCCCTGTGCTTTGCTCCACCCAAACCCAAAAAGGACCTGGCTTTCAAGCCCACCTGTGTTTCACAGAGGCAGCAGCAGAACAAAAAGCATTTGGAGGATGCTGTGATCCAGGTAATGAGGAATTGGGTCTCGGGATAAAAACTTGACCAAGAAAGTGTTTTCACTTGAAGAGATGTGCAAATCTTTAGCACATTTAATAACAAAACCACTCCAAATCTCTGGGTTTATGGACTTGCAAAAGCAGAGAGATGAGAGGGGAAGAAAAGAAGAAAAAGCTCCCCCCACCATCACTTGCCCTCCTTTTGTTAACAGGGAAGATTTCCAAAGGCAGAGCATTCCCAAACAGCCATTTGATTAGTTTTATCCATCTAGACTGGGATAATTAGTAAATGCTTAAAAGATGAAATCTAAATATACCAACCAATCAGCCCCTTTCATGCACTTCCAAGGAACATTACACAAAGCCATTCTCTTCACAAGATAACCACTTCCGTGGCTCTTTAGCCTCCTTCCTTCAACTTCCCTTCAAACATTTCCCTATAAAATATCAAAGAAATTTCCAGTAGGGTTAAAAAAAAAAAAAAAAAAAGGAGGGCAGGGGGGTGAGTGTAATTTAAATATTTCTTTCCCTATTGTATTCCTAACTTGTTTTTTCCCCACCTCTCTTCCTTTTCCTGCAGCTGGAAGCAGATTATTTGTGCTGACAGTTTCCAAAGTAGGACCAGTTCTTTCCCACCTTTAACCTCCTTGCCCCATAGTAGCTCTGTGCCACTTTGGGTCTTTAAGCTGCAATAATGCCATTTCTTTTCCCCTGCTGTATACAACATAATTTGCCAGTTGAGAAGAAAGAAAGAAAAAGAGGAACTGTCAGTCTTTAGGAAGAATTCTGCCTGAACACATTGGGATAACTCATTTCTGTTTGGAATAATGGATGCATTTTTCCCTTATCAGACTTGCAAAAACCTGTATAATTCAGGATCTGCAGAAAAGGTAATGAAACAGCATCATGTTTATTTTGTGTTGCTGCCTTTAGTATTATCACATGGAGATATAAATACCCAGGCAAACAGCAGGGCAGAATGCTATAAAAAGGCTGGAATCCATTTGAAAACCTTTAATAGAAAGCTGAGCAACTTCTCAGGTTCCTTCTGTGGGCCCGTGTCCCCGGTAATGCTTTTATGTAACAGCAAAATGATAACAAAAAGGCCGTGTGCTCACTCCAGAGCATGGAGATGTTCCATTTAGGCAGCCACTGATAGCCAGAGCCTCCCTCTGGCTGCCTCTAAAAGCCTGGGAGTGCAGAGCAGGAGGAGCTGCAGCTCCAGGGACGTTACCAAGCAACTCCTGCCGATGGACACCAACATTGATAATCCATCCTAAAGTAATTACACTTTATAATTAAAGATTACAGGAAATCCAATAGATCCCAACAGGAACTCCAGCAGTTTAAAGGCACCCTGGCTAACCTGCCTGTTTTCCAGCAGCCATGTTCTCTCCTGCTGGCATGGAGCACTCAGGAACTGCAGAGATTTCCATTTAATGGGCCCTCAAAGGCTGCCAGCACCTTGGGACGTGGTAATCCAACATCCCCTCCCTCCTGAGCCTGGCACTCCAAAGGAAAGCCAGGAGAGCACGAGCCCAACTCCAGCTCCAGCTATTTCCTCTCCACTGGTGACTGACACATCCTCTGGGCAGCTTCCACTGCTCCTCAGCTCCTCCAGCTAAAACAAACTCAGCCCTTCCCTCCCAGAGACTGGGCAGGGTGGGAACAACCAGAGGGAACTGGGCACAGAAACACCCAGAGGGAACTGGGCACAGAAACACCCAGAGGGCTCTGGACACAGAAACACCCAGAGGGAACTGGGCACAGAAACACCCAGAGAGAACTGGGCACAGAAACACCCAGAGGGAACTGGGCACAGAAACACCCAGAGAGAACTGGGCACAGAAACACCCAGAGAGAACTGGGCACAGAAACACCCAGAGGGAACTGGGCACAGAAACACCCAGAGGGAACTGGGCACAGAAACACCCAGAGGGAACTGGGCACAGAAACACCCAGAGGGAACTGGACACAGAAACACCCAGAGGGAACTGGGCACAGAAACACCCAGAGAGAACTGGGCACAGAAACACCCAGAGGGCTCTGGACACAGAAACACCCAGAGAGAACTGGGCACAGAAACACCCAGAGGGAACTGGACACAGAAACACCCAGAGAGAACTGGGCACAGAAACACCCAGAGGGAACTGGACACAGAAAAACCCAGAGAGCTCTGGACACAGAAACACCCAGAGAGAACTGGGCACAGAAACACCCAGAGAGAACTGGGCACAGAAACACCCAGAGGGCTCTGGACACAGAAACACCCAGAGGGAACTGGGCACAGAAACACCCAGAGAGAACTGGGCACAGAAACACCCAGAGAGAACTGGACACAGAAACACCCAGAGGGAACTGGGCACAGAAACACCCAGAGGGAACTGGGCACAGAAACACCCAGAGGGAACTGGACACAGAAATATCCTGAAGGAACTGGGCACAGAAACACCCAGAGGGCTCTGGGCACTGTGAGCCTGAGCTCACTTGGTCCATCAGGGTGCCCAGAGCAGCTGTGGCTGCCCCTGCAGCCCTGGAAATGCCCAAGGCCAGGTTGGACAGGGCTTGGAGCAGCCTGGGACAGTGGAAGGTGACCCTAGAGCACTGGGATTTCATCCTTTCCAGGCTGATTGGCCTCTCAGACAGCACAGGGCTGGTTCCTGTCACCAACCAGCTCCCTCAAAAGTAGATTTCTCCAAACACACTCTTTGGAATGGCCCCCAAAGCTCAGGAAAACCTCACCTTCCTGACACTTGTCACTGTTCTGCTCAGGTTCTTCTTAAACACGAGATAAAGGCTCATTTTCCACACCTAAAGCAGCAGCCTGGGCACAGAACTCCTCCCTGGGGCTCCACTCTTCCTGGAGGATTCTCACCCCAAATTTCCATCCCTGTCAGCTCCTGCCTGCAAACACATCAGCTGAGAGTTCAGAGGGAGATGGCAGGTAGAGGAATTGCTTGCTGCAGGCAGCTTTGTCTGGAAGCAAATGTAACAGAGCAATTCCAGCAACAGGTGAGTGGGGCTTTGCTTTGATTTCTTTCTGGCAAACTCCTGGCAGCTCCTTCTCAAAGCTGCACGGGTGGATTTTTCTGCCATCAGCTGCCACCACAGCTCACCCTCTCTTGCACAACAGCCAAAGACATTGCTCAGAAAACTGATCTCCATCACTGGAACAATGGGGGAATTCTTTAGGAAGTCAGAAATCAATTTCCAGCGAGTCACAATATGAAAAAAATAAGTTTTAAGCTCTCCTTGCTGTTCCCAGGCAGCCAGGTCACTGTGTGCTCTCCAGCACAGACCTGCAGAGGCAAGCACTCCCTGCCCTCCACAATCAGGGAAAAGCAGGACAAGAAGCACTGGGAGGACAGAAAAATGCACTGGGAGGACAGAAAAAAGCACTGGGAGGACAGAAAAATGCCCAGCACAGAGCAGCCCAAGGTTGTCAGTGTTAGTGGCAAGGACAGAAATAGAACTCAAGAGTCTCCCTGCCTCAGTCCCTGCTAGGAAAGCTGAATGGGAGAAAACAGCTCAAACCACAATTAAACTAACACCTAATTAAATTCCTAATGCAACTGGATTTAACCGTGTCAAGAGGGGGAAAAAATAAAACCCTTCTCGGGCTATCTGAGGCACTAAACCCCAGCTGGATCCAGCTGCATCTAAATCAGGAAACATGTCAGCAAGAGCAGTTGATTTTGCAGTTAGCTCTGTAATGAGATGCTGGCCTGGAAGAGGCTGACAATGGTTTTGAGAACAAATTTGCAAGTCTAGACCAAAGCACGGGGTGATTTAGTGGAGAGATGAGGGAAACTGCAGCCTCCTCTTCCTTTGCCTCCCAGAATCAAAGCTTGGGGGAAATTCTGATGGGAACAAAAGGAATTTGTGTTCCTGGCCACCCTGACACCTCAGTTTCATGTTCCCTGTGAGCCCCTAGGGCTGATCAGACTCAGGATATTCCAGAGCACGGCCAGGCTGGCACTGCAGCCTCAGCAGCAATAAACACAATAAATACTCCTGTCCTAAGCTTGTCACCACTCAGGCACTGCTGTCACTGCGTGGAGGGAGATGGCAGCAAAAGGCAAACCCTGAGCTCCAGGTTGCACCTGGCCAGGGGAGCTGACCCTGCTAAATCTGAGGGTCAAACACAATTCCTGAGCTGCTGCCAGGGCTGCAGGCACACAGGACAGCAGCAGGACCAGACAGCCACCAGCACCCACTGTGTGACACTGCTATTTGCAGTTTTTCAACTCCATTTCGCTCCAGGCTGGACAGTCTGGCTTTTCTTAGGACTACTATTGCATTCCAGCACACTTTAAGGAAGGAAAGTGGGGGGAAAATTACTTCCCTAGTAATGATACTCCTTCAAATGTCACCTCCGAGTCCCCTCCTGGGTTTTGAGCCTGCAGCACAAACCACACAGGAAATTCCCTGAGCTCTTCAGATTTTGGGCACTGTCTCATTCCTGCAGGCTGCCTTGAGGGCTCTTCCATTTCAGCTACTTCCCTTCAAGCATGTACAGCACAGGGCTTTGTAAATCCCTAATTACACACAGACTACAAATTCTCCTTGAAAGTGCCCAGCATTCCAGGTGAGCATGAGCAACAGCTGAACAGGCAGGCAGAATCCATCAGCTCCTCCCCAGAATCCCCCCACGCTGGATAGGAAGGAGGATGGAAACACAAACACGAAGCAGGATTGTTTTTACAGACCTGCATTATGGCAAGGGAAGGTTTTTTCCTTTTCCCTACAGATACCATCTGCACAGAATTCTCATTTCTGGAGAGCCACAGCCCAAGGGGATGCTCAAAAGGAGCTGTGGCCATAAGTAACCCAAAACGCTGCAAGGAGAAGGAAGAAAAGGAAAAGGTGTGGAAACATTTTGCTTTTCTTCAAGGAAAATAAGAAAAACCAAGTCTCTAGAATGTATTGGGCCCGTCTGTTTGACAGCCTGTAGGACAAATGTCAAACAGATCAATAATGAAAAGAAACAAACCAGAGAGGAGAGGAGAGGAGAGGAGGCTTTGTACTCCTGAGCCTCGGATGAGGGAGCATGGCAGGAATCCTCAGGGGGCTGGGGAGAGTAAACAGGCTCCAGAGCTTCTGTGTGCAGATCTGCCAGGGAGCCACCCCCAGGCAGGGCAGCAGAGCCCCCCTGCCCAGAGCAGGAGTCGATTTTTGAGCTCCCTGCCTGTCCTGGGTGGGATGGAGATCAGGGTGGGTGCACCAGAGCTTCTGGGGGGCTCCCACCCCAGCAGCTGCACAGCCAAGAGCTCCCTTCAGCCAGGGGAAGGTTTCCAGAGCATCCTCAGAGACAGAAAGTGAGGATCAGCCTCACAGCCACCACAGCTGCCAGAGACAAAAGGAGCAGCCCCGTGCCAGGCGCCCCCAGAGGCTCAGCTCACTCCCTCTCCCCATTTCAGCCTCACTCCCCCACTCCAGCAGCTGAGCTGCCTCTCCCCCCAGCACCCACAAGGTGTGAATTGCTTCTGACACATGGATGGCTCAGGGGCCCAAAACACAGCAGAAGCAGATGGGAGAGCTGAAGGAAAGGGAGAAGGGAAGGAAAAAAATGTAAATACAGGCCAAGAGTCATCCTGCATCGCTCCTGTTCTGCACTGTGAGAACGGATTTAGGGAGCAGGAGGAACATCTGTTTGGAAACTGGCTTTGTCTCAGTCCAAATGCTGGAACAGGAGAAAGAGGGAGGCTGAGGACTGCCAGCACACCTTGTGCTTCATCTCACACTTGGATGGCTTAGCAGGAGAGATCTGGGAGGATGAGTTTAGTTTAATGATTTCTTGCTGGTTCACCTGCTCCCCATCTGTCTTTGTAGTCCTTGCTCAGAGGGACAGATTGGAGCACTGCTGTCCTCTCCCTTTTCCAGAGTTCCTCGTGATTGGAACTTCTGAAGAGAGGAACAGAGCAATTCTCAAGTATTAAGTAGTCAGCTGAGATTAGTCCAATAATTTATCACAGGTAATAGCTAATAACAGACACGAGAAACTCACTCAGAGCCTTCCTAGAGCGACGTGTCAGAGCTGTCACCTTACAAAAGTGGTGCAAGAAATTCTTGGACCACAGTAGCAAATTCATTAGCCAGAGGCTGATAAACCCTTCCAGGAGTCCCCGAGCCCACCATAAATCATTACAGCCCAGGTTACAAACACCGGATCCCTGAGGAAAATGAGGTTGGTGGGTGGGTGTGAGAACAATGTCAGGACTCAGCTGGCAGGATGGAGGGGCCTGGCCCTCCCTGGGCCTGACCTCCCACCCCCAGAGGGATCAAGGCTGGGCCCTGGCACTGCTCCAGCACTGCCATCACACAGCGGTGACTAATGGGCTGCTGACAGAATAAAGCAGGGAATGGCAGCTTTGGGCATCAGGGTAATAAACTACAGAAAACAGCCATAAAGGTTCATCAGAATTAGAGGCAGGAGGCAGCTCCTTGCTCACAGACTCCCCATCAGTGCACAAGTGGCACCCACAGAATGCTCAGGCCTAAAGAATGAGCCTCCACTCACCAAATCCCACCCTAGCCCTCAAGTCAAAACTTGATTTAAGCCTTTGAAAGCCAGAAATGAAAGAACCAAGAGAAGAGAGCTGCCTTTGCCTTCGTCCTATGCCAACCAGGGCTGAAATCAGCCTTTGGAATTATTTTGCTGTGCAGCCTCCAGTGAGGGTGGGCAGAGCCACAGCCAGCAGCAATGGTGTTCTGGTTGTTTGGGCTCAGCAGCACAAACCTCTGAGAGATAAGATAATCAAGCACAGCCACGGTGGTTCAGCAATCCTGACACGGTCTTGGTGCTGGAGAAAGGCCTTCAGGAAAGCCAAAACAGCACCAGAAATCAGCCGAGGGTTTGTTTGGGTTCGTCAGCACTGCATTCCAACACAAATACATGTCCTTCCTAGAAAACTCCAGAGCAAAACGAGGCTCAGATGGAAGGAGAGGCAGAAACATCCCTTTTCCACTGGAAGTATTTTATTTGTATTTGATCCTGCTGGCTAACCCAGGCAGCAGGAGGGTTTCAGGATGGATGAAACGCGATTATTTTATAATTATCCTTTGTTACTTCTCAAAGTACACGGTTCTGCACTTCCCTCCCTGCCCAGGGAAATCATGTTAACACAATTAGAGCAAGAGCCCTGCTTTAAACACGGCTGCTCGGACGCTGCTAACACGGCTCCAATTCTCAGCACAGACAGTCTGCAGAGCCATCCTGCTCCATAAATCAGCAGGAGCTCTGTCACCGAGTCCCTCTGAAGGGAAGGGACACTCTCTAGGAGGAACACTCACTGTATATCATCATCCTGAGCTAGTGCTGCTGGCACGAGACGCTGCAGGATTTCTCCATCTCTTGCATTTCATATTCTTTGCAGCCTTATTCTTGCAATATCTGAGAGGAAATCTAACAACAGCTCTCGGGCCATGCAAGGCAAGTATTGGAGGCCAGATTAGAACTAATGAGCTCCTGGCTCCCACTCAATCCCAGCCTTTAGAACAATTAGCTCAAATAAACCCAGGAACCGTTTTCTGCTCCGCTGTCGCCTGCCCGTCCTCCCTGGTACCTCCTGAGCTGGAAAACTTCAATTGACTTTGACAGAGGGGAGAGGTCACAGAGGAACCAAAGTTCAGTGCAAGCTGCCAGCATGGGGAGACCCCCAGGGTGCCCCAAGGAGGGGGGGTCAGTGCAGGGCTCCTGCTGCACTGAGGGGCAGGCACTGGGGTCAGGATGGGCTCTGTGGCTCACACAGGGGACACAGAGGGACACAAGGATGGGGAGCCCCAAGCTGTCTGATGGCTCTAAGGAGGTTCCAGCACCGAGGGCTCCCATTCCTAGAAAGCTCTGTTACCTTCCAGCCCAGGGAAGAAGCCTCAGGAACACAATTCCCCTTTCCAAAACCTCTGGAGATCCCTCCCTGGACTCCACACTCCCAGGGGACTCTGCAGCTCTGCTGTCAGCAGCAGGAGATGCAGGAGGGAAGCACAGCAGTCACTTCAGTTTAGTGCAGCCTCGTGCTTTACTCACGCTCCAGTGTGCTCCTGGGGAGTGCTGGAGTGCCCAGGAGGAACAGCTCTGCTGCACATTCTCCTGCTGGATCAGGGATTGAGCAGAGTGTGCCCATTTCACAAAGGTGCCACCATGGATCTGATCTCAGGAGCAGAACACCAAGTGTCCTGCTTTAATTCCCAGAGGGTGCTCTGCCCCGTTAGCCAGGGTACAAATGAGTGCCATCCTGCCCCATAAAGAGGGCATGTTCATTATCCAGCCCTGCAGCACAGCTCCCAGTGTGCTCTGTCTCCTGCCATGCTCTGGGTGCATCCTGCACAAAGCCCTCACATTATGTGTGCCTCACAGACACCGCTGCCCACGACAGCTCCTCTGGAGCCCTTCCAAAATGTGGTGTCAGATGATGAACTCAAGCGCCAGGGGACCCAGAGGAAAGACAGCAATCATGGCAGCGTGTGCTCCTCATGCCAAATCCAATCACAGCATCCACTGAAAAGTATTTTTCTGGGGAATGTAAATGCAGTCTCTTCCTTAAGTTTAAAAATCAGAATGCTGCCAGCACTAAGATCTCCTCTTGCCACCACTGGAGTGAATTTTCCTTCCTGCCTTCTCCTTCTGACAGGTCCATGTCAGTTTTATATTCAGGTCAGTCTCTCATTCAGTACTAAGGTACATTTCCCTTTCTCCCTCTCAGCTGCCCCATCTAAAATCCGAATTGTTTTCAATACTGGAGAACATATTCAAAAACATCAAAATGACAAACAATCTGTACAACAACAGAATCACAGAGTAAACCAAACATGATGGATTAGCCTCCTCTGGCAAAGCCTTGCATACAGAACCAAAGGAAAGAACATTTAGCACGAAAATCTTTCTCCCATTAAGGGGCAGATTTAATCATTGATTAAAAGTTAATCATGACTCCATAAAAATTTTGGCTGGGAAGATAGAATCTTAGTGCAGGTGACTGCTTTTCAGTAAATATTTGAAGACCTGGATGTGCACGGGCCCCAGCCTGACGGAGGAGCAGGGAGGTTACAGCAGGATGTTACTGACAGCTCACAGCCAGGCTCCATCCCCCTGCCCTAACCCCATCTTCCCATCCAAAGCATTTCAAGGAGCTGATGTGCATTTCCTGAAGTGATTGAGGAGAGTGCAGGTCCTTCAGCACCACGGATCTGTGGGCATCCTAGAGAGTCGTTTCCCCCGCCCAGCACTCGCAGTCACTCATCACCCGCCCGCCAACAGCTCTGCAGTGCTGGAGCCGTGTGCTGGCTGTAAGTGGCAGTTCAGAAACCAGTCTAGCATCAAATTTAGTTGTTGTGGAACAAGTGCTTTCACTGCTAGACTTGGGGAGAGAAGAGCAAATGACTGCAAATTGCAGAGCACTCCCAAATTCCAGAGTGCCCTCAGCGCGGGAGAGCTGGGTCAGAGCGAGCTCTGAGGTATCACTGAGGCAAGCAGCTCTGCAGCACTGATCACAGCTCAGACTCCTGTGCTGTGCACTCCACCAACAGAACAAATACATTTTTAGTCAATTAACTGTATCCCCTACAGCTAAAACAGGCTCGAGGTCAGGTCTAAATTCTGTTTGCATGAATCCACCGGAGGCTACTGAAGCAAAAAAACCCACTGCACGCACCATTTGTGGGATTTACACTACAGTACCCCTTTCACAGGTTCAGTAAATAAATGCATGAGGAGTGTGGAGCAAAGGAAAATTCCAGCAAGGCTGGAGCCAGCCAGTGCTTCAAACTGCAGAGACATTCTCTCTGGCAGAGGTATTTCTACCCCAGAGAAAGAATTACAATCACAGCACATCTGACTGCTTTGAGATCATAATTCCACTGCACCCTAGTAAATATTTTACAGAGAACTGGTTTCCTTACCCCCAGCAGCCACAGCAAGTCTGTTGGGAGTCCCTGGGTCTCCATCTGCCCAGCACACAGGATTGGACCCTCCCCACGTGCCTCAGTGAGGAGATGGGCACGGGAGGAGCATTCCCAGCTGAACTGAGCGTGGTGCTCCTCACGTACAGAACCACGGACGGATTTCACGGCTGGCCTGGAGTGCTGCTCAGCCCCAGATCACAGCACTGAAAGGCATTTGCTGCAAATGGATGGACAGAAAGTTGCAGAGTGCAGGCAAAGGGAGAGGTCTGACATCTTTTTCCTGCTGGCTGTGGAAAGGAGATGGTCAGAAATGACCAGTGATGAGATTCACAGCCCAGCTCAGCCTGGGAGCTGCTCTGAGCTCTGCTTTTGGCAAACTGGTGATCACAGCCCAACCCCAGGGTACCTGTGAGCTCCAGGAGACCACCCAAACCCACACCAGAGGCAAGCAGCACCAGGGCTGAGAGCTCTCCTGGCAGGGGTCAGGGCTGTGGCAAAAAAAAATTCAGAACCTGCAGCATTTCCCCAGCCCTGCCCCTAAAATGGGCAGTTTTTTCACTGCGGTCATAATAGTCAAAAACCACACAAAGGGAACTGAGTAACCAACACCAAGGGGCCTTCAGCAGAGGCTGAGCTCCTGATAACATTCCTGTCTCCTGCTAATTACCTTTTAGTGGTAAACTGTCAAGATACTTGTGTTCCAAAGACTGATCCACCTGCTGATGTGCAGAGTGATGCAGGATAACTGTGGGAGCCAGTGCCTCCTTCCCCCCAGGGGCTGATTTTTGAGAGCAAATACATCTTTAGAGCTGTGTTAGAAGAGGACAGGGGACAGCCAGGTGAGGCAGGTAGAGGTGGAGATGGGAGGAAAAGCCAGGATGAAGAGAACTGCACTGTGAAACAAACAGGCTTTGGTATCATTAATCCAGAGGAAACGAACGCGGGTGTCAGACCCAAGGGGACAGTCCCTGCCTGGATGTGACACATTCCCTCCTTTGAAAGGGACAAAAGGCACTGCCAGTCTCAGGCATGATGCATTCCCACACCTCAGGCATGGAAACGTGCCTTTTGCACCCAAAAAAAGAGAAGAAAAATGAATAAATCTCTCCCCCTGTTGACATTTTTCTCACATCCCGTGACTGAGCTGGAGTATTTAATGATGAACTTTCTGCTCTGCCTGGCTCCAGTGGTTGTCTTTAAGCACTGGTTGGTATAAAAATACTTGAAAGAAATGCTCTTCCCTGTCTCCCCACCTGTGAGACCCAGGAGTGCAGCAAGGAGCAGCCTGTTTGGCTCCATCCATCATCAGCAAAACTGTCAGCTCAGCTCCACCAGCAAAATCTTTATTACTGGTTATGATGCAGAAGGCAGGAACCACACGGTCTGATTTCCTCAGATCTGAGGCTGAGTTTGCAGAGGCAGCAGTTAGAGGGGAAATAATTTTGACTTTTCCCTGAGCCAATTTGATCTGGAAATTGTTGAGAGCGAATAAATATGGAATCCCACTGTGGAATTTCTGCAGTCACTCTCCAGCTACAACCATTTCTCTTTTTTTTTTTCCTGAGCATCAGTGATTTGTATTTGGCACATGTAAAAAATCAGCTAATCCCCAAAGCCATGCCTGACTGATCAATTACACAGCTAATACCTTTTCCAGAGGTCATCTTAAGAGATGAATAATCCCTTCCAAAATTTCCCAACCTGCAGCATGGGGACATTTGTTCTTTGGCTTTCTGCAGCTTTCCTGGAAAGGTCAGCATGCCCCAGCCCTGGGCTGCCCACAGGAACACACAGCAGTGGGTCCCAGACTGTTCTCCAGGTGGCCAACAACCTTTAGCAGCAAAAGCTGTGCAATACAGCTGCTCTCCTTTTTTATTTCCAAGAAAACAACTGTTAAACTGACCCTGGACATGTCTTTATAGGTGAAGGTACCTGCACACACACGTCAGCCCAGCCTGGCTCCTCACTCTGCCAACAGCCCCAGTGCTCCTCACGCCCCAAAGGCTTTCCCAAACAGCAATAAAATGGGAGAGGCCATGGGGCTTTCCACTCTAAACTCTGGTTTATAAGCAGGGAAGGTCTAGCAGGGCTACAGGAAAGCCATGGCACTGCCTCCTCTTTAGCTGAAGCACCAGGCAGCTCAGAGGTGGTGGGAAACAATGGACACCAGCTCGGATTCCTGGCTGGAATTCCTCACACTGGAAGGTCCTGGGGAAAATGGAAAGTTCCAGTCTCCAGGCTGGGCATCACCTCTGGGCATCTGTGGTCACACACCAGTTTCTCCTCCTGGCTTTCATCTGGCAGGCAGGTGGGGGAAAAATATCCACAAATCCCATCCTCCCTGTTACAGAGGTGCTGACCTGGGAGGATGGCCTGAGGGAAGGCAGGGAAAAGAACAAAACTGCCAGTGCAAGGACAGCTGGGCACTCCTTCTAGCAAGCTACAGGACTGAAAGCTCTGAAGGAAGGAGGGAAAAGCAACTCAGAGCAGCCAGCACAGCCACCACCTGCCCTGCTGGCATCTCACATCATGTGAGCAATATTTGCTAATCCAAAGGCTGTATCATCACTTCTTCCTTGCAATTCTTTTTTTCCTCCATCTGTTTCTTTTTATGCAGCATTTGTCTTCTAACCTTCTTGGTTTGTTCTCCTCTTGTCTTTTTGATTAACAAAAAGAGACACACCTTATCTCTTCCCCAGGCTGCACCACCCTCCCTTGTTTTGCGTGTTCAGCCTCATATCTCAGCACCATATTTGTTTCTCTCTCTCTGAATAAATAGAAGCGGAGGCACTTTTAAGAAATAAGGGCTCTGTTTGAAGAGTAATTAGCTGTCAGCATAAAACTAATATTTATGGATTCTCATCCTTGAAAACTCTAACTCTGCTACCCAGCACTGATTATGGCTGTTAGAAACAGATGGGGCTGAATCCATACAGCTTGGAATAATGCTATATTTAAAAAATAATTAACTCCAAATGAAGGACTGAATGCCACTCGCTTCCCCTAAATTTGATTTTTCAATTTGATTTGTTTGCACGGAGTGGAAGCTGGGTTATTCCTGTGTGTGTCGTGCTCCCTGGCACACCTTGGAGGTGGCAATCTGCAGAGACCCAGGCACACGTGAGGGCTGGGCACTGGAACATTCCAAACACCCTGCAGCAGGAAAGGATGGCTGGACCCCTCCTGGGACCATGAAGGAACCCAGCAGCCCCGGGTGCGCTGTGCCTGGCTGCCTGGCAGAGGAATTGGAATTTCACCAGCGTGCAGCCTTTGTTTTAGTGCCTGACAAAGACAGCGGGAGGGGAGCTTTAAAAACTGTTTTTCAGATGCAGGTTGGAGAGGATGAAAGCCCTCGGTGTGTTATTCCTCGACTTGATTCTCTCTTCAATCGGGGCAGCATCGTTGCTGGATGCCTGCACCTCTGCGAGAGCACAGACCCAGGAAATTTATACTCTGCTTAATTAAACCTGTGCTTTTTACTTATTGGCACCTCTTCTGAGAGCAGAATTCCCTCCAAGTTGGTTATCCATCAGGGCGAGGGATCCGACAGCCACGATGGAATCCCACACGAACCCGGTTAACTGGGTCACAGCCTGCTCCACGTGTGTGCCAGGCTGCCAGGCTTGAGCACGAGCTGGAGGCACGGGGCCAAACCCTCCCCTCGCCCTGGCAGCCCCCCCAGCCGGGCTACCCCGGCCCACGGGGGTCAGCTCCCCACAGAGGGTGACAATTCCAGTGCCAGTCCCACAGGGACCTGCAGGGACAGAGCCTCCTGCTCCTCCCCGGCTCCTGCACCCGTCCCTCCATCCCCCTGCACCAGCCAAGTTCTGTCATCTCCTGGTTTTTGTGCCAATCTGAGCCCCCAGGGATGGAGACTCTTGCAGAAGCAAACACATCTCCCACCAAGTGAGACTTTTTCCCCTATAACCCTTTTTTCCCTGAATAACCAAGCTGAAATTTACATTTCGTCAATTTCAGTCACACCGGCGAGGAGGTGTGTGCTCAGTGACAGGGACCCTCCCCTGGAAAGGGACACCCCAATTCCTGCCACCCTCCCTGGGAAAAGGAGGGAGCAAGGGACCTTGTGTGAGAAATGGGGGCGAGGGTGGGGAGGTGAGGGGTGGGAGCAATGAGGGGGGACATGGCTGTGAGGGGCACTGATGGCTGACTCAGGGGGACATGGCTGTGAGGGGCACTGATGGCTGACTGAGGGGGGACATGGCTGTGAGGGGCAGTGATGGCTGACTGAGGGGGAACATGGCTGTGAGGGGCACTGATGGCTGACTGAGGGGGAACATGGCTGTGAGGGGCACTGATGGCTGACTGAGGGGGGACATGGCTGTGAGGGGCAGTGATGGCTGACTGAGGGGGACATGGCTGTGAGGGGCACTGATGGCTGACTGAGGGGGACATTGCTGTGAGGGGCACTGATGGCTGACTGAGGGGGACATGGCTGTGAGGGGCAGTGATGGCTGACTGAGGGGGGACATGGCTGTGAGGGGAGGTGACAGATGAGGGGGACCCAGACATGAGGGCTGAGGTGGACATGGCCGTGAGAGGGGGCAAGGCTTGACTGAGGGCGACATGGCTGTGAGGGGAGGCAAGGACTGACGGAGGGGGAAATGCGGCCGCGGAGGGCAGGTGAGGACTGAGGGGACAAACACCTGTGAGGGGAGGGGATGTCTGATGGGGCCATGGCTGAGGGGACACACACCTGAGGGGAGCCGATGCTGTGAGGAGAAGCAAGGTGAAGGCCGCCTGAGGGGGATGTGAGCACTGAGGTGAGGCGAGGGCTGCCTGAGGGGGTCATGGAGGGACTGAGGCAGCCCCGAGCGGGCACTCGGCCGGGAGCGCTGCCCGCGCTCCTCACCCACCTCTTTGATCTTCATCCTGCGGGCGCGGGTCTCGGGGTCCTCTCCGCTCCGCCCGCCTCGCACCGGGTGCCGGAGGCTCCGGCGGAACCGCTCGTAGTCGAAGCGGAACGGGGCCCGCGTCTCCCGGGCCGGGGGCGCGCCGCTGGCGGGCTGGGCTCGGCTCTCGCCGCCCTGCACCTGCTGCCGGGAGCCGGGCGCGGTGCGGGCCGCCGGCCCGGCCATGCGGGTGGCCGTGCGGAGCTTCTCCCGCAGGCGGCGCGGGGCCGCGGGGCTGGCGTGGCGGGGCTCGGCGGCGGCGGGGGGGCTGCGGGGCAGGTCGGTGTCGCGGGTGGAGGAGGAGGAGGCTGAGGACGAGGAGGCGGAGGATGAAGAGGAGGCGGAGGCGGTGGCCCGGCGGGGTAGGAAGAGGCGCTTGAAGCGGGAGGAATCGGGCAGGAGGAACAGGGCCCCGAAGCAGAGCGTGAGCAGGCCCGAGAGGAAGAGCAGGAACAGGAACTTCTGCGGCAGCCGCAGCCCCAGCGCCGCCGGCCAGCCCGGCATGCCCGGCAGCTTCCGCAGCACCACCATGGGGCACCGGATCGCGGCCGCCGGGCGGGACCCGCCGCCACGCCGGGGGCTGCCGCTGGCTCCTGCGGCGAAACGCTCAGCGGGGCCCGCCCTGGGCACCACCGGCCGCCTTCACCGGGGACCGCACGTGGGTGGCTGCGGGCCGGGCGGAGCGGCGGTTCAGCGTCCCCACTGCCCGCATGAAGGCGGCGGCGAGCGCATCCCGCCGGGGCCGGGCGGCACGGGGCTGGGCTGGGCTGCTCCCGGTGCGGGCTCCCGGCCGGACGGTGCTCCGGGGCTGGCTCAGGCAGCGGTGCCGGGGCGGTGTGAGCCCGTCTCTCTAGGCGGCGGTGGGTTCATGCTGCAGCATTTCTGCGGGGCGGGGGGGAGACAAGAGCGCGGTCACTCAGCACCGCCGAGGATGCGGCCGGCGAGACGAGCCTTTGTCCCCGGCCGGTCCCCCACCCTCCAGCAGCACTAGTTCGGTTCCCTCTGTCCGGACTTGGCACCAACTCTCCGGTCTGCGAGCAGCTCTGAGCTCTGCACCATCTCCCATCCAGCGCCGGGATGCCGGGCTCTGCTGGCGGGGCAGCCCGGGGGACAAGGGGAGAACCCCGGGGAACGAGATGCTCTGGGACACCCCAGGAGGGGCAGGGTGCCCTGGGAGAGCGCACACAGACAGGGACGAGGCTGCTCCGCTCCTCTGCCAGGAGCTGCCTTCGCCCGCGCCGGGCTAGGGACGATGGGGCTGCAAACCAGCCATGCGGAAAGCTAGGCTTGGGCTGAGCTTCCCGAGGCAAAAAATAGTAATAAAAAAATTAATCCACCGGGTTTGGTTTTGCCTAATAGATCCCGGTAAATTTCTCCCAAATCTCTGCCTGCTAGAATTATCCATAGACCCCCCACAAATCCTCTCCTTGCCGAAGAGCCAGAGCTCAACTTTCAGACCCCGCAAGCCGGCAGGACACGGCTTAAACCCCTACGTGCGATCCCCAAATCGCCCCTTCTCCTGCGGGCAGGGACAGCGCTGCCCCCGAGCGCCGTCACACCCGCTGGGGCGGACGCTCTCCTATCCCCAGCGCTGTTTACTCACCCCTCGGACAAATCCAAGCCTCTCTGGCTCCTACAGTAAGAAAAATCTTCTCAGTCCTGCCCGCTCATCCCGAAAGCGACAGCACCTCGCTGCTGCCAGCGCTCAGGGGTGCCCGCTCAAGTAGGAGAGGGAAGATGCTGCGCTCTCCAGAGGACAGCTCCTCTCCGTACCCATCCGAGCACGCACGAGGGAAGCACCTCACTGCACTGAGCCCCTTGCCAGGCTGAGGTTTTGCCCGCCCCCGTGCCGGACGCGGGGACCGGCGGGGCAGCGCTGCCCGGTGCCCGCACGGAGCCCCGCCCGCGCCGCCGCTCACTGCGACAGCGCCCGGCCCCGCCCCCGCCGCGCCCCCTCCCGCCAACGGTCACTCCGCCGCCGCGCCAGCCAATCAGCGCGCGCGACTCTGCCCGCCCTCGAGCGCTATTGGCTTGTTGTCCCCTCCTGCCATGGCCCATTGGCTGCTGCCCGCGACAGGGATGCCGTGGGCTCCGCCCCCTTGTTTACCACAGTCGCCCGGCTCGAGCTCAGCGAGGGATGCTCCGCCCCTTTCCTCCAGCCACCGCCTCCCATTGGCTGCGAGGAACGCCCCGTCCGCGCTGCGATTGGTGGAGGTGGGGGCGCCGCTACTTTAAAAGGGGGTGCGGGCACGCGGCGGCTCCAGAAGCTGTGGGGGCTCCCTGGTGTCGTTCCTTGCTACTGTCACCAATTCCGATCCTCATGCACTGTGAGGGCTCTGAGGGACCGATTTACCCACAGATCCCCCACGAGGGGCTCCGTACTCTGCATGTGCCACGGCCCTGGGAGCACTGCCTCGCTGCCTGGCACAAGGAGAGGAGCAGGAGTTTTAGAGTGGGGCTGGAGGTGCCTTGGGAACCCCTTTTCTGATTTATACGTGCCCATGTTCAAGTGCCGTGAAACACTTCTCAATCCCAAATCGTTACATCTACACTTTAACCTTCAATTTATCACCAGGTAGATTTGAGTGACCCTGTGAGCTAATACTGTACCAGAGGGGAAGATGGTGAATCAGGGTTTCTGTTCATAAATGTTACAAAAAACGCCCTCAGCCCGGCAGAATTAGCAATGAAAGGGAGAAAAGGGCATCACCCACACCCGGAGGCATCTGGAACCCCTCAGGAATAACTGGGGGGGGGGGAAGGGGGCAGGATGAGGCTCCCAGGAAAGGGTAAACGCAGCCATCAGAGACCAGCTGTGACTAAACTTGGAAGAGCTAAAAGGGAACATTTTGTAGGCTGGAAAGGAGCTGGAGCTGCAAGGAAAGGAAAGAAATCATCTGCTGTTTGTGTGCTCAGTGTGTGCCTCCTGCACAATAACCAGCACCGCGGGGGACAGGTACCTGAGCTGATTGCTGCAGGGCCCCACATCTCTGAGAGTCAGAGACACACTAATATTGTGAGTCACACACACTAATATTGTCATTTTCCCGTGAAAACTGCTTTAAGGGGCATGAAGCAGGCAGCACAACAGGATTGTGGAGCTGCCCTTGACCCCAGGCTGGCCATCCTCCCACTTCACCTTCCCCACGGCTGCTGCAGGTTTAGCCCAAATAAACCCAAACAATCGTGATGCTTTCAGCTTTAGTGGCTGCCCCACGGACCTTGAAGGTGTCCACTCTCCAAGGGGATTTGCATCTTGATGGTTTGGGTTTGAAATGGCTTTTTCCCCCCTGCAGTTGGAGGCAGGGCCTGCTGAGTGTGAAGGAGCTGTGGGCACCACGGCCTGTGGTCACCATGGCCTCCACGGCCCACAGAGCACCAAGGCCTCCACGGCCCACAGGGCACCAAGGCCTCCATGGCCACCATGGCCCACGGGGCACCATGGCCCATGGCCACCACAGATTTGCATCTTGATAGTTTGGGTTTGAAAAGGCTTTTTTCCCCCTGCAGTTGGAGGCAGGGCCTGCTGAGTGTGAAGGAGCTGTGGGCACCATGGCCTGTGGTCACCATGGCCTCCACGGCCCACAGAGCACCAAGGCCTCCACGGCCCACAGGGCACCAAGGCCTCCATGGCCACCATGGCCCACGGGGCACCATGGCCCATGGCCACCACGGATTTGCATCTTGATGGTTTGGGTTTGATATTGCTTTTTCCCCCCTGCAGTTGGAGGCAGGGCCTGCTGAGCGTGAAGGAGCTGTGGGCACCACGGCCTGTGGCCACCATGGCCGGCTCTGCTTTGAGCAGAGCTGGAGCCAGCCCGGCACAGCTGCTCTCCCTCCTTCCCTGTGGCTGCACCTCGAGGAACAGGAATCACAGAATCACCAGGCTGGAGTCTTGGTTGACTCCAGATCATCGAGCCCAGCCCCAACACCTCAACTAAACCCTGGTGCCACATCCAGTCCTTTTTAAACCCATCCAGGGATGGTGATTCCAGCACCTCCCCAGGCAGACAACTCCAGTACTTGGTCACCCTTTCTATAAAAACCTTTTCCCTAATATCCAACCTGTATTTCCCTTGGTGCAGCTTGAGACTCCCTGAGGGAGGGATGGGGCTGCTCCTCGGCAGGTTGGCAGGTGCTGCACGGGCTCCTCTCAGCCCCTGGGAGCAGCTCCAAAGGAAGCTTTGGTCCTGCTCAGCGCAGGGAGAGCCCTGTGAGCCAGCTGCCACTGCCATTACTCTGAGCACAGATGGATTTTGGCATTCTGTACCTCAGGCAGCCCCCAGGGACCAGCACCAGCCAGAGAGCGTCGCTCCGTGGGCTCCCCACGCCTCAGCTGAGACTGAACAGAAATAATCCTTCACCTCCCTTAAACCTCCTCTCCTGGGGAAGCCTCACACAGCAGGCAAGGCTGCATTTTGTCTCGTTATTATTGAAAATAACAACCCTAAACCAAGCCAACAAAACCCCCCAAACCAAAGCTCCTCTGTTCCCGTGGTGGTCCCTTGATCTTCTTAGGGAAGGCCCCAGGATGGGAAAGGTTGGACGGCTTTGCCTCCTAAGAGGATTTGGGGGCATCAAGGAGGATAATAAATAAAAATCAACAGCAGAGAGCAAAGCAGAGGGAGGATAAACCAAACAGTTGTGAGCAAAGCAAAGGGCTATGCCTCACTCCTCATTCCAGGCAGCAGCAGTGGAAAAGTTGGAGGCTTATCTTTTAATTAGGTTAAATTAGGAAATCTTTTTGTTTTGATTTTTTTTTGTGTTTAGCATAACATTGTCTTGGAGGCAAAAGCTTGGAAATGGAAGGTTCTCCAGATTAGGTTAAATTAAGATATTATGCTTCTTAAAGAAGACAAAGCATTGTCTTCAAGGTAAATGTTTAATTACATTTTAAAAACAATTTTGTCTGTGCAATAATAAGACAGAGCCCAGCTCTGCCCACGACTGCAATTCCAGACAGAAGCCAAATAAATTGAGAAATTGCTGTTGAAGGAGTTAGGAGGCAGAGTGTAATTACTGGGGAAATGGGGGTCCTGCTGCACTATGATTCTTGGCTTTTTAGCAGCTCTGGAAGAAATAATTTAGAGAAAATTACTTTTTTTTTTTTTTTTTTATATGGGCATAAGAAAAATAGAATTTAATATCCACCTTTCTGTGAGGAAGCAAACTACAGAGTGAGTGATAACACCCAGGGCAAAGGAGTTTGGCCCAGTTATTGCTCTCGAGCCTCCAGACTGTGTTTTAGAGAGCCTCGATGCTCATTGCTCTCCCAGAGCAGAAAACACAGAAAACACTTCTGGTTCTGGCTGTGGGATGAACCCCAGGGCTGGAACACAGACCCAGAAAGCCTCTCTGGCTCCCAGGATTGCTCCAGCCAGGGATTTTTGGGCATCACAGCCCTGAAAGGATGGAGCAGGCAGAGGGAGAGAGGCTCAGGGGCAGAGCCAGGAAGGGGGAAAAAGGAGGGAAAGGAAACCAACCCAACAGCGAGGGGAAAATGTGGAGAGGGGAAAGGAAGGAAGGAGGGGAAAAAGGAAAGGGGGGAGAAAAGGAAACCAAGCCAAGAAGGCAGCCTTGCTCCCCTGTGGTGGGAAGGGATCGTAGATCTGAGCACGTCCCCGGAACAGGGCAGCCCCAGCGTGCAGAGCAGACACAGAATCTCTGCTGATAGCTACTACAAAGTGCAGGCAGTGACAACAAACCCTGCTGGGGCTGCCAGCCGTGACGGGAAGGGATCCCCTCCCTCCCGGGGAACAAGCTCGGCTGACAGAACAAGGAGCTGTCTCCTGGAGCAGCTCTGGCACTGCACAGCCCGATCTGTGCCTCAGCTCTGCAGCCCGAGCTCGGCATCCTGCTGGGAACAGAGCTCCTGCCTCACCTGGGGGATGAGGGGATGGATCCTGGCTGC
Source organism: Serinus canaria (assembly GCF_022539315.1). Lineage (NCBI taxonomy): Eukaryota > Metazoa > Chordata > Aves > Passeriformes > Fringillidae > Serinus > Serinus canaria. The sequence continues at coordinate 5,637,657 of NC_066336.1, read as the reverse complement.
TCCCACCCTCCCCTGCCTCACCTGGGGGATGAGGGGATGGATCCTGGCTGCTCCCACCCTCCCCTGCCTCACCTGGGGGATGAGGGGATGGATCCTGGCTGCTCCCACCCTCCCCTGCCTCACCTGGGGGATGAGGGGATGGATCCTGGCTGCTCCCACCCAGCTCTGCCTCACCTGGGGGATGAGGGGATGGATCCTGGCTGCTCCCACCCTGCCCTGCCTCACCTGGGGGATGAGGGGATGGATCCTGGCTGCTCCCACCCTGCCCTGCCTCACCTGGGGGATGAGGGGATGGATCCTGGCTGCTCCCACCCAGCTCTGCCTCACCTGGGCCAGCAGGGAGGGTTTGGGGGAGGATGAAGCTTCCAAGGCTGCTGTTCCTCCCCTGCAGCTGCCCCTGGTTTATCTGCTTGGGATCAGATCAGATCAGATCAGGGCAACCCCCGACATTTCAACCTGGCTGAGGTGTTCTGCAAACACCAGCCCTGAACTCAGAGCAGGGCTCGTCTCTGCAGCGGGGAGAGTGAGCAAAACAGGCCCTGCTGACCTGTAATGACTCAGGACAGGAGAATCTGTGTGGTATCGATTGCTCTGAGGCTTTAGGAACACGAGCAGAGGGCAGGAGGCTGCGGAGGAGCCCGGCTAATTAAGGCAGCTCGTTACCTGCTCCCTGGGCATGGATTGCAGTGTGCAGGGAGTGAGGGGCAGCACTGCCTGGCACGGTAAAGCACGGGCTGAGGGGCTGCCGGGGTCCTTAGGGGAGGAATGAGTCCAACAAACACCAGAAAGGCTGAATTGTGCTGGGAATTCAGCCAGGGCAGCCTGGGGCACCGACCTGCAGGAGCTGAGGGAGAACTGATAGAGAGGCAAGGGAGGGAAAGGATAGAGGTGAAGAAAGGCTGCTCCAAAGAACATCTCTCTCCTCCTCCTCCAGATGATCCCCTCAGCATCTCTTGTGTTGCCAAGGAGGACTTTTCCAGGCTGGTAGTTACAGAAATGGAGAAGCTGGCAGTGGGGCTTGAGAATTTCAGGGAGCTAAACCTGCAAAAAAAGGGGTTCTGAGCCCCTCTGTGCCAGTGCAGAGAGAGCAGCTGCCTCACCTAAAGCTACAGAAGAGCTGCAGCCACATCCAGACCACAGAAAATGGGCTGTGTGGTCCCCAGAGCTCTGAGTTCAGGGGCACCATCACACACTGATCTGCAGCTCTGCCTGCTTTGCTTTTCACTCCACATTCCTACATACAAGATATTAATGATCTGAATTAAGAGTCACACTTAGGGATGCACAGGAGCCTTGCTGAGAATTCCAGCAGCTCTCTGCAGGCAGGAGAGAGACATTTGCACGATGTAAACCCCACCACCTCAGCCAGACTCGTGTTCCATCCTAGAAGAGGGGGAAAAACGCCATTCACATCTGAGATAACAACCCAATCTGAGTTCCTGACCCCAGAACTGTGTAGGAACAAGCTCTCACAAGAGGAGGAATCTTGCTTAATTATGGTAAAGGTCTGTATCTCAGCAATCTTACCTCCTGTGTGCCAGGGAAAATATCAAAGACGCTGAAAAACAGCACAAAAGGAGAAACACAACATAAGGTGCATGGAGGAGAGAGCAGGAACATTCCCAGTTTATTACTCCCTGTAACACCAGGTGACTAATGGAGCAGGCTGCACCTTTTTCCCTGTTTTTTCATTAAAATCAGCATCATCAGAACTGCCATGCTCCATTTTGCCCTGCTCGAATAAGGAGAGGGCCAGAGGAATGCTATGAATTTGCTCCTGTGAATGTGGAGCACCAGCCCATTTTAGATGCCTTCAGAAAGAAGATCCCAAGTGGGAATGGTCTAAGAATAATTTTCAGCCAAAGACTTCACCTGGCAGGAAATGCAGCTCAGGCAAACCAGACCTGAAGATAAATCAGGGAGGAACTTGGTGAAAGCAAAACGAGCCCAGCTTTTCCCTGGCTGCCCAAATCCCCTTCAGCTGCTTCTGCTGAAGTGCAGCAGCTCCCTGGCAAGCCCTGAGACAAGGAGAGGGCTTTCTGCAGCCCAAAAGAACTTTCCAGTCACCTTGAGGGTGAAGTTCATCTGTCCCAACCTGAGGAACAGGTCACTCCCAGCCTGGCTGGGATGAATCACTGTCTGCTCTATATTTAAACCCAGCCTGGGGAGGCCAGCACTGAGTTGTTGTCATTGTGCCAGTCTGCTGTCCCACGTTCGTGTGGCATCCTCGGGCAAAACACATCCTGTGACACAGAGGGGCTCTCGGGGCACAGAGCTGGAGCACGGAGCTCTCCCTGCCCGGGGCTCTCAGATGGGCACGGGGCTCTCAGATGGGCACGGAGCTCTCCCTGCCCGGGGCTCTCAGATGGGCACGGAGCTCTCAGAGGGGCACGGAGCTCTCAGAGGGGCACGGAGCTCTCCCTGCCCGGGGCTCTCCCTGCCCGGGGCTCTCAGAGGGGCACGGAGCTCTCCCTGCCCGGGGCTCTCAGAGGGGCACGGAGCTCTCCCTGCCCGGGGCTCTCAGATGGGCACGGAGCTCTCCCTGCCCGGGGCTCTCAGAGGGGCACGGAGCTCTCCCTGCCCGGGGCTCTCAGAGGGGCACGGAGCTCTCCCTGCCCGGGGCTCTCAGAGGGGCACGGAGCTCTCCCTGCCCGGGGCTCTCAGATGGGCACGGAGCTCTCCCTGGCCGGGAGCCGCTCCGGCCGGGGCTGCTCGGGCTCGGAGCCCTCGCTCCTCTCCTGGCCGATGGAAGAGCGGAACTCCCAGGGCAGGGGAAGCGAGGTGATGCACAGCCGGTGAGGCAGCCGAGCCTCTCCTGTCAGGGCTCCACCGTTCCTGCCCGTGAATTACTGCTCCAGGAGCGCTCCCACTTCTCCCATGGCATTCCGCAGACGTGAGTCAGCCCTGCTCGAAATATAAACGGGAGACCACAGAGGAGCAGGTGACCCAGATTCTGCCAGACCTTCCCCAATTTAATCTTGATATACACCACCAGCTGCCGGCTGGGTCACCGTGTTTAACCAGCATGAAAAAACAAAGTCCAGCCTCTGACATGCCCTGAAAGCAAAGCTCCTGCCTGCCCAGCACTGGCTCTTTCCACACACAATCGCATTTGGCCAAGCCACTGACCCCCAAACTCTCAGTTGATGGGTCTCAGGATCCATCAAAGCCTCAAGCATAAATGCCAAGGATCAAACCTGGCCCCACTCAAGAAGCAAATTCCCAGCACAGCCCCATCCCACAAACACACCACAGAAGACAGATCCTCCCCAGAGCTTGCAGCCCTGGCTTTGGGATTTATCTGGCTCCTCTGAGGGGTGGGAAGGTGGATCTGGGGGAGCTGAGGCTCCAGCTGTGGCCAGGGAGACCTGAGCTGATGTGGAACAGCTGGGAGGGAGCTGAGCCTGTGCCAGCCCCAGCTCTGTGCCTGGCTCTGCAGGGCAGGGCTGGGAGCTCCTGGTGATCCATGCTCAGTAAAAATCCCTGACTCCAGCTGGACCAGAGCTCCAATAAAGCTCTGCCAGAGTCAGCTGGATCATCCCCTGGCTCCTGCACCAACCACGAAATTACAGGTTCCTGTTCCAGGCCCTTTATGAGCAGGTGATTTCACAGGAGCTGAGATTCCCAAACCTGAGCTGGATCTGCAGGTCCTGCAGATTTTTTGCATCGTTCTCATCCCTCTTCCACCACCCACCTCCTGTGCTCTGTTTTTAACTCACACCTGAAGCCAAGTTGGTCTGAGAGGTGCTGACAGAAGATGCCCCTGGCTCCTGTCACTGCTCCCTGCTGTCACCCTGACCACCCCAAAACCTGCAGCCTTCCTTTTCCGTGGGCATGGAGCCTCCTCCAGCCTCCCTTCCAAACAAACCCCATCACCCAAAGAATTCGGACACCTTTTCCTGCTTTTTTAACGTTTTCCTTTGGGCTGGCCGAGCCACAGCCACTTCCCTGCACACCAGCTCTTGTCCTAGGCAGGATTAAGTGATCAGAAATATTTCATGGATCTCCAGGCTGCCTCCTTGCCCTGCAGTTTGCAGGTTCTCTGCAGTCAGGGCTGCAGGAATTGCAGGACATGATGACCTGGCAGTGCTCCACAGGGCAGGGGAACCAAAGGACATCCAAGGCAGATCCCTGCTGCTCCTGGGCAGGATCAGATCTGCCTGGGCTCAGGTTCCTGCTCCTACTCACAGGACACTGAGGAAAGCTCTGCTCTCCCCCTGAGCTGGCCAGGGGACACTGCAGGCACTGCTCACTGTCACCATTTCACTTGCAATAAAACATGAGCTTACAGGAAGCCTCTCAGCTGCAGCTTTTTATATCTGAACTCTTTCTGGCTGAGCAATCTCACCCTACTATTGATCCACATGACGCATTTGATTCCTATAATTGAGATTGGAATAGAAAAACCAGCAGTTCTGTTTCTCCCAGCCAGTTGGTTTCTCACGTGTGGCACTCAGAGCGTGCAGCACTCGGGCTTCAAGTGAGGGAATTTTTTAGAAGTGGAAAGCTGGGACTGCTCCAGCCCAAATTCAGCAGTGGTGGGAGCAAAACACCTGGGTGTGCTCTCCCCCATTGCCTTTCAAATGTCAGGCAGCTGCTGAAGTTGTTTTTTTCTGGGGCTCATGGAATGGTTGGGGTGGGAAAGGACCTTAAAAATCATCTCATTCCCAGCCCTGGGTGGGCAGGGACACCTCCCACTGTCCCAGGGTGCTCCAGCCTGGCCTGGGGCACTGCCAGGCACCCAGGGGCTGAGGGGTTTCTCCCTCATATTTCATCTAATGAGCTTTCACCCATTCCCCTGTGTCCTGGCAAGCAGGAATTTGGAAGGAATAGAACAGAAATGAACCCAATAAACCCAGCTGAGAATCAGACAAGGATGTTCTGATGCTGCAGGCTCAGTGATCTTCTGTTGTATTTGCAGGGTGCCCCCATGAAGGCAGGAATGATGAACCTGACTCCCTGTTCTCAGAAGGTTAATTTATTGTTTCATGATACTATATTATATTAAAGAATACGAAACTAAACTGTACTAAAGGATACAGAAGGCTGAAAAGATGATAATGAAAACTCCTGACTCTCTCCAGAGTCCTGACACAGCTTGGCCCTGACTGGTCATTAAGCCAAAACAACTCACATGAAACCAATGGAACAATCACCTGTGGGTAAACAATCCCCAAACACATTCCAAAGCAGCACAACACAGGAGGGCTAAGTCAGATAATTATTGTTTTCCTTTTTCTCTGAGGCTCCTCAGCCTCCCAGGAGAAAAATCCTGGGTGAAGGGATTGTTCCCAGAAAATCTGACTGTGACAATCATCCCGTGCTGCTTTCTCCTGGTCCAGGAGAATTCCCAGCAGCTGCAGTGGACAGAAATCCAGAAATCCCCCAGTTTCACAGGGAATGACCCCTGACTCAGAGGAGAGTCTCTGACTCCAGAGCAAGGCTGGAGCCCCTCCTGGCTGGGTAGCAAAGTGAGCTGGCACTTGTTCCCTTTGGATCTCTCTGTAGCTATTGCACTGATGGAGAAAGTGCTTTGTATTCTCTTGTTTATTTGCAAAAAAAAGGTAAAAAAAAAAAAGTCTATTAAAATGCTGCACCTCTGGGAGTGCCTGTGAAAGGAGTGAGATGTGACTCCAGCAGGGAAGTGATCAGCCTGCAATAATTTAGACGTTCCTGTTGCTATGGATACTTTCTTTAAGTGAAGCATACCATTATAATTTAAATTTCCAGTAACTCACCAGAAAAAAAAGCACATTAAAAGTAATAAAAAATGCCAGAGACGCAACTGTTTGATTCCTTGCTGTCAGTTTCACTGGGGCTGTGACAGCGCTGGAGAAGGGATAAAATTGGCACTGGGAGCAGATTCCAGTCTTTGCTCATTTATTCCATTAATTAGAGCTGGGGCTCGTGGCTGTGATCGAGGCAGGGCTTGGTGACAGCTGGGAGAGGGCATGGGACATTGGGATGGGACACTGGGAGAGGGGATGGGACACTGGGATGGGACACTGGGAGTGAGGGTGTGACACTGGGAGAGGGGATGGGACACTGGGACTGAGGGTGTGACACTGAGAGAGGTGATGGGACACTGGGAATGAGGGTGTGACACTGAGAGAGGTGATGGGACACTGGGAATAGGGTTGTGACACTGGGAGTGGGGATGGGACACTGGGAACTGGGATGTGACACTGGGATGTCACCCTGGGAGCAGGGCAGTGACACTGGCACGTGCCACCTCTCAGCAGTGAATTCAGCAGTGAATTCCTCCTGCCCTCCCTCGCAGGGGAAGGGAATGGATGCTGGAAGTTCCTTCACTGGCAGCTAAAACAGGGAATGGATTCTGGAAGTTCCCAAAGTGGCAGCTAGAAAGAGCTGAGGGATCACATCAGAGCTGAGGGATCAGCGTGTTCCTCAGCAGGGCCATCAGTTCTGCACGAGGGCTCAGCCCCCATCAGCTGGGACAGCTCAGCCTGGAACAGGCAGATCCAGCTGGGAAGGAGCTCCTGGTGGGTTTATTTGTGCCAGCAGCAGGCAGGGGAGGTGGCTCTGCTGAGGGAGCAGGTCTGTGTGTCAGCACCCCAGAGGGGCTGATTCCATTCTCCAGGTGCCTCCCAGCCAAGGTGGGGGCAGCAGGGCCGAGCACCCAGGGCTGTGCTGGGCTCTCTCTGGCCACCATCAGCTGCACAAAGAGAGAAAAGCACTTTGGGACTCAGAAACTGCCACTGAGGAGCTTTGGGGTTTGATGTTGCTCTTCATCTGCAGCTGAGCCTGAAGCTTCCACCTCCCTCTTTGCCCCCCTCCTCACAGCCTCACCTGGAGGCCAAAGCAGCCACACAGGGACAGGTCCTGTGTCCCTCTGTGCCACCCCTGTGTCCCACAGCAGCCCCTGGGGGCAGAGTCCAGCTGAGCCCCCTTGGCATCACCCCCAGGACCTTTCTGACCACATCCTGCCATGCAGCAGGGCCAGGCAGAACCCAGGCACCACCCAGACACAAAAGCTACCACAAGAACCACAGGGGAAATAAAGTCACCCAGCAGAGAGCCTCCAAAATATGGCAGTTTTTATTCTTTACAGCATCAGGTTTTCTTAAAAAAACAAAACAAAACAAAACAAAAAAAACCACTCTGGACACACATAGATAGTGTTGTGAATGTGCTGCTCCAGGAAAGGAGAGAGGTCAGTGCTCAGGGGAATGCTCACACTCCATCCCAGGCTCCTGGAGAGCAGGATGTGTCCCTCACACATCCCAGGCTCCAGGGCAGAGCAGGATGTGTCCCTCACACATCCCAGGCTCCTGGAGAGCAGGATGTGTCCCTCACACATCCCAGGCTCCTGGAGAGCAGGATGTGTCCCTCACACATCCCAGGCCCCAGAGCAGAGCAGGATGTGTCCCTCACACATCCCAGGCTCCTGGAGAGCAGGATGTGTCCCTCACACATCCCAGGCTCCAAGCAGAGCAGGATGTGTCCCTCACACATCCCAGGCCCCAGGCAGAGCAGGATGTGTCCCTCACACATCCCAGGCTCCAGAGCAGAGCAGGATGTGTCCCTCACACATCCCAGGTTCCAGGGCAGAGCAGGATGTGTCCCTCACACATCCCAGGCTCCAGGCAGAGCAGGATGTGTCCCTCACACATCCCAGGCTCCAGGAGAGCAGGATGTGTCCCTCACACATCCCAGGCTCCAGGCAGAGCAGGATGTGTCCCTCACACATCCCAGGAGTGAGGCACTCCAGGCACAGCCCTTCCAGGATGTGGCACTGCTCTGACCCCACTCTGCAGAGCCCACAGAGCCCAGGTTCCATCAGAGCCCTGCTGAGTCAGCTCCACGAGTCCTCAACACCTCCTCACACTTGGGGGGAGAAAAATAAATCCAAGGCAGAGCCACTCAGCTGCTTCCTAATGAATCCTTCCAGCTGACTGAGGGGTTTTCTCCTTTCTGTGAGCAGTTCTAAGGGAGTTCTAAAGAGCTATCTGGGGAATGAATTAGTGCTTCAAACCCAAGTTCCAAATCTATAAAACAGATTAGTACACTTCACATAAGGCCACGAACACTGCCAGTGTCAGTGAGAGTGTTTAGGATGGTTAAACCCAATCTTTAGTCAGCACAAGCTGTATCTCCATGGCTGCTTTTCAGTCCCAGGGGAAGATGGAGCTTCCTGAGCCCCCTGGGAGCTGTCAGGGAGAAGGGTGGGAGCACCACTGGGCAGCCAGGTCCTGCTCCTGCCTGACCCCATCCCATCCACGGGGCAACAGCCACCTGCCTTTGGGGCAGGAGCAGCTCCTGGCCAGGCAAACCTGCTGGGCCAGGCTGGGAAGGTGGATCTGTGGTCCTGCTGCTCCTCCCAGCTGCCCTTGCCAGCAGGAATCAGCACACAAACCCTTCCTCCCTGGTGGCTTTGCTCTTAAAGCTGCTGTGGAGCTTTGGGACCTGCAGTGCCATCAGAGGTGGGGTCAGCTGGGAGCCAGAGCTGCAGCACTGCCAGGGTGGCTCTTTTTGGGTAAACAGCTTCTGAGGAGAGCTGCCAGGCACTGCTCACCCCGACAATCCTGACCACTGCTCTCAGTTCGAGTTCTAAAGTGCAAAACTCCTGTGAGTTAAAAAAGTCTTTGGGTTAGAAAGGAGCTGGGAGCCACAGAGCGAGTGACAGCTGTGAGGGTGCCACAGACCCTGCACAAAGCACCAGCTCTGCTCCCTCCTGCATTCCAGCCTCAGCAGCTGCTGCAGGTCCCCTCCCAGGCCAGGCAGGTGCTGTGCTGGCCAGGCTGGCTGGAGCAGGGACACAGAGCTGTGCCTGCATCCAGCCTGGCCTGGGGATGCTCCAGGGGGCTCTGGGGGTGCCCAGGCCCTGCAGGTGCTCTCCACACCTCCCAGGAGCACTTGTAAACTGTGAGTAAAGATGTCCCAGAGCATCCTGTGGTTTAGGTGAAAGCAAGGTACAAAAACCCACGGCAGGTGTCTGAAGCTTTGGTCTGAACTGGGCTGTGGCACCCTGGGCAGGTCCCTGCTCCCAGCAGCATCCAGGCAGGGCTCCCAGGGGTCTTCTCTGCCCTCAGAACATGAAGAGATCGTCCTGCTCAGCTGGGCTGGGCTCCAGCTGGCTCCAGTGCACGGGGGACAGAGCCTGGGCACTCTGCAGCTCCTGGGCCGACAGCCCCGTGTCCAGATCCTGAGGGTTGGTCCTGGACTGGGCCAGCCTGGGACACACACAGGGACAGGGTAAAGCACTGGGGGGAACGTGCACAGAGTAAAATAAACACAGAGTGAAATAAACACAGAGTAATGCACAGAGTGAAATAAACACAGAGTAATGCACAGAGTAAAATAAACACAGAGTAATGCACAGAGTGAAATAAACACAGAGTAATGCACAGAGTGAAACAAACACAGAGTAAAGCACAGAGTGAAACGAACACAGAGTAATGCACAGAGTGAAACGAACACAGAGTAATGCACAGAGTAAAATAAACACAGAGTAATGCACAGAGTGAAATAAACACAGAGTAATGCACAGAGTGAAATAAACACAGAGTAATGCACAGAGTGAAATAAACACAGAGTAATGCACAGAGTGAAATAAACACAGAGTAAAAGAAACACAGAGTAAAGCACAGAGTAATGCACAGAGTGAAATAAACACAGAGTAATGCACAGAGTGAAATGAACACAGAGTAATGCACAGAGTGAAATAAACACAGAGTAATGCACAGAGTGAAATAAACACAGAGTAATGCACAGAGTGAAATGAACACAGAGTAATGCACAGAGTGAAACGAACACAGAGTAATGCACAGAGTGAAATAAACACAGAGTAATGCACAGAGTGAAATAAACACAGAGTAATGCACAGAGTAAAATAAACACAGAGTAATGCACAGAGTGAAACAAACACAGAGTAATGCACAGAGTGAAATAAACACAGAGTAATGCACAGAGTGAAATAAACACAGAGTAATGCACAGAGTGAAACAAACACAGAGTAAAGCACAGAGTGAAACGAACACAGAGTAATGCACAGAGTGAAACGAACACAGAGTAATGCACAGAGTAAAATAAACACAGAGTAATGCACAGAGTGAAATAAACACAGAGTAATGCACAGAGTGAAATAAACACAGAGTAATGCACAGAGTGAAATAAACACAGAGTAATGCACAGAGTGAAATAAACACAGAGTAAAAGAAACACAGAGTAAAGCACAGAGTAATGCACAGAGTGAAATAAACACAGAGTAATGCACAGAGTGAAATGAACACAGAGTAATGCACAGAGTGAAATAAACACAGAGTAATGCACAGAGTGAAATAAACACAGAGTAATGCACAGAGTGAAACGAACACAGAGTAATGCACAGAGTGAAACGAACACAGAGTAATGCACAGAGTGAAATAAACACAGAGTAATGCACAGAGTGAATAAACACAGAGTAATGCACAGAGTGAAATAAACACAGAGTAATGCACAGAGTGAAATAAACACAGAGTAATGCACAGAGTGAAATAAACACAGAGTAATGCACAGAGTGAAATAAACACAGAGTATGCACAGAGTGAAAACCAAAACAGAGTACACAGAGTAATGCACAGAGTGAAATGAACACAGAGTAATGCACAGAGTGAAATGAACACAGAGTAATGCACAGAGTGAAATAAACACAGAGTAATGCACAGAGTGAAATCAGAACACAGAGTAATGCACAGAGTGAATACACAGAATCACAGAGTAATGCACAGAGTGAAATAAACACAGAGTAATGCACAGAGTGAAATAAACACAGAGTAATGCACAGAGTGAAACAAACACAGAGTAATGCACAGAGTGAAATAACACAGAGTAATGCACAGAGTGAAATGAACACAGAGTAATGCACAGAGTGAAAACGAACACAGAGTATGCACAGAGTGAAACAACACAGAGTAATGCACAGAGTGAAAGAACACAGAATAATGCACAGAGTGAAATGAACACAGATAATGCACAGAGTGAAACAACACAGAGTAAGCACAGAGTGAAATGAACACAGAGTAATGCACAGAGTGAAACGAACACAGAGTAATGCACAGAGTGAATAAACAGAGTAAAGAAACACAGAGTAAGCACAGAGTGAAACAAACCAGAGTAAAAGAACACAGAGTAAAGCACAGAGTAATGCACAGAGTGAAATAAACACAGAGTATGCACAGAGTGAAATAACCAGAGTAAAAGAAACACAGAGTAAAGCACAGAGTGAAATAAACACAGAGTAAAAGAAACACAGAGTAAAGCACAGAGTAATGCACAGAGAAAAACAGTAAAGCACAAAGTAAAACAAAGAGTAAAGCACAGAGTAATACAGAGAGTAATGCACAGAGTAAAACAAACACAGAGGAAAGCACAGAGTAAAATATACAAACCCCTCTCCTGCCTCACTCCCTCCAGCACCTCCCCAACCCCAGGGGCAGGAGGGGGAGGAGGAGGAGGAGGAGGAGGAGGAGGAGGAGGATGGGACCCACATAAAACCACAGGCAGCAAAACCCACCTGAGAGAAAAGGGGCTGGTTTGGCTCTGCTGGAGTGCTCAGGGCAGGGCAGCCTTTAATTTGGAGGGACAAGGGGAATAAACCCCATGAAGTGATGGCCACACAGCCTGAATTTGGGGGCTGAGGAAGAGCAAAGCCCCCAGGGCCAGAAGCTGGGACCAGCAGCCTGGAAAAGCCTCAGCAAGTGGGAGCAGACCCGGGAACTGCTTGGGGAATTAAACTGCCCATCACACAGAGCCTCTCTCCATCCTGAAAAGGTTCTCCAAATATTTGGCTGCTCAGGCAGCCCTAAAGGCTGGCCCTCAGTCACCAGCTGGGGCACCGGTGGGGCCAGGTGGGATCAGAGCCCCGGTGAGATGAAGGAGCATTATTAACTAACAGCCATTATTAACAGCCAGGGCTCTGGGGCTGCTCCCCTGCTGAACTCCAGGGAGGGATGAGGATCTGAGAATTACCTTGAGAACGCCTCGTCCAGACCATCATCCATCTCCTTTGTGAAGAGATCAAAAGAGAGACAAGTAGTTGCTAAGAGAACTGCACAAAAGTGTATTTAGAGACCCGGCCCTGCACTCAGACACAGAAATATCTCTGTCTGTTGGCTCCTGAGTGCCTCAGCCACCTCCTCTGCAATCTGCTCCTCTGCAGGGCAAAGGTGAGCTCCAGCTGCTGCCGGGGCTTCCCTGCACCCCCGAGGGGCTGAGCCTGCCCCAGCCCCATCCAGGGGGGCAGCACAGGGCTGGAAATGCCCCCCCTGCAGCCCAGAGGGGCTGAGCCTGCCCCAGCCCCATCCAGGGGGGCAGCACAGGGCTGGAAATGCCCCCCCTGCAGCCCCGAGGGGCTGAGCCTGCCCCAGCCCCACCCAGGGGGGCAGCTCAGGGCTGGAAATGCCCCCTGACCCTCCCAGCCCTGCCTGTCCTGCTGCCAGGAGGGGCCTGGCACAGCTCAGGAGCCCCTGGGGCTGCTCTGGATCAGGGTCAGGGTCAGGGGAGCAGCTCTGGGACCCTCCCATCTGTGCCCTGCTCCCAGGGATTCCCAGGAAAGCACAGGGAGGAAGATTTTTCAGGAAAGCACAGGAGGAAGCTTTTCCATGCTCTGAGAGGGCCTTGCCCAGCCAGAGCTGCTCCCCAATCCTGCCATGCACTCACAGACCCAATGCAATGAGTAAGTGAAGTATGAAGAGTCTGCAAGCAGGGAGGGACTGGAGATGGCTCAGGAGCCTCCAGGATTTGGTTCAGCCTCGGGGCTGCTCCTCAGGCTTACCCTGGAAAGCTCCAGGCAAAGGCATCTCCCCTGCAGCTCCCCAAAATCCAGAGAGGGGCTCCAGGGCTCAGCCCCAGCCTGCCTGGGGGTCAGGGAGCCATGGAAGGGTTTGGGGGGAAGGAAATCCCTTAAATCCATCCCATTCCCACCCCTGGACACTTCCAGCCTGGCCTGGGGCACTGCCAGGGACCAGGGGCAGCCCCAGCTCCTTGGGCACCTGTGCCAGGGCCTGCCCACCCTCCCAGCCAGGAATTCCTTCCCAAGACCCCAGTGAGCCCCAGCCTGTCCCAGATGGGATGGTGGAGCCCTGATGGATGCACCCCCAGGGCTGCAGCAGCCCTCCCTCAGGGACCCAGGGCACTGAGGAGCCCCCAGTGCCCAGCCCAGCTCCCCCAGCAGGAGCAGCCAGGAGCTCTGAGCTGGCAGGAGCCAGGGGCTGGTGCCAGCTGGGACAGAGCCCTGGGGAATGCTGCCCAGAGCAGGAATGCCCCATTCCCTGCCAGCAGCATGCCTCTGCCACCCTGTCCATTTATCCCTGGGTCCCTCTGGGCTGTCACCCCTCCCTGAGCAGCCCAGGCCCCCAGAGCTCCCAGTCTGGCCCAGTTTGGCCCCCAGCTGTCCCTTACCCACTCCACGTTGTTGTTCACCGAGGGGCTGGGCCCAAAGCTGCTGTTGTCCAGCCCTGGGCACTCGGTGCTGCTGCCCAGGGGGGACCTGCCAGGCTCCTCCAGGTCCAGGAGGTTCCCCAGGGCTGCTGCTGTGGGCAGAGCAGAGGGGCAGTGAGGGCAGAGAACAGGCACAGCCACAGCTCCCTGCAGGAATCACTCCCCTGCTCCAGCTCCTGCAGGATGGCCCCAGATCTGAGCTCTGAGCAGCTGCACCCACCCCACTGAGGGGCTTTGGGAAGGCTCCTGGTGCCCCAGGCTGGGCTGAGCCCACGGTGCCACCCTTGGGACAGGAGATCCCTGCAGCCCTGAGCCCTCCCAGGCCAGGCAGGAGCTGCCAGCCTGGAAGGGAGCCCAGCTCAGGGCTGTTTGTGCCAAATCCTCTTATCTCGTGGCCAGCATGGGCAGGGATGAGCCTTTTGTCCCACTTCTCCCTGCCCTGCTCCTCAGAGCCAGGCCCTGAATTGTGAGGGGACATCCCCAATCCCCCAGGGACATCCTCAATCCCCCAGGGACATCCCCAGTCCCCCAGGGACATCCCCAATCCCCCAGGGACATCCCCAATCCCCCAGGGACATCCCCAATCCCCCAGGGACATCCCCAATCCTTCAGGGACATCCCCAATCCCCCAGGGACATCCCCAATCCCCCAGGGACATCCCTGCCCTGCTCAGGGACAATCCCCATCCCTCAGGGACAGTCCCCCACCCCTTGGGGACAGTCCCCAGCCCCAGGCTCTGCTCAGGTGGCTCACTCACCTGTGACAGGGTGGGCAGGAGCTCCTGAGCTGGGGCTGCTCGTCCCTTCTGCTGCCAGGATGGACCTTTCCCTCTTCTCCTTCTCTGCAGAAGGGGAGATGCCATCACTGCCTGCAAGGCTGCAGGGACAGGGACAGGGACAGCCAGGCCACCTGGGCTGCTCCTGCCACCTCAGGGAAGGGGACAGCAGAAAGCCCAGGGGCTCTGAGGCACCCCAGGCCCTGCAGGGCAGGAGGGTCACTGAGATTCTCTGGAAAATGCCTTTGCCAGGATTTCTTCTGCTGGGACACTGCAGCCTCTCCCTGTCTGGCTCCTCTGGAATGTGATCTGGAGAACTGTCTACCCAGCAGGAGAATTGGCTTTCATTAAAGGCCAATCCCAGCCAGCTGGGGCTGTCATGAGATTTTTATTCTCATTCTTTTCCAGCCCTCTGATGTCTCCTTTCTCCTTCTTTAGTACAGCATTTTCTTTTCATATATCACAAAATAATCAATCAGCCTTCTGAAACACGGAGTCAGGATTCCCCTCTCTGCCCTTGCCTGCAAATCCCACCCAGGAGCAGAGCCCAGAGCTGTGCAAGGCTGCCCAGAGACACCTGGAAATTCAGGAGGAGGGCAGGGGAACCAACTCACCTTCCTTGGCTGCCTGCCAGAACTCAAAGGCCAGCCTGAAAGCCTGGGCCACGGTCAGGGTGACAGCCTGGGCCTGGGGACAGACAGCAGGACACACCTCTGAGAGCACTGAAATTACTGAGATCAGTGAGAGCACTGAGATCAATCACTGAGACCAATGAGATCAATGAAATCACTGAGATCAATCACTGAGATCAATCACTGAGATCAATCACTGAGACCTCTGAAATTACTGAGATCACTGAAATTACTGACATCAGTGAGGTCACTGAGATCAATCACTGAGACCAATGAGACCTCTGAAATCACTGAGATCAATCAGTGAGACCTCTGAAATCAATCACTGAGCTCAATCTCTGAGATCAATCACTGAAGCCTCTGAAATCACTGAAATCAGTCCCTGAAGTCACTGAGATCAATCTCTGAGATTGTCACTGAATTGACTGAAACCCTGGCAGCCCCCAGGGGCACGGGGGGGACACAGGCAGGGCACACACCCCCCCAGGGCAGGCAGGGGCACCCCAGGAGCACCCCAGGGCAGCAGTGCCAGTCCAGGCTGGCAGCAGGAGGGCTCCCAGCAGCGCTGAGCACTTCTCATAATTAGGAATGAAACTCCTCACAGCTGTTTACAATTTAAGCTGTCACATCTGAATCAAGTTTAATAGATCCAGCTAGTGTTGAGAATTACCCAGGAACTAAAAATATGGATTAATGATATGGCTGTGCCTGGGAGCTGTGGTGCACCCAGAGCCCCTGCCCTGGGGAGGGCTGGCTGCAGCCTGGCAGCAGGGATCACCTCAGCTGCAGGATGTTCCTGCCTTTTACAGGGCAGGAAAAAGGAAATGATTGCCAGTTTTTGCCACAAAAGGCTTTGGAGACCTTCACTTGGAGGGGGATGCACTGAGCTGATGTGGCACTGAGATAATTCTTTTAGCAGCAGGAAGATTTCAATTTTAATTTGCAGAGCGAGGCTTATCTCAGCCATGCCAGGGTGGGAGCACAGGAGAGACAACTTGGAGCTCCCATTACTCCCTCCAAGGGAAAAGAAGGAGCTGGGGGAGGCAGGGACCATGAACAGAGCTGTGGTGGCCCAGCTCCAGGCACAGGGGACCAGGCTGGGGTGGGAATGGCCCTAGGGGGGGTCTGGGACATCCTGTGCCCGTGCAAGAGGCACCAGGAGAGGATTGCTGGGGGCACAGGGCTCTGAGCTGCCCCTCCTCTGCCCCACAGCCCCTTCCTGGCACGGGCAGGGGGCTCAGTGCCAGCTCTGGCCCCACCACAGACCCCAGGGCTCTCCTTGCCCCTCTCCTCTCCCGGGTCTCCAGGTCCCTTTCCCTCCTGGAGCACTGAGTGAGCAGAGAAGGGTCCCAGGAGGGCTCTGAGCCCGGCCCAGAGCTGGGTGAGGGCTCTGAGCCCAGCCCAGACTCTCCCAGAGCCGGGTCTGTGCCCTGAGCCCGGCTCAAACTCCTTCCCTGAGCCGGGCTCAAACTCCTTCCCAGAGCCGGGTCTGTGCCCTGAGCCGGGCTCAAACTCCTTCCCAGAGCCGGGTCTGTGCCCTGAGCCGGGCTCAAACTCCTTCCCTGAGCCGGGTCTGTGCCCTGAGCCGGGCTCAAACTCCTTCCCAGAGCCGGGTCTGTGCCCTGAGCCCAGCCCAGCCAGCCCACTCCAGCTGGGATGAGCTGCTGGGAGCAGCAGGAGCCGTGCTGAGCCCTCCCAGCCCCTCTTCCTCCTCCTCCTCCTCCTCCTCCCCTGCACTGACCATTTTCCTCTTGGGGCACAGGAAGGCGTGGCACTCCAGGCTCTCACTCTGCTGGCTCTGGGCTATGTAGGCAAACACTTTGTCGTGGGCCTTGTCTGCTGTGCAGTAGGAGATCCTGGAAAACACCAAACTCCCCGGGCTGGGCTCTGGGACAGCCTCAGAACCTCCTGGGGCTGCAGCAGGGGTGGCACAGCCTGGGTGGGTGGGTGAGATCCATGGGCACCGCAAGGAGGGGAGAAGGGGAGGAGAAGGGAAAATGTCTTTTTCACACTGTGGGACAGGACAGGCTAGAGAAGGGGAAGATTCCAGCAGAGCAGCACCTCACAGTGCCCTGCCTTCAGGAGAGGGGCCCAGAAGGTTTCCTTGGAGGGTGAGGAAGGAGAAAGGAAATGCCAGGACGTTCCCAGCCTGGGGTTTCATCTTCAGGCTCGGGGCAGGGGGTGATGCAGGGGGCTGGGATGTGCAGCTGCAGATGCTCAGGATGCTCCCCGAGCTCAGGGGATGTGGGAGGGAGGCTCAGCCTCCTCCCTGAGCCTCCCCAGAGCTGGGCAGCAGCCAGGGGTGCTGAGCAGCAGCCCTGGCCCAGCAGAGCCCCAGCACCCACCTGTAAATGGAGATGTTCTCGATGAGCTCGTTGGTCCTGCTGTCCCTGAGCACAATCCCCCGGGGGGACACTTTCAGGGTCACCTTCTGCAGCTTCTTCCCGCTTGCCTTTGCCTTGGGGAGGGAGAGAGGGAGGGGAAGCCCCAGGCTTTGAACCCTGGCACCTCCAGGGGTGTGAGAGCAGCCTGGGGACACACCTCTGCTGCCAGGAGGGCACAGCACTGGTTAACCCTTCCCTCCCCTCCCTGCAGCAGGTTTGTGCTGGCACTCAGCAGGCAGGGACACACCTCACCAGGCTGCTCAGGCACTGCCAGCACCTCCACAGGGCTGTCCCCAGGGCCACAGGGGCAGGATGGGTCTGGCACACCTGGGCTCCCAAACCCCACTCCAGTGGCAAAGGGACAGGACCCCCAAAGCACCCCCTGGACAGGACATCAGCTTCCAACCAGACTTTCAGCAGCCACTGGCTCTCCTTTACTGGCCTGGTGCTTTCAGCCTGCAGCTCACATCCAGCTAGAGCCAGGCTGGAACCCTCAGCCCCTCTCCCTGGGGGATTCTGAGTCCCCTGAGGACCCCAAAGCCCTGCCCAGAGCAGTCCTGCCCCAGCCCAGGTCTTTATTTAAGGGCTCCACTCCCCATCCCTCGGGGCAGGTGTGAAGGGCTCTGCAATTCCCTCCTGCCCTGGTGCAGCTCAGCACAGGACCCAGCACTGCCCACCCCACTGAGCTTCAGGGCACAGCCAGGGCTCTGCCCCCCTCCTGTCACAGGGCCTTAAGGAGCCTTCACTTCACCCAGAGCCTGGTGAGCTGGGGGGCTCTGAGCTGGAGGAGGGCTGGGAACTGGGGGATGGCTGGGAATGTGCTGGGAATTGGGGGATTCAGGAAATCCACCCCTCTGAGGTCATGGTGGGACAGGGCTGTCCTGCTCCCTTCCCCTCTCTGCCCCCCAAATCCTGGAAGGAAAGCCCAGAGCAGCCCTGGCCACACTCCAAACCCTGTCCCTGCCCTGACCCAGCCCCGGGGCAGGCTGACTGCAGCAGGTCAGAGCCCCCTCACACCCGGGCTTATCACAGCAGCCAGAGCTCAGCACACACCAGCCTTGCCCAGAGTGCCCCATCCCACAGCCTGGGCTGGCCCAGGGGCTCCCAGTGCCTGGAAGGGTCTGCAGAGCCACCCACACCCCTGGAGGGGATGGAGCTGCAACCCCAATTTCCCCTGGAGCTGCAACCCCAACTTCCCCTGGAACTGCAACCCCAATTTCCCCTGGAGCTGCAATCCCAATTTCCCCTGGAGCTGCAAATCCTGGCTTCCCCCAGCTACAGCTCTGAAACTCCTCCCCGTGGGAGCCCCAAGGGCCACCTGGGGACACTCACGGTGGCCACGATCCTTTTGACAGCGGCTGCAGAGAGCTCCTCTCCCTTGGGCTGCTCCACCAGGGTCATGCCCAGGTACTTGAGGCTGAAGAGCATCCCCTCCAGCAGCGTCTCCCTCGTGTCTGTCCAGTTCTCAGGCAGCTCTGGGGACACAGGGAAGGCTCTGGAGTCACAAACTCACAGAGGCAGCTGGGGCTGGGAGGGGAGGCAGCAGCACTTCAGCCACCAGGTGCTCACCTGGGAGCCTCCCCTGCAGCTCTCCCAGGCAGCCAAACAAACCCCAAAACGTTTTCCATGAGCCACAACAAACCCTGGAGGAGGCACCAGTTTAACTGGGAGCCACCCCGTGCCCTGACCCTGCAAAGCTCCACCTGCACAAGGAGGATAAGATGGGATTTGTGCTAAGCCCGGGCAGCTGCGGGATCCAGGTGAGGGAAGTGAGGGAAGAGATCACCCCCAGCCCCGAGGAGCCCCCGGGAGCAGAGGGCTCAGCTCTCCCTGGAAACCAGCACTGACCCCTGAAGGGCTGGGGGAAGGAGGGCTCTAAACACGGGATGGGTGTGGGGCCACGGTAAAAGTCGGGTGGGGGTTCCCAAGCCTGGAATTCCACCCAGGAGCCACCCGGGATGGGCAGCTCGGGCTGGGGAAGGGCTTTGCCCCCCCTCAGGTGTCACAGGGTCCCCAGAGGTGTCACACAGTCCCCCCAAGTGTCCCCCCGCTGCCCATCCCCGGTCCCGGTGTAACGCGGGCCGGGTCGGTCCCACGGCATCAGCGACAGCCACAGGTTCGGTGTCACCGGGGGGTGCGGGGTGGCCCCCCCGGGCCCGGTGCCCCCCCCGGCAGGGCCCGGTGGCCGCTGGCCACGGAGCCATCGATCGTGTGAGCGGGACGAGGTCACAGCGTGCCCGCCGGGCTCCGGCCCGTGTCCCGGGCTGGGGGACGGGGGGACACGGGGACAGGGGGACACAGGGACAGGGGGACACAGGGACACGGGGGCACCCCCGGCGCTCCCGGGGAATGGACGCAGGAACGCGGGGAGCGCAGCGGGGCGGAGCAAACGGCGCGGCAAAAAGTGGGGCTGAAAGTGAGAAAAGAGCCCCGAGAGAGCGAAAGCGAAGGCAGAGAGAGCACGGGGGGCAGGACAGAGGGGACAGGGGACAGAGGGGAAGGGGCAGGGAGGGCACGGGAGCGGCGGAGCGGGGCCCGGGCGGGATGCGGAGTGCGGGATGCGGGGCAGGGAGCGGGGCCCGGGGCAGGGAGCGGGGCTCGGCCGGGGCCGGGGCAGGGAGCGGGGCTCGGCTCTCACTCTTGTGCCGCCCGCCGGCCCAGGACGGTTTGTGCACGCTGGGGCTCCTCAGCAGGGCCCGGCCCGCGGACTTGAGCGCGTCCATCCCGGCCCGGCCCCGCCGCAAACTTTTCCTGCGGCGCCAGCGCTGACCGCGTCCGGGGGCGGGGCCATGCAAATGAAGGGGTGACGTCAGCGCGCCACGCCCTGTGCCACGCCCATGCCCGCTCCCCGCCCCGAAGCGCTGCGGGGTCCCAAAAAACGGTGCGGGGTCCCCAAAACTGTGCGGGGTCCCTAAAGCTGTGCGGGGTCCCCAAAACTCCTGCAGGATCCCAAAAACTCCGTGGGGTCCCAGAAGTTCTGCGGGGTCCCCAAAGCTCCTCGGGGCACCTAAAAGCCGAGCAGGGTCCCCAAAACTCGGCAGAGTTCTCAAAGCTCCGCAGGGACCCTAAAGCTGTGGAGGGTCCCCAAAGCTCCGCCGGGACCCAAAAGTTCCTCAGGGTCCCTAAAGCTCCTCGGGGTCCCCCGGGTGTGACAGCACTGCGGGGACACCGGCCACACCCAGGGGCTGTGGGTGCCCCCCAAAATCAGGATCCTCCCCCAGACCCCTCCTCCACACGCTCGCTCCATGCCCAGGTGACCCCAAAAAGGGGGGTTTGCCCCAGGAGGGGTTTGGTGCCCCCGGGCTGGGGTGGGATCTCGGGATATCCTGTCTGAGCAGTCACCCCGGTGTCACCAATGTGTCACCAGCTGCTCTCAACGTCACTGAATGGAAGATTAAAGCCCTCGCAGGCTTTCCCAAATTAAAGGATAATAATGAGGAGGTTAAACCCCAAAGGAAAGGGAGCAGTCTGGGAAGGGGGAGCTCAGCCCTGAGCGAGGCTCCTTCCTCCTGCAGCTGCTCCCAGAGCTCCCAGGGAGTCACAGAGTCACAGCACAGGCTGCAGACTCCCCTGGCACACTCCAAGGATGAGGGAAAGTTGGCTGGGACAGTTCTGTGTTGGCTGGAATTTCTTCTCCCAGGGTCAGAAGAGAGGGACCAGGAGTTCAGTCACTTATTTGGGTTAATTCTGCTCTTTATCACGAGGCATTCAGGCCTGTGGTAAACTGGATTAGTTTTAGTGGCAGTGCTGGAGCTCCCAGACTGACACCAGCACATCTCGTTATATAACGCAGCAAAGATAAAAATACAGCAGGGTAAAACTTCAGCTGTCAGAGGGAATAACTGGAGCACCCACACTTTTAATGCATCCCCAAAAAAGGGGGGGAGAAACCCCCGTGCTGGAGTGCTCAGGGCATCTCCTGTGCCAGGCTGTCCAAGCTGTGCACAGATCCTGATTTATTTCCCCCCTGTCACACTCTGCTCACAGCCAGGCCAGTCCCGGGGCAGGGCAGGAGCCCGGGCAGCCCCAGCAGGCAGGGAGGTGTTCAAATAAAGAGCTGAGTTTTCCTGGGGAGACCCTGCAAGCCCCATCTCTCGGGGTTTGTGGATTTCAGAAGGAAAAGTCCTCACCCTCCACCTTCCCCACCCCTGCCCTGCCCTCCTGTGCTGCCGGGGCAGCCCTGGCAAGGTTTCCGTGCCAGGCTGGGGCACAGGGACCTTCCAGGGTGCCAGGGCAGTTCCCCTGACCCCTGTGAGAGCCACGAGCTGCCCCTGGGGTGCCAGCACCCCCCGATGCCAGCCAGAGCCCCTGGGGCTGCCTTTCCCCAGCAGGGCTGCCCTGCTGTGCTCCTGCACTTGTGGTGGGATTTCCCTCCCTCCCTCCCTCCGAGCTGATTTTTTTGTCCCTTTCCCAGCCCTGCATCCCCCGGGGCAGATTTTGCTGCTGCTGGTGTCACTCCCAGCCAGGCTGTGCCAGAACACGGATTTGAGGTGCAGGCAGGAGCAGCAGCAGCTGTGCAGCAGCAGATGGGCAGGGCCTGGGCTGCTCTGCCGGGGCAGATTTGGGAGCTAATAATAATTGTAAACATCTCAGAGCAGCCTGCTTAATCCTGATCATCTCCTCAGCCCAGCCTGGGCCTGGGGGAGCTCTGGGAGCTGGGACATCCCTGCTGTGCTGCTGCTCTCAGGGGTCCCAGGACCAGGGAAGAGAGGAGAATCTTCACTCTGTGTCTCAGAGGCTGATTGATTATTTTATGATATATATTATATTTTAAAAATGATATATTAAAATGATACTGAAAGAATAGAAGAAAATATTCATCAGAAGGGAAAGGAATAGAAAGGAATGAGAATAAAATCTTGTGAGTTACCAGAGAGTCTGAGCCAGCTGGGCTGGGATTGCCCATGAATTAAAACAACCCCATGGACCAATCCCAGACCCACCTGCTGCATCCCACAGCAGCAGAGAATCTTTGTTTGCATTTCATTTCTGGGGCCTCTCAGCTTCTCAGGAGAAAAATCCTGGCAAAGGGATTTGTCATAAAATGTGTCTGTGACACCTGAGTGTGCCCAGCCCCAGGTGGGATTCCTGCAGGGATGGCTCTGCCAGGACACCCTGCCCTGCAGCAGGATCCTGTCCCAGCCAGGATCTCAGTTTATCCCAGACAAATAAATTTATTTATCCCAGACAAACCCTCTGAGGCAGCTCCCTGAGCCCCTCCTGGATGCTGAACTCTGCTGCTGGCAGCCCCAGGGCACGGAGAGGCTGCCCAGCCCTGGATGGGGAAGGAACATCCCCAGATCCCATCCCCAATCCCATCCCAAGGCCCAAGCCGGGTCCAAAGCCCAGCGCCAAGCCCAAGCCCAGCCCAAGCCCCAGGAGCAGCCCCACGCCCAAAGCCCAAAGCCCAGCCCCAGGCCCAGCCCCAGCGCCAAGCCCATCCCCAAGCCCAAAGCCCAGCCCCAGGCCCAGGCCAGCCCAAAGCCGAGCCCAAGCCCAAAGCCCAAGCCCAGCGCCAAGCCCAAGCCCAGCCTAAGCCCCAGGCCCAAAGCCCAAAGCCCCGCCCCAGGCCCAGCCCAAGCCCACGCCCCAGGCCCACCCCGAGCCCCGCCCCAGCCCCACGCCCAAAGCCCAACCCCAGGCCCAGCCCAAGCCCCGCCCAGGCCCAGCCTAGCCCAGTCCCATCCCCAGCCCCAGGCCCAAAGCCCATCCCCAGTCCGATCCCAAATCCTATCCCAATCCCAAATCCCAAATCCCAACCCCATTCCCATCCCAATCCCCTCCCCATTCCCATTCCTATCCCATTCCCATCCCCATCCCCAATCCCAATCCCAAATCCCATCCCCATCTCCAATCCCATCCCCATCCCCATCCCCAGTCCCAGACTGGCCTCACCTGCAGCCCCCTGTCCCCTCCAGGCACAGATTTGGGGTGAGGGTCCCCAGGTGTGTCCCAGCCCCCCCTCCCTCCCCGGGGTGTTTTTCCATCCTTGTTCCAAAGGGAAGGGAATTGCTGGGAGCAGGGGAGCCTCTCTCACCCAGGGTGACACTGCCACCACGCTGCTGCTTCCATGGCAACCTGCCTTTGTTTCTGGGAGCTGCTCCATCACAATTAATGAAGAATTAATTAAAATCCTCCCCTGCCCCGGTGCTGCCCCCGCTCCCCCGGGCACGTGCAGAGAGCAAAGAGGAAAAAAAGGAACTTTTGGGTCCTGCTCTGGTCTCTGGGGCAGGCAGGGCCACCTGGGGATGCTGCAGGAGAAGGCTCAGCAGGAACAAACTGGGCTCCATCCCCATCCCAAATCCCACCCCCATCCCAAATCCCATCCCAAATCCCATCCCAAATCCCATCCCCATCCCAAATCCCATCCCAAATCCCATCCCCAGGTGGATTTTGGGGTCACACCCCCAGCCCAGGCAGTTTTGGGGTCACAGCCCCAGCCCAGGCAGTTTTGGGGTCACAGCCCCAGCCCAGGCAGTTTTGGGGTCACACCCCCATCCCAGGCTCAGTTTTGGGGTCACACCCCCAGCCCAGGCTGAGTTTTGGGGTCACACCCCCAGCCCAGGCAGTTTTGGGGTCACAGCCCCATCCCAGGCTCAGTTTTGGGGTCACACCCCCATCCCCAGGTGGATTTTTGGGTCACACCCCCAGCCCAGGCAGTTTTGGGGTCGCACCCCCAGCCCAGGCAGTTTTGGGGTCACACCCCCATCCCAGGCTCAGTTTTGGGGTCGCACCCCCATCCCAGGCTGAGTTTTGGGGTCACACCCCCATCCCAGGCAGTTTTGGGGTCACAGCCCCATCCCAGGCAGATTTTCCAGCCCAGATTTTTGTCTGGCATTTCTCACATCATTCCAGCCCAGACTGAGGGCAGCAGCACCTCTGGAATGGGATCATTCCTCACCATTCCCGAGCATTCCTGCTGCTGAGAATCCAAAAAGAATTAAAATAAAATAAAGAATAATTTAAAAATAAAAATAAATAATTAAAACCCCCAATAGCGGGGGGGGGGGGGGCTGGTGCTGAGAATCCAAAAAGAATTAAAATAAAAGAATTAAAATAAAATAATAATAAATATATCGGGGGGGGGGGGGCTGGTGCTGAGAGCCCAGGAACCCCAAAACGCTGAGTCCAATTCAGAGTGAAATTTAGGAAAAAAGGGATTTTTCCAGGGGAAAAGCTCGGGATTTGTTCCCAGGCTCACCCGAGGCTCCTGGGCCCTCTCGTGGCCGCTGGGGACAGGACAGAAGGAATTTCCTCGGATTTTCCCCCAAATCCAGATCGTGCTATGGAAGGAGATTTTGGGGTCTGAGTGCAGAAATTGCAGCTGCTGCACACAAAGGTCCTCAAAATAAAATGTTGGGAGCAGCTCCTGGGCACGGGATGGCAGCACCTTATCCTATCAAATAATGGCCATGATAAATAATAATGATATTAAATATTAAAATCAAAATGTAAAAAGTAAAATAAAAATAAAATAAAATAAAAATATACTTAAAATTAAATTTAAACTAAAATAAATTAAATTAAATAAAAATAAAAGAAAATTGAAAACCCCTTGCTATGGATGCAAACTCACAGTTTTAATTTGTGTTAAATTTGAGGGTTTGGTGCAATTTGAGGGTTTCCTTGAAAATGTCTCAATAAAACCCCAAACTCACATTTTGAATTTGTGTTAAATTTGAAGGTTTCCTTGAAAAGCCCTCAATAAAACCCCACACTCACATTTTGAATTTTTGTTAAATTTGAAGGTTTCCTTGAAAACTCAATAAAAACCCCACACTCACATTTTGAATTGTGTTAAATTTGAAGGTTTCCTTGAAAACCTCTCATTAAGGACCCCACACTCACATTTTGAATTTGTGCTGAATTTGAGGGTGTCCTTGCAGCAGCTCTGCCAGCTTGGATGCAGAAGCTGGCTGACAGAGAAGGGGGCAAAAAAAACCCACTTTGAACCATCAAGTTTCCTCTTGAAATGTCTTTTCCCAAGGCACTGTTGAGCAATTCTCCATGACTGCAAAAACACCAAGGGGGACAGAAATATTTCACACCACAACCACCATCACATCAGCAGCTATTCTTTATTCCTTCCTTAAACAACGCCCCTGGAATTTGTTTGGTCCTTTGAGGGGGGAAAAAAAATCAAATTATCTTCTGCAACATCCAGGTGTTGGTATTGAACACATCTAGAAATCAAAGCTTTGTTGGGCTCTTTAACCCTTCCATGGCAAAACTGAGGGGTTTTCCTCACTGCATGAATCCCAAATCCAATCTGATCGAGAAATAAAAAACTGAGGAGAAAGGGTTCAAAACCAAGCAAAGCCCTGTGGTTTGTTGGTTTGTTTTTTCAAGAGGAAACCATGCAAGAGTACATAAAAAGGCAAAATTGGCTACTTGAAAACCAAGAATCGTTTTTAATGCGTTGGCCGAGGAAAACAAATCGCAAAGTTCTGTCAGGTTCCCTAAAAATGTACAAGAAAAACCCACGGGCAGTTCTAGTCAATGCTCCTTCCTCCTGCTGGAAATGACAACAAACACAGTCCCACACCAAACAATTTCATCTCGACTGCAAGAGACCCCTGGGGGCACAGAGAACCTTGGCATGCCCTCACTTCTTCAGGGGCTGGTACACGGAGGCGTTGGGGTCGAGTCCAGAGGGGCTGGGCTCCACAAATTTGGAAGAATAATGTGGGGACACGGGGCTCAGAGTGCTGGTGGCTGCAGTGTAGGTGATGCTGGGCATCACTGCCATCACCTCTGCAATCTTCTGCTTGAGGTCCTTGATCTCCTGATCCTTCTGCAGGATCTGCCCTGCGAAAGGCAAAGCACAGCACTCAGCAGAGCTCAGCTCAGAGCCCTGAAATCAGCACCCAGGAGCCCTGAAATCAGCACCCAGGAGAGCTCAGAGCCCTGAAATCAGCACCCAGCAGAGCTCAGAGCCCTGAAATCAGCACCCAGGAGAGCTCAGAGCCCTGAAATCAGCACCCAGGAGCCCTGAAATCAGCACCCAGGAGAGCTCAGAGCCCTGAAATCAGCACCCAGCACAGCTCAGAGCTCTGAAATCAGCACCCAGGAGCCCTGAAATCAGCACCCAAGAGCCCTGAAATCAGCACCCAGCACAGCTCAGAGCCATGAAATCAGCACTCAGGAGAGCTCAGAGCCCTGAAATCAGCACCCAGGAGCCCTGAAATCAGCACCCAAGAGCTCAGAGCCTGCCCTGCAATCACCCTCCTGCAATCACCCCTGTGCAGCTCCTGATCTGTACTCAGATTTTGATTATCTCCTGATCTCTGCTCAGATTTTGATTATCTCCTGATCTCTGCTCAGATTTTGATTATCTCCTGATCTCTGCTCAGATTTTGATTATCTCCTGATCTCTGCTCAGATTTTGATTATCTCAGCCCTCCCCCATTATAATTCTGCATTATTTGGATTCACAGCTGCACCACCCCTCAAGATCAATTCTGTTTCATCTCATTTTCCTGCCATTTTTTTCTGCCTTTTTCCATTCCCCTTCTCCAAACTCCTCACAGAAGCCCAAATATTTGGTCATAAAAGCTGTGAATTTTCCAAACTGTCCCACTCCCTTCATTCCTCTCTGAGCTTTCACACCACCACCACCACAGCAATCCCTGCAACCAGGTGATGAAAAACCCCTCTGCTGAAACAAAACAAAACAATTTCAGCCTCTAATTAAATATTCCTGCAATCAAACAGGGAAATTGAATGCAAAGTTCTGGAGGGTGGCTCCGTGGTTGGCACAGCTGCACAAAGCCTGGGCTGGGTTTTATGTTGGTTCTCTGCTCCCTCTGGTGGCACCACCAGCAGTGCCCACACTCCCCTCACCTGCCCAGGGTTAAAACAGGTTGGATTCTCCTCAAATTTAAGTTTTATTTACTTGAGGAGTAATAAAATATTATTATTATTATTAGGATGGCAAGAGAGCAGCTTAATAACAGGCTAAACTGAATTTCTCTTTTAAAGAGAGAGTCTTTGCAGAGCTTCAAAAGATCTCCAGCTCCTTGTAATGGTTTATAAAATGCAGAAAATCATCAGGAATTAATTGAAACCCCAATTTTAATGTCCATGATCCCGATGGGCTGGGAAGGGGAGCTCAGATGGCTCCAGCTCCACATCCCCAAAGCTGGAAGTGCCCAATTCCCTCTGAGAAACCCCAGGAGGGGGTGGGATGGAAGCCCCCAGGTACCTTGGGCAATCTCCAGCTGCCTTTTGGCATCTCCCAGGGCAGAGAAGAGGTCCAGCTTGATCCTGGTCTCTGCACTCAGGCTGTTCTCCAGGTGCTGCGTCTTGTCCTGCATGGCCGAGAGCGCCGACATCAGCACCTCGGTGTCCTTCTCGTTCTCCTTGTACTTCCTCAGCTCCTGCGGGGAAACGGGGTCACAGCGGAGCTCTGCCAGCCTGGGGGGGCACTGACAGCCTGGGGGGCACCAGTGACAGCCTGGGGGGCATCACTGACAGCCTGGGGGGGCACTGACAGCCTGGGGGGCAGAAATGTCAGCCTAAGGGGCAAACCATGTCATTCTAGGGGCAAAAAAATGTCATCCTATGGGGTAAAAGATCCTGTCCTGGGGGCAAGAATGTCATCTGGGGAGCCAGAAAAGCCAAACTGCCATCTGAGGGAGTTCACAGAGCAGAGCCAGGAGTCTTTCCCCCTCCCCAGCCTGGGCTGGCATTAATTAAAATGCTGGCTAATTAAGGTTACTGCAGTGATTGCACCCTGCAGGTGGTTGAAGCTGTGACTGGAGCACATTTGCTCTGGGCCCCAGCCCTCCAGCCCAAAACCCCAAATCCCTTTCCAAGGGGCAGCTGGGGCAGGCTGGGGTGTGGGAACACTTCCCTGAGGAAAAGGCTGGAGTGACACAAGAGCTCATGTTGGAAAAGGCCTCTGAGAGCATCCAATCCAAAAAACACCTCCCCAAGGGCCTCATCTGTGGGTTTGGACATTCCAGGGATGAGGATTCCAGGCCTGGGCAGCCCCTGCTGCACAAAAACCTGGGAAAAGATTCCCTAAGCCCCAATCCAAGAGGCTGAAAAAAGGGATTGGTTGGATCCCACATCAAACCTCACTGAGCTGCAGTGCCAGAAATTAGGGAAAATCAGGGAGCAAAGATCCTGGCAGCCTCTGGCTGGGGGAAAAATACAACAACATTCTGTACCTTCAACTGGAGGGACAGCAGTGCAAAGGGGGGAGCGTTAATGCCTGCAACAAAAAGCTTCTCTAACAGTTTGAAGATGCTCATAAAATTAAAAAGCTTAATTAGAGCTGGGTTTAATTATCTGAAAGCCAGGCTCAAACACTCCAGGGATAAGCCACACTTGTTGTCAAGGGTTTGGTAAATCCAGGGACAAGGAGGCTGCACCTGTGATTGGGAAACAAGTCCACAGCAGCACCAGGTGGGTTTTGAAGAGGCATTAAAAATCCATTTTCATGCAGATTGTCAGTCTGAGCACATCTTTAGGACAGGAATAAGGGCACACGTTTGAGCTCTTTAGCTGTAACAAACCCAGCCCTGATTGCTGCACATCTGCCACAAAGTATTTTCAATATTCAGGCACAAAATAAATTAGCCTGGCCAGTGCTCCAGACTGCCCTGAATCAGCAACCTGCAGTGGAATTTATGATTTATTACAGTGAGAGTGGCCACAGGATCCTTGCGTGAGGAGAAGAATGCTGCTGAGGGGATTCAGCCTCCACA
Organism: Serinus canaria; assembly: GCF_022539315.1. Classification (NCBI taxonomy): domain Eukaryota; kingdom Metazoa; phylum Chordata; class Aves; order Passeriformes; family Fringillidae; genus Serinus; species Serinus canaria. Next base: position 5,608,712 of record NC_066336.1, on the reverse strand, counting down.
GACCAGTGGGTTTGGGGGAAAAAATCCCCATTTAACCATGGAATGGTCTGGAAAGGAGCTCTGGCTCTGCTGGAACCATGGAAAGGTCTGGAAGGAACTCTGGCTCTGCTGGAACCATGGAAGGGATTGGATGGAGCCTATGGAACCATGGAAAGGTCTGGAAGGAGCCTGTGGTCCCTGCTGGGGCCATGGAAAGGCCTGGAAGGAACCCTGGCCCTCCTGGAGCCATGGAAAGGATTGGATGGAGCCTATGGAACCATGGAAGGGTTTGAAAGGAGCCTCTGGTCCCTGCTGGAACCATGGAAAGGTCTGGAAGGAGCCTGTGGTCCCTGCTGGAACCATGGAAAGGTCTGGAAGGAGCCTGTGGTCCCTCCTGGGGCCATGGAAAGGTCTGGAAGGAGCTCTGGCCCTGCTGGATCCATGGAAAGGTCTGGAAGGAGCTCTGGTCCCTGCTGGCCTCACCCTGCCCAGCCCGGGGCAGGAGCTGCACTCCCCAGGCATGGCTGTGCTGCAGGTGCAGGGATGTGGGAGCGCTGGGAGCTCCCCTGGGTGCTGCCCTGAGCCCCTGGGGCTGTGCATTACCTGCACTTTGATTTCCAGCTCTCTGATCTGGTCCTCCTTCAGTTTGATGTCGATGCTGAGCTTCTTGCACTCGCCCTCCAGCTCGCGGATGCGGCCGCGCAGGCTCTCGGTGCACTCCCCCCTGCAGGGACACAGCACAGCTCAGCAGCTGAGGGACAGCACCCCCAGGGACAGCAGCCCCAGGGACAGCAGCACCCTCAGGGACAGCAGCACCCCCAGGGACAGCAGCACCCCCAGGGACAGCAGCCCCAGGGACAGCAGCAGCACCCCCAGGGACAGCAGCACCCCCAGGGACAGCAGCACAGCCCCAGGGACAGCAGCAGCCCCAGGGACAGCAGCCCCAGGGACAGCAGCAGCCCCCAGGGACAGCAGCCAGCCTGCCCCTCCCTGTAGCAGACACAGGCACGGCTATGGCTCCGTGGAGGGATGTTTAGAGATAGGAATTTGCTGAGTCATAGGAATTGTACCAGGAGTCCTCACTCTGCTCCTCCTTATTTCTCTGTGACCCCACAGGCTGGTTTCCCTAACCCTTACAATTGGTCAGTTTTCAATCCCCCCTAACCCTATAAAAGAGGCTGTCTGGGCCCATTTTCCCCAGAAGAGCAGCTTCAAGACCCTTCACGAGACCCTCAGAATGAACCATCGTGGAACACTCTTGGCCGCCTTCTCCTCTCTCATTCCGTCTGCCTTCCAGGAGCCACGGCCAGCCGCAGCCCCTGCGAGCAAGCTGAGAGCTGAAATCACAAATAGAGCTGACTTTCACTGAGAGCTGAAATCACAAACGAGCTGACTTTCACTGAGAGCTGAAATCACAAACGAGCTGACTTTCACTGAGAGCTGAAATCACAAAAGAGCTGACTTTCACTGAGAGCTGAAATCACAACAGAGCTGACTTTCACTGACAGCTGAAATCACAAACGAGCTGACTTTCACTGAGAGCTGAAATCACAAACGAGCTGAAATCACTAAAAGCTGAAATCACAAATGAGCTGACTTTCACTGAGAGCTGAAATCACTGAGCCTGCTGGGGGTCTGGGCTGTGCTGTCTGGCCCAGGGCACCCCAGCCTCCAGAGGGCTGAGGTGTTGTGCCTTGGGCTGCTTGCCTGGGGTGCTCTCCCTGCAGGGAACCAGCTATCCAGCTGAGAAGCCAGCCCCTGTGGCTCCATTCATTTTACACCCCCCAGCTGCTGCCAGCACCAGCCACTAAAATCCAATACAAAGTGAGCCTTGAAAAGAAGGAGGCAGCTTTGGTCTGCTCAGCACAGTGATCCCCCTGGCAGTGCAGGGTCTGAGTGCCACACCTCAGGGGTTGGGAGATTGGGAATACTGATGGAATACTCCATGTTCCGACTGATGACAGATTCATTCCTTTCTGGGGAGGCCAGAAAAGCAGGAATAATTCCTTTCAGACATTTGGAGCCCTGCAGGTTAAAGGGCCTCCAACTTGTGCTGCTGTGGGACTGCAGAACCCCACTGGGATGGGTTCCCAGCAGGAAAATTCCAGAATTATGGCCAGTGCCACTGCACAAATCCTTGATTGCCAGCTCCCATGAGAAGGGAGATGCTCCTTTGAGCAGGACCCAACAGCTCTGAGAGCCCAGTGCAGGAAGAGCAGGTAATTTAGAGCAGGCTCAGCCTTTACATGTGTAAATGTCATGTAGGCACTGAGGCTCAGCTGCAGGGAAGGCATCTCCCAGTCCTGCCTTGTTTTAACACAAATGCAAATAAAGCTGTTGTTTTTTTTAAATAAAAGATCAAACACAGGCTCCTCCTTCCCAAAGGCTCCCAAGGGCAGAGCACCTGGTGGCAGCAGCAAAGGCCACAGCTCGTGCTGCAGTTGCTTCTTCCAACTTCTTCCTCTTCTTTTCTTCCATTAATTGTTTTTCTACAAAGGTTCGTGCCTCCTGCTCTGCCTTTAGCTTCTTCTCCAGCTGGCTGATCATTTGTTTGTCTTTTTGTTTCATCTGTACAGCGTTGTGCAATCTGCAGGGGGACAGGGGTGGGAGTGAGATTAAAATCTGCCTGGATTTGCCTCTCATTTTAGGGTTATTTAACACAAAAATCAAACTGTCATTCCTACTTCCATATCCCTGAGAACCCCTTAATTTCCAGATTATAATTCCTATTAACAAACTGCCATTCCTACTCCCATATCCTTGAGAACCCCTTAATTTCTGTGCCTGAGAACCCCATAATTTCCAGATTACAATTCCTAATGACAAACTGTTATTCCTAATAATGAACAGCCATTCCCACCCCCATATCCCTGCCTGGGCACCCCAAATGCCCAGATTACAATTCCTATTAATGAACAGCCATTCCCACCCCATCCCTGCCTGGGCACCCCAAATGCCCAGATTACAATTCCTATTAATGAACAGCCATTCCCACCCCATATCCCTGCCTGGGCACCCCCAATGCCCAGATTACAATTCCTATTAATGAACAGCCATTCCCACCCCATATCCCTGCCTGGGCACCCCCAAATGCCCAGATTACAATTCCTAATAGCAAACTGCCATTCCCACCCCCATCCCTGCCCCCCGTGCCCCCGTGCCCGGGCAGTGCCCACGTACTTGTTCTGCAGCAGCTCGTTCTCCTGGCGCAGCTGGCCCGTCTCGGCGCGCGCCCCGCGCTCGGCGGAGCTCAGCGAGCTCACCTGGCTGCGCAGCTCCTGCTCCACCTGCCTGCTGGCCTGCAGGTCAGCCTTCAGCTTCTTGATGTCCTGCTCCAACCTGGGGGCACAGGGACAGCAGCACTGCGTGGGGCTGGGCTCCCTGCCATGGAACAAGGAGCCCCAGCAGGGCAGGAGGATGCAGCTGACTCCGTGCTCCCGAGGCTCATTTATCACTTTGTTATACTGTATTAAAGAATGCTATCATTATGCTATATTCTATTAAATAATACTGTTATTATGCTGTATTCTAGTAAAGAATACCATGCTGAAGAATACAGCAAGGTTACTTACTGAATGCTAAAAGAGAAGAGTGAAAACTCGGGACTCAGCTTGGCCAAAGAGCCAAACCAACTCACACCAGAGTCCAAGGGAACAATCACCTGTGGGTGAACAATCTCCAAACACACCCACAGAGCAAACACAGGAGAAGCAGATGAGAATTGTTTTCCTTTTCTCTGACCTCTCCCCCTGCCTTTCAGCTCCCAAGAGAAAAATCCTGGGCCAAGGAATTTTTTCAGAGAATGTGAATGCCACAGGAGTGACCAAATTATCCTTTGTCTCCTTAAAAAGGAAAAAAGCTCACAAGTTTCTCTCCTCAATTTAGTAAAAAGGCACCTCATAGGACCTTGGGGACTTCACCTCAAACCTGAGGATGCCCAACTGGACAGAAGCCAAAAGGTCCCACCCAAGCACTTCACTGGAAAAAGAACAAAAAAAGTAATTGCTTTTGTAGGGGGTTTTACCAAGAACAACCCTAACTCAAGTGTTCTCTGTAAAGAGCTTTGTTATTTTGCCTTTTATCACAACTTTTCTGTTTCCAACCCTACCTCAAAGCCCATCCTACAAATTTTATGCCACTGAGGTAGCCAGGCTGTCTCCAGTGTGATAAGTTCTCATAAAACCTAGCTCAAAGAAAAACCTATCACACACTGGCTCTGCATTTATCTGTTATCTGCTTTTGTGCTTTGATGTGGTACAATTTACACTTGTTTTTGGTAGAGGATACCCTGTCAGTTTGTGCATGCACCCTACAGCTCTCAGAAACACCAATGTGATAAATGCATCCCAGACATAGAGCAGAATTTGTGTGCTGTATTCAATAACACAAGATTAATTTGTGTTCTGTATTAAAATACAGACTGTGGGATGCTAAAATATCTTTTTCATGAGGCATTTTCATTCTCTAACTCAGAGAACGGTGTAAAATAATTAAATGACTCCCCACATTTGTGGACTGTCTTACCTGAAAGACAAAACAGGGACAAGAACCAGAACACCTAGAGGAAGAATTTATTGACTCTTTGTTATCAGGGAGTGTAAAAACAACAAGAAGAAATAAAATCTATTGATCTAATGACCAAAGGTTCAAAAAATCCCTGGAACATCCCAGCTCCCAGGAATGTCTGACCCATGTATAAAACTCATGGCCATGCATGTGCCCCTGGAATGGAACAGGACCTGGAGAATATTGGTTTACCCCAGCAGCACCAGAGCTGGGGATTTGTCCCTTTTTATCCCTCATGGAGCTGGAAACAATCCTGAGGAGTGCACTTGGTTTCTCACAGTGGCAAAGGCAATTCCTCAGGACACTCTGAGCCCAAGGCTCAGGCACGGTGCACAGACCCAGCAGGACAAACCTTGCACCATCTGCCAGCCCCCTCCAAACAACCAACTCTCAATTTTCTGCTTGTGTCCTTGCTAAAGAATCAGCTTTGATCTAACTCCACACACACCTCAGAGCCTCCCATGGGAATTCACTCAAACAAATCCCATGGAATCACATTTCCCCTCCAGCCTGAGAAGCTCCAGAGCAGGCCAGACCCCCACACAGGGATTTCATCCTGTCCACAAATGCTGAGTTGGAATTGTCACCTCACCATGGTGGTGTTTTCTTGCAGCACATGATGTGCATGCCGAGTAAGAGCATGTGTTAAGTCAGCCCCAGCTCAGGAGTCAGTAAATTTAGTTTTTAATTGCTCTTGAACAGAGACCATCTGCTCTACACTTGAAATTGTAGCTTTGGAAAGTTCTTGAAGATTCATGTAATCTTATTAATTAAAATATTGTTAAATAAAACACACGTTTCAGAGGAGAGGCACTCAGCTCACTTTCATCTTCCCCCACAAATAAGGTTATTGATCCTCAGAATAAAAACACATCCCAGGTGAATAATCAACCCTTTTAAACTCTGTCACACACTTAGTGAGAGCAATACAGCCCAGCCATTCTCACACAACCCTCCCCTGCTCTGCCAGCTATTGACTGCAGAGTTTTTAAGTGTCCATAAAGAAGATGAAGGTGGTTTTATTTCCTAGGTTCCATTCTGAATTGGTGGCAGTGGGACATTAAATGAGGACAGCAATCACAAAAGCCAAGAAGAGCTGCCCTTAGTGACACCCAGCAGTGCAGATGAATGGCTGGGGCCTTCTGATTTCTTAATGAAACCTTTTTGGGCTTCAGGGCAGGGAAATTCAGCCTACAAGGCACTGAGAGATGAGCAGGGAGGGAAGTGTGGGATCCCCCAGGGAGGTGGGTCTGGAACAGCTCAGACACCCAGAGAGGTGAGAGGGGGAATGAGGAGCCAGGAGCAGCCCCAGGGGAGCAGGGCTGGGCTGGGACACCTCAGCCCCTCCAGCTCCATGGAAGTGCCCTCCTGGGAAGATTAACTCCTTCAGTGCTCCAGAAATGGTCCAAGGCACCCTCAGACAGAAAGAAAACAAAAAAATATCAACTTACAGGCAAATAGTGACAGCACAAAGCAAATACCCACCTCAAAGGGAAGTGCACAAATCACTTGGTGCTCTGCTGAGGGAAAGAATTGGCAAACCTGACCAAATATTCCAACCTCAGCCCCAAAATGGGAACAGCAGCTTGCACTCCCAGAGAGGCCAGGGAGCCCAGAGAGGCCAGGGAGCCCAGAGAGGCCAGGGAGCCCAGAGAGGCCAGGGAGCCCAGAGAGGCCAGGGAGCCCAGAGAGGCCAGGGAGCCCAGAGAGGCCAGGGAGCCCAGAGAGGCCAGGGAGCCCAGAGAGGCCAGGGAGCCCAGAGAGGCCAGGGAGCCCAGAGAGGCCAGGGAGCCCAGAGAGGCCAGGGAGCCCAGAGAGGCCAGGGAGCCCAGAGAGGCCAGGGAGCCCAGAGAGGCCAGGGAGCCCAGAGAGGCCAGGGAGCCCAGAGAGGCCAGGGAGCCCAGAGAGGACAGGGAGCCCAGAGAGGACAGGGAGCCCAGAGAGGCCAGGGAGCCCAGAGAAGCCAGGGAGCCCAGAGAGGACAGGGAGCCCAGAGAGGACAGGGAGCCCAGAGAGGCCAGGGAGCCCAAAAAGGCCAGGGAGCCCAAAAAGGCCAGGGACCCCTATAAGAGGACAGGGAGCCCAGAGAGGCCAGGGAGCCCAGAGAGGCCAGGGCCCTCCCCTCCCTGCTGCTCCCATTCCCAAGGCTGGAAGTGTTCTGTTCCTGAGCTCTCTGCTGCCTTGGGAAGGGGCTGCAGGAGGGATTGGCTCCCACACTCCTCATTTTCATTCCCAATTCTGATTTTCTGTTCTGTGCTTGCCTTCCTGGGGCAGGAAAGCTCGGCCATCACCCCCCTGCAGCTGCCTCAGGAAACCTTCTGCTGCTTTAATGCCACTCCAGGCAGGGGGTGAGCAGGAGGCACCAGCCCCTCTCTGCCCATCAGTGATGTCACCAAATTTTACAATATTAGCACCAAATGGCCACAAATTCCCATCAAACCCTCCCAGTCTGTCCCTGCAGGTAACACCATTTTAGGAAAAGTGAAATAAGCTGTGGCAGAGCAGCTTTGGCTTCACCAAGAATTTTCCCAGTCCAAGTGCCAGAAGATGTCCTCGTTATCTGTGGGAATAATTAGTACATGAGACAGCTTGTTCATCACCTCGTGTGCCAAAGGCAGGACCTCTGTGCACACAGACACTTCTGCCAAGCTGCACTGCCAGGTTTTGGTGTGCTTTCAGTGCAGGGATTTTTAAGGGTGCAGGTCATTGGTTTTGCAGTGTAATGTGCAATAAACAACAAAAAAATAATTCTGCAGCAATTACAGCTTGGACTTGTTCCATATATTGAGGCTGTAAATCTGTTCCACCTCAGAAATGACAGGGTAGAAGAGATGGATTTGCTCTGCCCCTCCTGACATCAGCAGAGTGCAAAGGGCCACCAGGCTGATCCCAAATGGATCCCTCCAGTGGCCCCATGGCCAGGGAGCTGGGACAGAAGCACTCAGACCACAGATTCAGTGAGGAAGGAAGGGCTTGACAAGATCCCAGCACCCTCAGGAGATGTCTCAGAAAACCCCAGAGGTTCCTGAGCCCCTGGGACCCCTCAGCTCCAGCAAGAATGGAGCAAACCCCAGGGAAGGGCATCAGGAAGTTCCTCTCCACAAAACTCAGGCCCTGACATTGCACCAGACACAGCAAAAAGGAAAGCTTGGCTTCAAATTAGAGCATGTATAAAATATATAGATAAACCTTAACTAGCAGGACCCTTCCAGATAGATCACATCAAATATTCCAGAAAGCTCCTGGTCTCCCAAACCTCCTGATCCTGACTGTCTCCAGCCCTGCTAACCCCAAGGCCAGCAGCAGAAGGAATATTTCACATTTGCTCCTGGTTACTCAGCCCAGGGCCATCATCTGTGGACACAAAAGGAAAGCAGCTCGGGTCTGCCATCCTGCTGGACTCCCAGGCAGAACAAGCAGCTTTATTTGGAAGCTGAGCAGCTCTGAGCTGAGCCTGAACAAATGCAGGGACTTCACTCAGCCCTTCCTAGGGCTCAGCAGCAATGCAGGCTGAAAGTTTAATAACAGCAATGAGTAACACTCCTGGAAGTGGAAAAAATGATGAACAAATGCCTGGAACTCCAGGGAAGGGATAATTGACAAGGTTAAAATAAAAAAGCACCATGAATTTTTAAATTTAAGTGCACCCATGCCATCCAATTTGTCAGGTGAGTTTATGCTCCCAGTGGTGTGGGAGTTCCAGAGCCAGGCTGAGCAGAAACAAGATTCCATGAATGATTCCAGGCAGCAGCTGGGGTTTGGTGCTGCTGGGCTGCCTGCACAGGGCATCAGGGACAAGAAAGAGCTCCAGGGACAAAACCAGCTCACCCCACAGCCACACATCCCCAGCCACTTGTCTGAAGGAGTTCACTCCCCTCTCAGGGCAGAGTAAGGCCCTTTCAGAGTCCAGCTGTGCTCTGTGTCCTTCCCCAGCGAGTTCCAGGAGCTGCAGCTCCCTCAGCACTGGATCTGTTTTGGTGTAGATTCATTTCTGTGATCCAAAACTCACCTTGGGCATTGGTGAGCACCTGCTCTGAGCTGCCCCACGAGGATTTCCACAGGAAACTGCTGAACACAGCAGGTTTAGCCCTCAGTCCCTGTCCCAGCAGACATCCTCAGGCTGGCAGCTCATCCCTTCCCTTCCCTGTGCTCAGGGCTTAGCAATGTTGGAACTGCAGCAAACTGAGCTGAGCCTTCAGAGAGGGAGCACACAGAGCTCAGGGAGAGTGCAGGGCTGCCAGCTGAGGCTGGGAACAGCCAGGCTGGGCTGAGGCAGAGCCATGGGCAGCCCATCCACCCTGCCACAGATCACACTGACTGCTGCTTCCTGCACCCCACACGGCTCCTTGCAGACATTAGGGATCAATTAGTGAGGGTGTTAATTGGCAGGGCTATGTCAATCAGGGAACAGCGATTATCAGAGGGGAAAATAATATTTCCATTGAAGTCATTGTGTTCCCACAGCACAAATCCTCTGAGATAAAAGCCCAATTAGCAAAGGTACCTCCTGATCTGCCAGTTAAGGTGGCCAGCACTGATTTGGTGGAGTAAGGAATAAGAGACATGAGCCAGGGGGAAAGTGCTGGAGAGGGGCAGAACTGTGGAACAGTTTTTGTTCCAGCCATCTCTCCATGCACACTCACAGCCCTTTCCTCACTGCTGCACATGACAGCACCTCTGTCCCAGGGAGAGCCCCTGCACCTCCCAGGTCCCTGTCCCTCTGAGCCCCAGGAGAGGGCAAAGCTGGGCCTTGTCCATGCTGCCAGATCCCAGGGCTGGGAGCAGAGCTGAGCTCAGCCCCACAGCAGCACTGCCCCTCTGCACCCGCTGCCTCCACGCTGGGAACTGGAGATTAAAGCAAAAGCCAAACACTCCACAGGAAAAACAAAACCAAACCACCTGTTCAGGCAGCAAGAAAGCCCAGTGACCTCCCTGCAGAGGCAAGGCTGCTCCACACAAGAGCTGGCAAGGACAGATGAGCTGATTTTCTCAGGTTTTCCTCCTGCCTTCCACCAGGGTATTTCTGGTGCCTCACAACAGAGCTGTGAGCTAGGGGAGCAGCAGGTCCTGAGCCAGAAATGAAGCACCCTGCTCCAGGCTGCAAAGAGAACCCAGGAACACAGCCCCACACATCTCCTGGAGATCCTGGCCCACCACTGCCCAATCCTGCCTTCTCTACACGATCACAAACCACAATTTCCTGAGAAAAAGCAAATGAGACCCCTGAGTCCTGATGGCCCAGGGGAGGGTGAGACAAGGCTCAGGCCCAACTTACCTTACCAGTGCATCTGGTTTGCTTAGCTGGTTATTAGGAATACAGTTTTCCATTAAGTCCTTATGTGTGCTCGGGCTCTTGCTGGCACATTTCTGTTTTTTCTCATTTTTAGAGGATGAGGAGGGGATGCTCCCGTTGGTTGCACTGTGGCTGCGGGGTGAGGAGTTCACAACCCCACTGACATTTTTGTAATTTTTGGACGAGGCAGTGCATGAGTCCTCTTTTAAGAGGTTTTCTGTACTTCCTACAAGATCATTATTTAATCTTTTACTATTGATATGGTTTTCCATATATTCAATTTCTTGTATTTTAGAGTCTACAGGTTGCAAAATGTTGTTGTTTATTCCAAGGTTGTGTTTCTTTGCATCCTTGTCCTTTTCTTTCCCTTTTTCTCGATATTCCAGCTCTGGCAACGTTGCAGAGATTTTTTTGTTGGCTGGAATGCCTCCATTGTGCTGCAGGAGTATTGAGGAATCCATATCAGATAATCCTTTGGCTGCTGCAACACCAAAGTGAAAAAAACCCAACTTAGTTCATTAAATCCATCAATACCGTGCCACAGAAAGAACAAATCATTATGGACACATCCACCATTCCTGCAGGAAACAATCAGGATTGCAGACTCTCTAGAAAAGAGACTCCCAAGTCCCCTATTTTAGGGCTTTTTGCCTCATTCCAGGCAGGAGAGAGGGATTTAAGAATAAGCACTAAAGCTTCAGAGCACTGACTGAGCTGCTGATGCAGCTGCTAATGAAGAACTGAGCAGAGGGGCCCTAATTCCCTTCTCCTGTCACATTAACCCCTCCAGAGTGAGTCCAGTCCTGCCCCTCTGAGCTCACCCCCCTCCCACCAGCAGAGCCAGGCTGGAGCAGCTCCTCCCCAGCACGGCTGGCTTTGCTTTCCCTTGGAACAGCAGAGAACAGAGCACACATGAAGGGATAACTTGCCTTCCTCTGCCTCCCTCTCTTGCCTCTGCAGCATCTGCTGCTCTGGGGGCAGAGCCTGCTGCAGGAGCTGCATGTAGAACTCATTCTCCTTCTGCACCTCCTTCTGCTTCCTCAGCCGCATCTTGTAGCTGACGTAACTTTTAAAGCCAAAGCCCAAAGTCACAACAGGGTAGCCAATGCTAAGGAGGGGGAAAAAAAGCAATATTATTAATCAAACTATAGCCATGATAGCAAATGAATCAAATATATTCACATATTCATAGATATTTATATATGAACAAGGTCCACTGAAACTGATTTATAAAGTTTGCTGTTCCACGGGAGCTTTCAAGGAATGTTTGAAATATCCACACTGCAAATTCCTCCCAGCACAGAAAGGTGGCACTGGGGCCTTGTTTACACACATTTCCCATGGAATATTTCACGGCAGAATTGTGAGGAAAACTGAACAGCCAAGGCCTGAACCCAAATAAAAGGCCTGATTATTCATTTTCCTGGTGAAAGCAAGGTTCAGAGGGAAAGGACAGAGAAGCACTCACCAGTGTGCTGCAAATGGACGACAAAGGTCCACGTGGAAGTTTTTTAAATCTTTAAACCTAATGGCTGCTTCAATATAAACAAAGAGTATCCACAGTGATACTGTTGGTAAGCACACACCTCTTTCTGTGGAGAGAAGGGAAACAGAGGCACTCAGGGACAGAGCACAGGCAGCAAGGAGTTGGGAGTTATTTTTAAAACATTTCAGGGGGCTGAGGAAACAAAAACCTTAAAGATTTCCACCAAAAAAAAAAAAAAAAAGGGAAAAAAAGCAAGTTCCCATCAGGTTGGATGAGCACTAAAAATGAGTAATTCCTGAGGTTGCCATGAATTAAAATATTCAATCAGCTCAATAGCTACAGCTAAAACTGGCCCATCAGGTTCTTCCTTCTGAGCATCAACCCCAAACAACTGTGATGAGGCTTTAACACATGAACAGAGCTCCAAAAACAGTCCCAGATCTGCAGGTGTTTGAGCCTGGGCAGCCAGTGGCTCACAGCACCCTCCATCAGCTCCCACACTGCTGCTATCAGCAGGGACTAAATTGTCACAGAGCTGAGGGAGGGATGATCACAGCACCCTGCAACCCCCTGGGATCAAGGCTAACACAGAATCTCCCACAAAGCCCAAATCCCAACAATCTGGGCAGTGAAAAGTTACCCCTAAACAAATTTTAAATGTTTTGATTGAGGGAAGGCACTGAACCACCTCCCCCAGCTCCATTTCTTCATCCAAACCCAGGGATTTGTGAGAACAAACTCAGGGAGAAAAGGGCAGCACAGGGGGATAAAAATTCTCCATGGAAGCCCCAAACTGTCAGGGCAGCCTCTGGCATCACCAGCTCAGAAACTGGATCCAGCTGTGCTGGAATTAAACTCTGAGCACTGAAATAACTGATATTTGAACATCATTAACTAAATTATCAGCACATCAACTGAGTGTGGAGGAACAGAACACTGTCACAAACTTGTCCTGGGTGCTCTGCAATTGTTGAATCACTGCAGGAGAGTTTTAAAGTCAGGAATTTAATTTTCTCTAAACTGCTCTGCAATTCCTGCTTATTCCCCTCCAGTTCCTGATGACTGGAGATGCACCCCAAGTGCAAAACAAAAAACCAAAGCAAAATTTTTAACTCTAAAATAAACTGCATTAAGTGAGGCAGTTAAGTGGAAATAAAGAAGTTCTAAATGAGTCAGGAAGTTGTAAATAAAGAACAATGCCCACCTGTGTGCCACACATACTGTACCCACACATAGGTGCTGGCAGCAAAGAACAGCCACTGGATTGGGATGAAGAGCAGACAGATGATGTTGGAGGTGAATGCTACACACACAAAAAATACTGAGAAGGCCTGAAAGAAAGGAGGGAGGGGGAAAAAGAAGAGGGTTTGGTTATTCCAACCCAAATACAGTTTTTTAGATACATTATAATCCATATTGTATAAAATACCTAATAGCTATAACTTTATCACACACCAGTATTTCTAATATCACATGTTTAATGCTAATATGTTTTAACATACTAAAATATATTTACATATAAATCTATGAATAAAAATATTTTATATGGCTATATATATTTTTATAGCCATATATATAGATACATAGCATATGTCTCTGTATATATATATATATATATATATATATATATATATACACATATAAATATTAAAAAAGTGCATGTAAGAGGGTTTTCTTTAAAATAATACAGCAAGTCTTGCCTGTTTACAGATATATAAGGTTATATATAGTTCTGATTAATTCAAACCCAGCTCAGAAATTTAAACACTATTTCTCTGTGGTGAAATTTGGATAAATCTTTATTTCATTTCCACTGGCCATAGATAAAGTATCCATCAGAGAGAAGCTCTGCTGCTGTGAGGGGGCTGCAGTGTGGAAAAGGGAATATCCCTGGAATATCCCTGGAATATCCCTGGGCAGGCTCAGTGCCACTGCCAGTGTGGAAAAGGGAATATCCCTGGAATACCCCTGGGCAGGCTCAGTGCCACTGCCAGTGTGGAAAAGGGAATATCCCTGGAATACCCCTGGGCAGGCTCAGTGCCACAGCCAGTGTGGAAAAGGGAATATCCCTGGAATACCCCTGGGCAGGCTCAGTGCCACTGCCGGTGTGGAAAAGGGAATATCCCTGGAATACCCCTGGGCAGGCTCAGTGCCACAGCCAGTGTGGAAAAGGGAATATCCCTGGAATACCCCTGGGCAGGCTCAGTGCCACTGTCAGTGTGGAAAAGGGAATATCCCTGGGCAGGCTCAGTGCCACTGCCGGTGTGGAAAAGGGAATATCCCTGGAATATCCCTGGGCAGGCTCAGTGCCACTGTCAGTGTGGAAAAGGGAACGTTCAGAGGCACTCACCAAGCCCTGGTATCGGAAGGAATCGTAAACGCTCCTGATGAAGAGCCAGAAGGGCCACAGGTACTCAAACCTGAACTCCAGCACAAAGTCTGCCAGCAGCACCAGGGCCCACACCACCAGGAACTTCAGGTACAGGAAGGTGCTGGGGGAAAGAAAAAGGAAATTTCAGGTCATCATTTCCAACAGGCAAACTGACTTTCTTTTTTTTTTAAATTAAAATATTCAGCATGAAAAGGACAACTGTAATACATAGCAGGAAATGTCAGCCAAAATAATTTTATACAGTAAGTTTAGGTTTGGGTTTTTTGTTATCCCATGAAGTTAACAGTGAAGTGCATTTATTTTTCCCAATAATCAGCAGGGTCACTGCTCATCATCACCCATCTCCCTGTGCATTCTCACACAGTGAAGTCCTGCCACAGGTAACTTCTCCCAGCTGGAATGTTCCTTTTCCAGTCCTCTCCTGCCCCTGGAGCTCAGGAATTTCGGTGTTCCCCTCCTCAGCAGGCTGCAGATGTTCCCTCATTTAACACAGACTGCAACACCAATAAACTGAGATGTATTTTAAGCCTACAGCAATTTAAAGGCTGTTTGGATACTGAGTTATCAGTGTTAGGTTTGAAAACATTGCTGTGAAGGCAAATGGATCCCTTAAAAACAAACAAACAAAACTCCAGAAAAATGGAAGCATGTGAGGCCTGAGACCAGCCTAACTTCTATTTTGAATTATTTCTGAGCCACATTCCCATGTTCTGAGTCCTGCATTTTGAACCACTGATGATCCTTCTTGGCAACAGGGCTTAAAAACATTCTGAGCTCATACCCAAGTAACACTTGAGACATCAGCCCAATCCATTCTTCCAAAACAGAAGGAAAACCCCTTTTTCCCCAAAGCCACCACCCCCAGATCTGTCACTCCAGCTGCCCAATACCCTGCTGCACTCTATGGGGTTACAACAAAAAAAAAGGGGGGTAATAATATTTGTTTCTCATTTAAACCAAATGCAAATTGCCCTTTTAGTGACTTGTTTTCCCTCCTCTGCCCCCCTGCCAGCACAACCAGCAGAACTTTGCCCTGGAATGTTCAGTGGGAGGTGCCAAGGGTTGGCACCCCGTGCCAGGCAGGGTCGAGTTTCTGCCCTGCTCGGGGCCACGGGGCTTTTTTAGGAACTTGCTCAGAGCTTCGGGGAAGAGACAAAACCCCAGATTTCCAGGGAAAGAGCTGGGTACCAGCAGAGGTTTGGAAAGGACTGAACTTGTGCAATTCTCACCCAAGTTCAGGTGCAATCCACAGGGCTGGGAAAACTCCTGGCTTTCTGGGGAGGCAGAGGTGAATGGCAGGTGCCTGAGAGTGCCCTTAGCAACTGAACTGGCTGGGCAAAAAGACAGCAAAAGGCTCCAGGGAGCACTTCAGTGGAATGGAAACAAAATTAATGGCACACACTTGCAAAGTGAAGGAAGGGCTGTTTGCAGGTCTGAGGGACCCAGCCCCAGTCACAAATTACTATAGAGAAGAATGAAACTACAATGGGAGTACTGAAAAACCCTGCAGCCCAACAAAACATCCCACACCAGAACCCACCAGAACCCCTTCACACTGCCCTGGTGGATTATGCTTCCACAGGCTGCCCTTCCCTCTTTACTTACAGTTCAGATCCTCCCCAGAAATCTGTAAAAAGCATTCAGGGAATATTTGACACTAACGGTGACATTTGGGTCCAGGCTCTGGACCTGTACCTGTACAGCTCCTCAGACCTGAGGGATTCCATAAACCCATCCCAGCCAGGAATTCCCTGCTCAGTTGAGCTGTGCTGTGGAGCCTTTTCCTGGGTTACTCTCGTGGCTATTGTTTATTTTCCTGCCACTGGAAGGCAGGAGGAGACCCCATTTTTCCCAGCAAACGAGGGCTGTCAGGACTAATGCTGCTCAAGCCTCAAGTGCCACTCCAAGTGAAAGCATTTGCTGAACAAGAGTTCTGTAACCCAGCCATTAAAGTGATTTCTGATATTAAATTCATATCAATCCAAGGGCCCCGCTGACACTTAGCACCTTCTAAAGTGGAACTGGAACAATGCAACACTTGTAAGGAGGTTTTGCCAACAGTACTAAAGAGCCTATTTCTCATTGTCTGAAGGGCTCCAAAGCCACTCAGAATTCCAGGAGCTCCGGGAAGTCTCACAGCCTCAATCCTTGGGCTGGCCCCAGCAGGGAAGGAGCCCAAACCTCAGCTCCTGCTGCTCCTGAGGTGCTGCAGAGCCAGGTTTGTGTTCAGGCCAGCCCCAGCCCAGCAGGGTGAGCTCACAGCTGAAACACATCCCCAGGAATGAAATCCCCTGGAAAAGCCTTTTATTGCACAGGCTCAAGTGTATTCCAGGAGGCCAGCTGGAATTCTGAGGTGGATCCCAATACAAGGAAGATTCTTGCAGATGAATACCTAAAATCTGGGTTATCCAATTTCCTGACACATGTCAAAAAACCTGCCCTGGGTGCCCTGGCAGAGGTTTGAGGACAGGGCTTTCCCCATGGAACAGCATATGGCACCTAATCCTGGAGGGTGATAAAGGAGAAGGGAGGCATGGACACATCCATGCCAGGAGCAGGGCACAGGGCAGGGAGGAGCAGTGATTACAGAGCTGCAATTTCTCTGAAAGGTCAATTGATGGCTAATGTACACTGAATAGAAAGATTTATTCATAACCCTGCAGTGCCTCTGCTCCCCCTTTCAATTTGCAAATAAATAATTTTCCTCCTTATTCTTCCTCCCCCTACAAGTGCCAGATGCCATTTCCTTCCCCCCCCCCCCCTTTTTTTTTTCCTCTCTTGTTCTTTGTTCTCCTTTTACTGCCCTGCAGAAGCAGATCCTCTGCCAGCTGTAAGGTAAAAACACTGCCAAAAATCCCTAGGAAAAGTCCCAATTTTGCACCCCAAACCCAAACTGGGGGTGGATTAAACCTTAGTTCCATCCCACTGTTATCAGCAAGGCCCAAAGGCTGGAAAGGCAATCCTGCCACGTTCCATTTGGCAGCCTGACTCATCCAAGACAATGGAGTGGGAGGCATCCCGAGGCTGGCAGGGAGCCAAGGGCACAGGTGAGCTTTGAAAAGGTGAATTTGAGCATTTGGGTGGAATCACCAAATAATCAACGACCCCCCTCCACCTCAGGGTTAGCCAGCAGCCACAACAGCAGGCATGCTGAGTGGAGATTAGCAAATAGCAAAGCTTTATCTAAAGAAACACTCAAACAGATATCTAAGATTATTATCAGTGGGCAGAAAGGGAGCACAAAACATCACTGCTGGCACTGACCACGTGAAACACCTGCCAGCTCCAGGTTTGAACAGGAAAAGAAACGTGAGGAAGCCCAGGAAAGCTCCCTGAGCCCTGACTGTGTGTCCTGGCAGGGCACAGAGGGTACCCAGCCCTGAGCTGGGCAGGAGGAAAGGGACATCCCTGCAGGGATGGCAGCCCTGGCAGGGACACACAGTCAGCAGCCAGCACTGTGGGGCTGGGACAGCAGGCACTGCCAGCTCTGGGCACTCAGCTGCAAACCCCAAATCCCAAAATGCAGCCACAGGAGCCCCTTCAGCAGCAGGGAGAGAGAGCCAGGGCAGAGGGGCTGGCACAGCAGAGCACACTCAGTGTAGGATAAATGACACTGGAGCCCTGCTCTGAAGGTCAAGTCATAAAAGGCAGCTCTGCTCTTTGTTCCAGACCTCCAGAAAATGCTTCACCCTCTATAGGAAGCTGGTAAAAAAAATAAATAAATGAGCAGGAGGAATGATTATGGATTTTCAAGAAAAGCCTAAAAAAGGCCACATTCCTGGAGGGAGTGCTGATGTTTTCCTTCCAGTTTATTTGGCTGTCAAAAATGCACTCCTTGGAACTCAGCCCCGTCAGGATTTGGGTGGCAGAAGGAACCAGGAGTATTTATGGGGTCGTGGCACCCGGGAATCCTGTCCTGTGCCACCAGGGCCACTCGGAGATGAGACAGCCTCCCCTGCCAGGCACCCACTTGGCTGCCAGCCCACGGAGTGCCTGGCATAAAAGGCAATTTACATCCCAGCTAAAAAAACCCTGCTCTGAAGGAACATGGAGTATTTCAGGACTATTGTCAGGGAATCCATGAGACAGCATCCACCAGCTGATGTGACAGCACAACTTAAAGCAGGGATGTGTGGAATTCATCTTGAGACTTGCCCAGCTAGGAAAGTGGGACCAGGCAGAGCCAAAACAAGCAATATCAGCAAGGCAGCTGGAGGATTTTAGCCAGGTTTGAACCAGATCAAGAAGAGGACTGGGAAGATTTAGGAACAGGCAGGAACAAATAAACTTTAATTGCTTAACTGATGACAAGCTGAAATGAACACTTTAATTAACAATTAGGGGTTTAATGCATGCACACTGCCAAAGGTGGGAGATTTTCAATCACTTTGTTGCCATTGTTTTACATGGGAGAAGGCAAAATTTGGAATATAAAGCTGTGGAAATAAGAGACCCTCCAATTCCTACCATGACTGTGGTGGGTCTGGAGATCTGTTGAAAGCAGTTCTTTGAAATTATAATAAAGTTCTTTCCACAGATTCTGCAATACTTCTAAAGAGCATAAGTCACTGCAAAAATCAGCATTCACACATCATCCACACCTTTCAGTGCAGCCCAGGATTTTATATTTCTAACTCTGTTCTGCTTTTCTATCACTTCTTATAATCTGCTTCAGTTTTATACGTGCAATGAACTCTGGCACCAGAGCTTCCCTGCAGGACAATTCCTTCCTTCCCTGCTCCACAACTCCTCATTTTCCCAGCTCCCACCCACCCCATGTGTCTCAGCGACAGCTCTGCCTTGCTCACATGCCAGGCTGGACAGGAGGCTTAATTTAAGATCAGGCTTAATTTCAAAACCAAACAAAGCAAGGAGTTAAGGTATCCCAATGCTGCTGTTTGCTCAGCCTGGCTGCTCTGCCCATAAACCCAGGATGCTTCCTCCTGATAACTGCATTTACTGGGCCTGTGTAAGCTGATGGGGACAATTAAGATAAGCTGAGTAAATAACTGCACTAATTACAAGAATTTAGACAACTGTAGTTCTGTGAGAAGTTACCTGTATGTGACCACTGAATTCTGGAGACAGAAAAAATATTTTTAAAAAAGGAGAAAGATTCCAGATCCATGTAGAAGAAGCCCCCTCTGCTTAGATTCCCAAAGGGAAAAGCCTTCTCACTATTCCTCCTTTTCTGTATGACAGCACTCTGAGCACACTGATTGTTTCTGTTTAGCAAAATGCCACGTGAAGCAAAGGCTAAAAATCCCATTCCTGAACCAAAGCATCCCAGGAGAAGCAAAGGCAGAGGGGCCTCAGCTGCTCAGAGACTCCAGCAGCTCTCCCTGCTGCACGCACTCAGCTCCCGGAGTTCCTCTGAGCTTTCCCTGATTTCCCCTCCTTCTCTCACCCCACCTTCCCCGCCAGTCCCCTCAAAGGCAAAGCATTTGGAATGACTTTTGAAATCCAGTTATAACCAATTCCTTAGATATTTCAATTATTCTTCACCTTGAATAATAATTTCTACACAAGGGATGCTTTTCTTTACCGTTCCAGGCAGGCTTTTCCCAAAACCTGAAAGTCTAAAGCAAGAAGCTCTCTACTCTCACAGATTCACGACAAGTGGGATAAGCAGCACACTGGGACAATTTTATTCCTGTCACAGATCCCCAGCAGCTGCTTCCCTCATGCAAAGTTAACATCTGAATTGTATGAGCTCGCTCAGGTTTCCAGGCACTGCATTCATCAACCCCACTGAACTAGAAACAGAAATGGGACAGCAGCACATTTACTACAGCTCTCACCAGCTCCCGAGCCTCTCCTGACCCACACTCCTGCTGACCGAGAAAGGCACAATTACCGCACGCCACAAACCCTGCCACACTGGGGAGAGCAGAGCTCTGGATCACTCCTTACAGGGGCTCCGTGCTGGGGCACAAACCAGCCCTGCGAGCCCCTGGAAAACACATCCCGCTGCCGGCATCAGGCTCGTCCCAAGCGCACCTCCCTCCCTTCAGCGCTGCTGGCTCCTCGCTGCCAGGGTCAGGGCTGAGCCGGGCACCTGCTGTGACCCCGGCACACCGGGCTGTGTCCCCCAGGCACACCGGGCCGTCCATCCCCGCTCCCAACCCGCCTCCTGCTCCCGTGGCTCTCACGGCTTCCCCGCAGCCCCACCAGCACGGCAAGAACAACTCTGTGAGACCCCGAGAGAGCAGCCGGGCTGCTCGGCACGGCTGCGGGTGCGAGCTGGAGCCTGGCAATGCCCAGCCGGGAAAGCCTGCCCGGAGAAACCCAGCTGAGACGGCAGCGGCAGCTCGGAGCTCCGGCAGTGCCCAGCTGCGAGACCCGGCCGGGAAACCCTCCCCGGGGAGACACAGGCGAGGCTCGGAGCTCCGGCAGTGCCCAGCTGCGAGACCCGGCCGGGAAACCCTCCCCAGGGGAGGCTCGGAGCTCCGGCAGCGCCCAGCTGCGAGACCCGGCCGGGAAACGCTCCCCAAGCGAGGCTCGGAGCTCCGGCACCGGGGTGACCCAGGGCGAAGGCCCCAGCGCTGGGCGCGCACCCCAGGGCCAGCTCCGGCCGTTCCCCCCGGGCAGCACCGGCAGCACCTTGGCCAGCAGCACCCCCGGCCCCGCGGGGCCCCGGGGGCGCGGAGGGCCCGGGGCGGGGCAGCGCCTGAGGGGCGCCGGGGCGCCATGACGGTGACAGGGCCGGGGGGCGGCCGGGGGGCCCGGGGCCGCGAACCGCCCGCCCTCGGCGCCGCGGCGGCCGCTCGGTACCTGCCGTAGATGCCCTCGGTGATGCGGTTCCGCTTGAGCGGCCGCCGCAGTTTGCTGCAGTCCGCGCTCCGCCGCTTCATCCCGCCGGCCCGGCCCGGCCCGGCCCGCCCCGCTCACGGCAGCACCATCCGCCCCCGCGGGGGATTCCCGAGCGCGGGGATTTTTTGGGGGGTTTATTTTTCTTTTTTTCCCTTTTTTTTTCTTTTTTTTTTCCCCGGGAAACAAAGAAATAAAAATAATTCCTGGTCCGTCCCTCCCCGCCGAGTCCCCCCGCGCAGCCGCCGCGCAGCGCCCCGCCTCCCCGGCGACCACCAATCAAATGGTTGATCCCACCTGAGTGACGGCATGTCTGACCAATCGGCAGCGGGGAAAGGCAGACAGACGATAGAATGGACAAATCGCAGTGCTAGAAAGTTAAGCCCGCCTCGTGCCGTCGCGTAGCACGCCCACCGCTGTGAATGACGGCCCTACAACCCAATCAGAAGGGGGTTATTTGTGATTGATGGCGTTTTAACCAATTAGGATGCAGATTGCGGTCTTCTCCCGCCTACTGTGCTACGGGCTGGTTTCCGCCCCTTATGGTGATGGACAGCAAAATTGCCCAATAGAGAAGAAACAGAAAAATAAAAGGACAGCTCAGCCATCCACTCGGAAACGGAAAAAGGAGGGCTCTATTTCCTCTGTCACCGTAGCACCGAGGTGCCACCTCTCCCGCTTGATTAACAGCCTCGCTGGCAAATGGGCGGTTGAGGAAGGGGACACCCCGTCTCAGGTGCCAAGTCTGGCTGTGACAGTTTGTGACGCCCGGTGCCGCCCCCACAGCGCAACCTCCGCTACTGCTCGGCGGAGAGCAAAATAACCCCCAGCCTGACGGACAGGCCGCGCCAGCCAATAAATATTGCGCATAGCTGATTGGCAAGCCACCGGACCAATCGCAGTGCAGGACGCGCGGCCCAAAGACGGCCAGTGCTGGGAATTAGCCAATCACAGGCCAGGAGGAGCTGCGCTTGGCCAATGGAAGTGCAGTCCCTAAGGGCGGCCTGTGGGGAGGGGGTGGGCATTCAGTGAGGGGCGGGGCTGGGCGGATACTCCGGCTCTGCCGCCACCGCCGCCACCGGGGGCTGCCGAGTCACGGCCGGGCACCGGGACTGGCACCGCTGTGAGCCCCGGCTGTGAGCCAGAGCCGCCCGGCTGAGCCCCCACCCCAGGGCCCGCGGTGGGGCCTCCCTGGAGCTCCCACCCCGAAGCCTGTGTGGGGTGTGGGTGCCGTCAGGGGAACAATGGCGGCGCCGCTCCTGAGGGAGGCCGGAGCGCGGGCCGGGCCCCGCCCGCACCTGGCTGGCCGCAGGGTGCCGGTGCCACGAACCTGCCGGCGGTGATGGATCGCCCAGAACAAGGCTCGGGCAGTGATGGGCTGAGTGCGAGGAGTGCTGGTCCCTAAACGGCGCTAGAGCTGTCCCAGGAGGGTGCTGGGCCGAGGCACGGCGCTGTTCTCCTGGTGGTGGAGTTATAGTTTAGAATTGGAGCATCACGGATTTGTTTGGGCTAGAGGAGACCTTGAAGATCACCTTATTCCATCGCCTGCCATGGGCAGGGACATCTTCCACTGTCCCAGGCTGCTCCAAGCTCCAGTGTCCAACCTGCCCTTTGGCACTGCCAGGGGTGAAGGAGAACCTGTGCCAGGGCCTCACCACCCTCGTGGGGAAAACCTTTTCCTTAATAAAAGTTACTTTGTGCTTCACCCTGTCAGACACAACCAACCTTTGGTCTCTGGAAACACAACCTGTGAATCCGAGCATCACCTTTCCAATGTGCCATCCTGAGGAAGAACGGGTGAATTCCTCACCTTTGGCGTGTTCTCCCTGGGTGTTAACACTGATGGGATTTACTAACAAGTAGCAAAAAAGGCTCGTTGTGCTAGCTAAATTAATTCCTAAATTGCTGCTTGAGCTGTTGCCCTGTTTGGAGAAAGTTCTGTGTGAATTACCCATGGGTTCATAGGATTCCCAGAAAGAGGATCTGGATGTGGCTGTGACTGTGACCGTGGCTGTGACTGTGGCTCTGGCTCTGGCTGTGACTGTGACCGTGGCTCTGGCCGTGGCTGTGACTGTGGCTCTGGCTCTGGCTCTGGCTCTGGCTCTGGCCCTGTCTCTGGCTCTGGCCGTGGCTGTGACCGTGGCTCTGGCCGTGGCTGTGACTCTGGCTCTGGCTCTGGCCGTGGCTGTGACTGTGGCTCTGGTTCTGGTTCTGGCCCTGTCTCTGGCTCTGGCCGTGGCTGTGACCGTGGCTCTGGCCGTGGCTGTGACCGTGGCTCTGGCCGTGGCTGTGACTCTGGCTCTGGCTCTGGCTCTGGCCGTGGCTGTGACTCTGGCTCTGGTTCTGGTTCTGGCCCTGTCTCTGGCCGTGGCTGTGACTCTGGCTCTGGCTCTGGTTCTGGCCCTGTCTCTGGCCGTGGCTGTGACTCTGGCTCTGGCTCTGGCTCTGGCTCTGGTTCTGGCCCTGTCTCTGGCTGTGGCTGTGACCGTGGCTCTGGCTCTGGCCATGGCTGTGACTCTGGCTCTGGCTCTGGCTCTGGCTCTGGCTGTGGCTGTGACCGTGGCCCTGGCCCTGTCTCTGGCCGTGTCCTCGGGCACTCTGAGCTCAGCCCATGTGAGCTGGGCTCCGTTTGGCTCCTGCCACAGCTCAGATAAGGAGCTGCTCCCTGCTCACGCCTCTTGGCCCTTTTATCTCTGGCTGAGCTCTCGTTGCTGGCCCCCACAGCTCCTGTGCCGCTGTGTGAGGGCACGGGGACAGTGGCACAGGGCAGAGGAGTCAGAGCAGTCTCTGCTGGGCTGCTCTCCATGTAGCCCAGTGCACGATGCCTTCCCAGTCCGACTCCCTCGGCTTCCGCTGCGGCTTCCGCTGCAGCGTGGCCGGGCTGAGCCTCCTGCTGCAGGCTCTGCTCCTCATCCGCTCTTTCTTTGGCTTCCCAGATGTCAGTGACAACTACTCCTCTTCCGTTTCCAGGGTCTCATTCACATCCTCACCCGTTTCCAGGGCCTCACTCACATCCTCACCCGTCTCCTACCCAGGTAAGCCTGGCACCCTGCTGGGGAAGGAGGGGGGATCCCTGCTCCTCTTGTGCCCAGCACAGCGGGGTCGGGTGGTGAGGAGCAGAATGGTTTTATTGCTCTTTGAACTTGCCAGGAGTGCTGGGAGTTTCTTTATGTCACAGGTGTGATGGGGATCCAAGACTAAATTGTAATTTGGGTCAGTTTTCTGTTGGGGTTTTCACCTCTCAGCCCCCATCCTGATCCATTTACACATCCTGATCCACTCAGATCAGTGTGGAAAAATAAATTCAGCATTAAGGGTATTTATTCTCTGATTATACATTGGAAAGAAAGCTCTGGAATTCTTTGCATGCTCTAAACAATGGTGGCACTTAAATTTTTATCTGAAGGCTTCTTAGTTAATTGTAATTTTTTAATTGTTTTATTTTTTTTAAACCAGAAATCTGCATTAATAATTTCACTGCTGTCTTGCTCTTTTCCGTCCTGCAGCATTTCAAGATGTCAACCACATGGTGATTTTTGGATTTGGCTTCTTCCTGATGGTTCTGAGAAGATATGGCTTTAGCAGCACTGGGTTCAACTTCTTGCTCGTTGTTCTTGGTGTGCAGTTCTCTGTGCTGGCAGAAGATTTGTTCGTTTTCCTTACGGGAAAGCAAAGTCAAGTTGGTTTGGAAAGGTAATGTGTTCATGTTGGAGCTGGGCTAGTGCAGAACTGCTGGTTGCTCCCTGTGGAGGTGAATGCCTCCTTGTGGGGCCCTGGTAGGGATGGGCACAGTCACCCTTGCTGGCATTTTAGAGGGCTTTTGGTTTTTAAGTGCATTGCTCTGTGTGATTCCTTTTTATTGGCCCTGGTGTCACCCTGAGACTGAGTTGTTGTTCCTTCTTCTCTTTCTTGCAGTCTAGCAAAGGCTCTTGTGAGCATGACTGCTGTGGTCATCTCCACTGGAGCTATCCTGGGCAAGGCCAATCCTGTGCAGTTAATTGTGATGACCCTGGTGGAATTAATCTTCTTCTACGTGAGCAGATGGATCAACAGGAAGTTCCTGGAGGTACCCTGGTGGGATTTGCAGATACGTGGGGGGAATGTCACTGGAGCTGTGGAGCAGCTCTGTCAGGAGCTGCAGCAGAGGCTTTGTGTGGCCTGGGTCAGCCCACAGATGGTGAGTGTTCTGTTGGTGCAGGTCCCAGAGCACCTCTCTGCCATGCACGTGTTCCTCTTTGGAGCCTACTTCGGTCTGGCACTCGCCTCCCGCTTCCCCGAGGCTCCCCCAGGGCTGGACAAGAACAGGAGCACCCCAAAGTCCGAGCTGTTCTCAGTGCTGGGTGAGTCCTGCCTGGAATGTCCCAGCTGCATGAGGCATTGCAGGGAGAACATGGGCAGGGCTGGGGTTTAAATGCAGAATGCAGCTCTGAATGCAGCCAAGCACAGAAACTGCTGCTGTTGGTGACAGTGGCTCCTTTCCTGCCTGGCCCAGAGGCCACTCCTGCCACAGCTGGGGCTCACTTTGCTTTGCCACCTCAGCACAAAGGCTCCTCCAGGTTGCCAGTTCTTTCTCCAGGTTCACCACTCCCTTTCCTGGCCAAATTGTCCCCTTGGCTTGCTGGGGAGGGGCTGTGAGCCAGAGCTGAGCTCATAACTTGAGTTTCAGCAGAGCTCAGGCTGTTGGTCCAGGTGGTGCACAGAGATAGAAAAGGGCAGTCCCTGCTGGTAAGGGAAATAAAAAGATAAAGCTTGGTGAGGGGTGGGGAGTGTGATACAGGCAGGCCCACGAGAGAGGAGCTGGGGAGGGACAGGCTCAGTGTCTGGGACTTTCATCCCTTTTCTTAGGGAAGCAATTTGGTGTCTTTATAATCACAACTTCTGTAGTGCAACTGCCACCAGCTGAGCCCAGAGCTTCCTGCAGGGGTCCACAGAGTCTCATTCTCAGTCAGTCTTTGCCCAGTTTAGGGAATACAAAATTTACATGCTGCTCTTTTGTGTCCCTGGAGTTCTTGTTTGCTGTTTATTTCCAGAGCTGAGCAGATCCTCATAAGAATGCTGCAGAGGATTTTATATCTGTATTTATGACTGATTAACTGCCTGATCAATGGGAATAGGATGAATCATCTCACGAGTCCTCAGTGCCACCATAAGTTTAGAGTTGCTGAAATGGCCTCTCCTGTCTGAGGCAGGGTTATCTGTGCCTTGGTGCACTGAAATCGTGGATATTAGCAATGAAAACTGGATTTCACAGAGCCAAGAGAAGCTGGTACAAAATCAGTGCCTGCCAGGGCTGCTGGAAACTGGATTTGTGCCTCATAGTGACAATGCCTGTGTCACTGTTAGGGATCTTGGACAGGAGCACATCAAATACCACTGTCAGGTGGATTGCACAAGGGCCTGGTACCTCTGGGGGGTGGGGAACACAACATCAGTGATGGGAACGGGCTGGAAACAAAGCACAGCAGCTGGGATTGCCAAAGGAGCTGTGGCCTGTGTTTGTGTTGGAGTCTGTGCACAGCCCAGGGCCACAGGGCCGGGTGGGGCCAGCCCGGGCTGCTCCGAGGTCCCTCTGTCCCTCTGTCCCTCTGTCCCTCTGTCCCTCTGCTGGCTGGAATTCGGAGTGTGCAGTGCTGCCCCGGGCAGGTGAGGAGGGATGCCTGCTGCCAGGCAGGGCACTCACTCCAGGAGCCTGGCCTTCCCAAACGCTGCCCATTGGAGCAGAGCCTGGTTTTGTTCCTGCTAGGGAATCGTGTGGTCACTGACAGCTCCTCTCTGGGAGCGACCCTAGAGCAGCTCTGCTTTGGGAAAGGCTTGGGAATTGCAGTGAATGCACACTGTGGGCTGGAGCCCTCCAGAGACAGGCAGTGACGGGTTCCCTGTGCTTCAGAGCAGCTGCTGAGGGTCTCTTTCCTTGTCCCCAAGGCACTGTGTTTGTCTGGGTGTTCTGGCCAAGCTTCAATTCCATCCTGGCTGGGTCCGAGAAAATGAAAACAGTGCTCAGCACTTACTTGGCCCTGGCAGTGAGTGCTGTGGCTGCCTTCATGTTGTCTGCTCTGACCTCCAAGGATGGCAAATTCAGAATGGTAAGGACGAGGGGAAACCCTGCATGGGGTTTTTCTGTTCAAAGAGATTTTCTGGTACCCTCAGGAATACACTGGAAATACAACAGCTCTTAACTGAAACCTTGTCCAGGGCCTGACAGTCACAGACTCACAGAGGGGTTTGGATGGGAAGGGGCATCAAAGGCCACCTCAACCCACCCCCTGCCGTGGCAGGGACACCTCCCACTGTCCCAGGTGGCTCCAAGCCCTGTCCAGCCTGGCCTTGGACACTTCCAGGGCCTCCCCACCCTCACAGGGAAGGATTCCCTCCCAGTATTGAATCTGCACCTTCCCTCTTTCAGTGTGAAGGCACCACCCCTTGCTGTACCCCTACAAGCCCTAGTAAGAAGTCCCTGCTGTACCCCTACAAGCCCTTGTAAGAAGTCCCTGCTGTAGCCCTACAAGCCCTAGTAAGAAGTCCCTGCTGTAGCCCTACAAGCCCTAGTAAGAAGTCCCTGCTGTAGCCCTACTAGACCTAGTAAGAAGTCCCTGAGTAGCCCTACTAGCCCTAGTAAGTCCCTGAGTAGCCCTACAAGCCCTAGTAAGAAGTCCCTGCTGTAGCCCTACAAGCCCTAGTAAGAAGTCCCTGCTGTAGCCCTACTAGCCCTAGTAAGAAGTCCCTGAGTAGCCCTACTAGCCCTAGTAAGAAGTCCCTGCCTCGGTGTTGCTGTTGCAGGCTGACATCCGCAGCGCCGTCCTGGCTGGAGGGGTCACCGTCAGTTACACAGCAGAGCTCATAAAGCACCCTTGGATTGCCATGATTCTGGGGCTGCTGGGCAGTGTCATCGCCATCCTGGGATCTCACTGTGTGCAGGTAATGCTCAACACCCCCCCAAATGCTGCTGTGTAAATCTGCCAGCAGGATTCCCCAAGGGAAACCTCTTTTCCAAGCTGGGAAACCTGAGGTGGTTTGAGCAGAGCACGGGATTGCAGCTCCTGAGAGCAAATTTATCCTCCAGGTCTGCAACAGCTGATCTGCAATTACCAGCTTGTGTTTCTGGGTGTCAATTAAACCTTTTCTTCTTCCCAGAGGTGCTTTAATCCTGCCTTGAAGCTGCAGGATACTTCTGGAGTTCATTTCACTTTTGGTTTGCCTGCTGTGCTGGGAGCTGTGGCTGCTGTTGTTCTCAAAGTTGTAGCAAGGGGGACTGAGACACAATGGAATGAATTATCCAGGTACATAAATTCTTGTATTAAATAATGAAGATAAATAATCATCACTGCAGTGTGCCCTGAGAAGAGTTGTCAGACATCCAGAGAGCCTGATGTCATCACAGACACATTGTTTTATATCAGGTAACCCAAGATAAGCCCTGAAGTCCAAAGGAAAAAAAAAAAGTCAGTAAAAAGGAATTTGAGAGTCGAGCAGACTGGGCATGTGCCTCCCTCCAAGAATCACTTTAGGGTTTGGGATGTTTTGGGGAGCTCAGGAGGGAGGGAGAAATGAGAGTGCAGCATGAGGGCCTGACACTTCTCATCATGTTCTCAATGAAACATTTAAAGAAGTTTTAATACCAAAAGAATGGACAAAATAAATCTACTGAAGTCTGCATCAGGCTTCTGGAATGTTCCTAAAACATCTCACTGCAGCTGCAGGTTTGAGAATTGCAGCTTCTGTGAGAGATTCTGATAGATGCAGATTCATTCACAGTGGTAATGCTAAATAAAAGGTGAAATGCTTTTTTTGCTTTTCAGACTGGGTTATGATGCCTTTGTTAATATTGGTGCCTTCTGCCAGACCATCAGCACTGCCTTGGTCACAGGTTTGGTTACAGGTCAGTACTGGCACATCCCAGGAATCCCTTTCTTTCCTTGGAGCAAGTTTCTCTGGGTAAATCACCTGTGGGATAAATGGGAACACGAGTGCCAGGGACTCCTCCCAGCCCGAGCTGTTTTGCACAGAAATAACCCAGCAGCACCATTCTTTCAGTGCTGAAGTTTTATTTTAACCAAGGTTTATTTTAACCTGCCTTCAACCTGCAGACAGGAGAGGTGTGAAGATGAAAACACTTCACTTTTGGGTGTTGTCTTACTGACAGAAGATGCCCCAATGTGGGGCTTGTCACTTTTTAGGCCATTTGGAGCAAATGTGCAAAGTTTCAATAGCACCAGGAGCTGCCTCAGCCCAGCTGCAGCCCTTTGATCAAGAGATTTTGGGAATTTTGGGACTTTTTGCTGCTTTGGGAGCAGCAGCCCTCACGTGGCTCCCGTGGAGTGCTCTGGTTTGTGGCAGCTGCTGCTTTTCCCCAGCCTCTAATTCTGTCTGGAGCAACAGAGAAATGGCCAGTGAAAATTGCTGGGAAACACCCCCTACAATGAGTTTTGGAGTGTTTGAATTTAGTTAAACCTTTCCATTACTTTAGGTGTCATGAAGAAGGAATAGATCTTCAGAAACCACCCAGCAGAAATAACCAAACATTCAGTGTTTAACCAATTGTTCAAAAATCCAGAGATCCCAAACTGACAGTGCTGATAAGCCAGATGGCTTTAGATACACAGGCACTTCTCATGCAAGAAACTCATCACTTTGATGGGTTTTCATAATCTAGCAGCTGTTTAATGGGGTTTTACCTAAAGTAATTCATTTTTGGTATCCCAAGCCTTGATCCTGGCCAGCCTCTTGGTATTGAAGGCCAGCTAGAGTCAGGGGGGCTCTGCTGGAGGATTTAGGTCTGAATTTGTGTTTAGATCTGTTACATTTGGATAAATGTTGCCAAGAATCTCCTGTCACACACAATCCTCCCCTTGCCCTGGTGTTTATTTTGGATCTCTCTTTTTACCAACAGGTTTGATCTTAAACATCAAACTGCTGAAAGCTGTGCACGTCTCCAAGTACTTTGATGACCAGTCTTACTGGGAGGTGAGTTTAAAAATGATTTTAGATTCCCTGTGGGGGAGTTCATTTAGCACCTGGATGAAGAACTCGAGGTATTTGAATCAAAAATATGGGGGGAAAAGGGGTTTTTCCTTTCCCCAGCACATTTTGAGGCACAAACAGTCCTTGGGCACCCTTAGGTGCTGATGTGAGGCTGTGTCTCAATTACAGGAATAACAAATGGGTGAAAATAAGCTTTTAATCAGCTTTTCTCTTGGTTTGGGGGGTTTTCCTGTGATGATTTGATGTTCTGATACAAGAATGTTTGTGTTCACAGTTTCCCCACTTGTCTGTTGGATTTTGAGTGGAGGATCCCAGCTGACAGACAGGACCAAGATAAGATTTTCCTCTTTATCACCAGAAAAACTGAACAGCTATGATGGATTCAGAGAGCACTGAAATACCAATTCTCAGGCCCACAGAAGCCACCCCAATGCACACTCAAAAACTAAACTGTTCCAGTTATTCTTGAGAGATACAGAGTGTGAATTCACAGATGCAAACTTCAGGTGCCTGCAGCTTTTCTGCTTTGTTGGCCTTACCTTAAATAGTTTTTTGAAGATATGTACAAAAAAGTTGTCTGCATTCATGGCTTATCACTCCAAATGCTTGGAAACATTAAACTATTTTTAGCTCTTGAGTTTACAAGGCAAAATGATAATCTGGAAGTGTCATTTCTCAAGGAGCACTTCTTATCTAGGAAATCACTCCAGTTTTTAAGCTGAACTGATTCTGCTGAAGGCCTTGACAAGCCAGGGTTGGATGAGTGAGCTGGAGCAGAGCCAGAACTCTGCATCCTGCCTGACTGAACTCCTGGAAAGATCTGGATGTTGGGAGGTTCTGATGGCCAAAGTTGAGGTGTGGGTGGTGTTCCTGATGCCCCTGGGGTTTGCTGCCAAGTGTAAAACACAGACAGAGCCCAGGGCAGTGCCTGGGGGACAGCACAGGGATGGCCTCAGTGCTGTGCCCCCATTCTGGGATGCAGGACTTTGGGCACACAGCATTCTCTGCCACTGAGCCCTGGCTTCCAGTGGTCCTCAGTGTTTGTTTCTTCCAGAAACAGTTGACATAGAAAACCTCCCAGCAGTGCTTACCTAATAAAGAGAGAACTGAACCGTGGCTGTTTCCCTTCCTTCAGCACCCTGGGAGCAGTGAGAGAGGGAGCTCGTGACAGGCTGAGCCTTTGATGAGGCTCCCTGGCCTGATGCACTCCCTGATGGATCAGCAGATCCCTGCAGCTCCCCAGGAATGCAGCCTTGCACAGGAAGGGCCAGTTTTCCTTGTTCCCAAAGAGCCAGCAGGAGTGCAGCAGCTGCCCAAACCTTCTGCACACAACTGTGAGTTGTTCCTTCCCAGACACTTCCCTCTTTATCACCAGAGGATAAAGGAAATATTCAGGGATGGGGGGAAAAGAAAAATCCCAAACCACCACAGTTCTGAATGACACAAGAGAAGGCACACAGCAGCAAGTTTTGAAATTGAAGAAATGGTTATATTGCCCAGATATAGGAAACATTTAATAAATATCTGTTAAAAGGTTGTTTAAATGCATTTTTAATAAGTCTTGGAGTGTAAATAACATCATAGAAAGAGCTGGTTAAATACATCCATATTCCACTCTCCTTTTGTTTGTAACAAACATCATTTTAGAAAAGTGACTCCACTGTTGTTTGTAGCAATTTTACATTTCTCAAAAACACCACAACACTGAAGTGGACGTACAAGAGTAAAAAAAATAACCAGAATAGAGCTGGATTTAGTGCTTTCAGCTTTCCTTGATTCCTCTTCAGACACGATGGAAGGTTTACAAAACGTTTTACAAAACTTGAGGGGTGCAGTTGAAGGCCAGGGCACTCCAGGGGGGTTCACTGCCACAGATCCTCTGTGCGACCAAACTTGAACACCAGGCCCCTGTGGGGACAGCAAAGGGACAAATCCAACTCCTCTTGGTTAAAACACAGGGGTTCGAGGGGGGTTTGGTACTCCACTTCCTCTGCAGGCACATCCCAGTTATTCACACAGGGCTGCTTACCAAACAGAACTTCAGAACCAGATCACAGCAACTTTCAGGGTTTTATCATTAAAATTAAATGGTAAACAAGTAAAAGAGGTCAGTCTTACCCAAAAAAGATGAATGCATTCTGGAAAAACACTGCTATTCCTGGGTACACCACTGGTTTTTCTAAGAGGAAAAAAAAAAAAAACCCATACATTTTTTTTAAGTAATTTTCAAGCATCTCCCATTTCTGACGTGTCATTTCCCTTGTGCTAATTTAGCAGAGAGGTTTTGGGAGCAATCTGCAGGAGCTCAGTCATTTGTATCCTGGGAATAAGTCTTCACCCAGGGAATTATTCCCTTAAAACTGCAGCAGTTTAATTATTTCCATGGAGTTTCCAGCTGGGTTTGCAGAGGGAGTTTGTACTTAGAAATAGATCACATCCATCCCAATATCAGTGATAATATGGGAGAGTGGAGTGTAGGGCAAAATACTCAAACTGGGCCTCTAAATACCAGTCCTAAAATCAGGACAGTGGATTTTAGACACTTAAACTCCCCAAAATAGGCTCAGCTCTTACCTTTAACCACGTAGCCCCCAAAGAGGATCCACATGGAGGCAATGAGGGACCCAAAGGCCATCATGAAGCCAATGAAGAGCCAGATGCGAGCCCCTGCAATGGGATAGGGAGGTCCTGAGCCTGTGGGACCCCCACAAACCCCTGGCACAGCTGGGACCCCCACAAACCCCCCTGGCACAGCTGGGACCCCCACAAACCCCCCTGGCACAGCTGGAACCCCCACAAACCCCCCTGGCACAGCTGGGACCCCCACAAACCCCCCTGGCACAGCTGGGACCAGCTGTTGTATTTTCTGAGACCCCCCTCGTTGGAAGGAATGATAAATCTGACTCTATGTTCCTAAAATGCTAATTTATTATTTTAAACATAAATGAAATTATTATAAATAAATAATTTATAAAAATGTATAATTATTAGAATTATACTATGAAAGTATTATAATTATATTATAATTATATATACTTATAATTATTATAAGATAATTTTATAAATTATTTTCTATACTATATTGAAAAATGCTATACTAAAGCTATACTAAAAATATAAAAAAATACAAACAAAAAGCTAAAAGATACTAACAAAAACTCATGACTCTCCTTCCAGAGTCTGACACAGCTTATCCCCTGATTAGTCAATAAATAAAACCAATTTCCATGAAACCAATAAAACAATCTCCAACAAAACACAAGAAAAACAAATCAGATCATTATTGTTTTCATTTTTCTCTGAAGCTTCTCAGCTTCCCGGAATAAAATCCTGGGCAAAAAACCTGTTTCAGAAAATAGAATATTCTATGTAGAAAGAGAGCAGAAGAGGGAGGGGCAGCCCCAGCCCTGTACCTGTCTGGCCCAGGCAGCCCTCGCTGTAGCTGTCCCCCCGCACCTGCCCGTTGGACACGGCGTTGATCCTGGGCAAAAGGGGACAAAAGTGCCATTAAAAGTCTCCTTCTCACTCTCAGTGCCCTGCTGGGGTGGGGCCTTGTGTGAAAAGTGCACATCAGATGGCTGTCACCCTGATTTTATAAGATTTTCTGAGCCTTCTGATGTTTGCATTCTTGTAACGAACTCATTGGTTTGCATTCTTTTATAGAGAAGAAGAAATCAGACTGTTAATTTGCCCAGTGCCATTGGAGAGGTGGCACTGCCACCCTCCAATCCACTGTCACTTTTGGAAATCTACTAATGTTAGAGTCAGAAATTAAAAACTCTCTGTACCTTGAAGGAGCAGCATGTCCACATCGTGTCATTTCATATCATTTAATGACATGTGGCTCTTGGCAGATATTTACTGGATGTGTTATGTTGGATTCATTAGCACTGCTCTATTACTCTTTTTAAATAGCGTGGTAAATGTAATTTTAGGTTATAACGTTAAAATAGAATCTTAACCCTGATTGTCCAAATTCTTATCACTCTCATTGTATTGCTATTTTTATAACCGTTTTATTACTATCAAACATTTAAAATTTTACAACTTTTTCACACTCACATCAGGAATGCGATGGTGGCTATCACCCCACAGGCGTGGTAGGAATGGTTGAAGTCTTCCACTTGAGGATATTTCACGGCAGCATCGATGATGATCCACCAGCCTGTGAAAAACTGGGGGGAAAAAGAGCTTAAAATGCAGATAAAGCTTAAAATACAGAGCTTAAAATACAGATAAAGCTTAAAATACAGAGTTTAAAATGCAGATAAAGCCTAAAATACAGAGTTTAAAACACAGACACAGCCTGTCCTCAGCCTGTGAGATGGCTCTAGAAAAACATCAATATTTAAACAGCCTGACAGCCTCCAACCCAGACTAAACTGTGCCACCATTAGTTTGGGATCAGGCTGTCTGCAAAGCCAGGGATTTACCTCCTGGGTAAAACTGAAATTTAAACAAAAAAGGGACGGAGGAAAGCAGGCGGGATTTTGTCAGTAACTCAGTGCTACACACAGGGACAATGGATCCCTGCTCTTCCTTTCCCTGGAATTGCTAAGGCTGGAGCAGCCCTTGAAAATCACCAATTCCAGCCCACCGTGGTCACCACTAAACCGTGTCCCCAAATGCCACATCCAGGTATTTTTTAACCATTCCCAGGGACAGCGACTCCAGCACTGCCTGACCACGCTTCCATGAAGAAATTTCCCCTTTTATCCAACCTCAACTCCCACGGGCACAACTTGAGGCCATTTCCTCCCATCCTTCCACTTGTAACGCGGGAGAAGAGGCTCCCAAATCACTCCCGATTTTTATCTTGGGACAGAAAACCCCAAAGAAGCCCCAAGTGCCGAGCAGGGTGGGGCCGTACCAGCACCCCCGCGGCCACCGAGGCGATGGTGTTGCGCTTCTCGCCCCAGTCCACGCACTCCGAGCACCGCAGGCTCTCCAGGAACCCGGACATGGCTCAGCGACTGCGGGAGGAAACGGCAGCTCCGTCCGCGCAGGAACCGGCGGCTCCGAGGGGCGCGGCACTGCCCGAGCCCGGCCCTCCCCGGGCACCGCCACCGGCGGCTCCCACCGGGGCACCCCCGATGCGGGCACCCTGCGCGCCGCATGCACCGCGCACCGCACCCGCACCCCGGTCACTGCATCTCCCACACCCCGGTCCCTGCACCCCGCGCATCCCCCGCACCCCGCGTATCCCCCGCACCCCGCGCATCCCCCGCACCCCGGTCATTGCATCCCGCGCATCCCCCGCGCCCCGGTCCCTGCACCCCGCGCATCCCCCGCGCATCCCCCGCACCGTGCGCGCCCCCGGCCCCGCGCGTTCCCGCCCCCCGCGCATCCCCCGCGCACCGTCACGGGACGCGGTGGTGGCGGCGGCCGCGCGCAGGCGCAGCGCGCGCGCGCAGGGGCGGCGGGGGGCGGGGCGCGTCCCGAGCGCAGGGGCGGGGCCGCCGCTCGGGACGGGGCCGGCGCGTGCGCCGCGAGCGCGCGGGTTGCGTAACGGGAGGGACGTTCTGGAAGGTTCTGGGGCCGCCCTCAGTTGGTGGCCGGTGGCGGCAGCGGGCGGCGGCGGTTCCTGGCTGCGGTTCTGTCGCTCTTCTATCGCGTTTCTATCGCCGATCGCGACTGGCGCAAGGGACCCGGCGCTATGGGGGTGACTCACGAAGCGGGGCTCTCCCCTCAGGACCCGTGCGGGGGCAGCCCGGCGGGCTGGAGCCGGTGAGGCGGCGGGCCGGGGCACGGCCGGGCGGGAGAGGCTGATCGCGGTGGCCGCTGCGGGGTGAGGGCCGTGCATCGCTCACGGGTGGGTTTTTATGAGTTTTTATCTGTTTTATTCCAGGAGCGCGCAGGTGCCTCAGGGGAACCAGCGCGGGGCGTGCCCGGCAGCGCCCAGCGGTGAGTGAGGGACCGGGCGCGTTCGGGGGGTCCGGGCCGGCCCTGGGCCCCCACGGGCCGGGAGGGGGGTGGCGATGGCAGGCGGCACTTGGGGGTTTCTCTTATTACCGTCCCGGCAGTGTGACCTTGTTCCTGGCGTAAAGGTGAAATAGTGAAACTTTGCGTGGAGTAGTAGCGAGAGAAGTGCGTCTGACAGCTCTCCCGCAAGTTACGTTTTAAACAGATTTCAGTGCGGGGGTTGGATTTGTTGGCTAACCTCGCTTTGCACCGAGCGCTAAATAGAAATTCCGTGTCAGAGCGAGCTTCCCTAAACTGTAAACTGGTTACGTAACTCTGGGCTTAAGTCTTGTGATAAGATCCTTACCCGGAGTAACCTTTGTAGCCATAAAATGGCTGCCACTCCAGGGACAGCCATTTTAATTATTAATATAAGAAGTACTGCGTCCTGTGCCAGTCACGGCCGCTGAATCATCACCCGGCTTTGCACAGAGCGTTTTTAACAGCAGCTTGTTGCATGCACTGCTGGGATGTGCCGCGCTGTGTGCCATGAGTTTTATTACAAGATACAGACAAGATCTTAGCTGCTTTATACTTAGAAGATACTTTCATTTCCGCTTGTTGAAGTGAAAACCTGCCTGGAATTGTAGCAGAAAAGTCCTCACTTTGTACTGAGGTGCCGGCAAATGGTTATTTTGTATCACAGATGTATCATAGTGGGCGATGAAATGCCTTGAAAATTCTCAAGAATATCAAGATTTTCCTCCTTTTTGGAGGAAAAAAGGTACTGCGTAAAGAATTACACTTAAAACCCACACAGACTTACTTCTTTCCAAAATTCCACACAGAACCAACCACTCATGGTTTAAACTGAAACCTTTCTTTTTTCACGCAACCTCGTGTTTCAATTTTGTGGCTGAGTGCAGGAGAGGGAGCTGCGGAGCTCAGCTGTCACTGGAAGGTGGCTGGGATTGTTGAGGTGTATAATTATCCCTAGCCTCGCTGTGTTTGTTGTTGCTGAGGAAGTGCCCTGGTGCCCATTAACGCTGACCTTGCCTCTCCCCCCAGGAACAGAGACGGGGCACTGCAGAGCAGCAGCCAAACCCGAGTTGGCGGCTGAGAGCACCCAGAAAGGCAGCGCGGGGCAGACGGCCGACATGGCAGAGTTCATGGACGACCTGACGCTGGGTTCTCCCGAGCACAGGGAGTCCCCGGCGCGCTCCCGGCGGAGCTGTGCCCGCTCCAGCTCCAGCCGCTCCTCCAGCCGCTCCTCGTGCAGCTCCAGCTCCAGCAGCTCCTCGGGCCGCTCCTCGCGCAGCTGGAGCCGCTCGCGCTCCCGGTCCCGGCGCCGCCTCTCCCGCCGCTCCCGGCGCCGCTCCCGCTCCTACTCGCGCAGCCGCTCGCGCTCCCGCGGCTCCCGGCGCTACCGCGGCCGCTACCGGCCCCGGCGCTACCGGCACCGCTACAGCCGGCGCCGCTCCCGCTCCTGGTCCCGCGGCAGGGCCTGCTACCGCCGCTCCTACTCACGGAGCCGCTCGCGCTCCCGCGGCCGGCGCTACTACGGCTTCGGGAGAACCGTCTACCCCGAGGCCTACCGGGGCTGGAGGAGCCGCTCCCGCTCGCGGAGCCACTCCCCGCTGCACCTCAGCGAGAAAGGTACGGAGGGCTCTGGGGAGAGCCTGGCAGGGGGGTTCGTTTGGGCCGGGCAGATTGTCTGTCTGTCCTTCACTCGCTTGGTTTGTAAAGGCCGAGTGAGGGGAACCTCAGTGTGGTTGGACAAACGTATTAAAAATTGCAGTACAGATGTAATAGAAGTTGTTCTTCAGGACAGTAATTGGCACAGGGGACAGGCTGTGATGGGTTTTAGGCTTGAGTAGGTACACGTGGATTTTAATGTAACACAAAGCACTTTTTAAATTCCTTCCTCCTCTAGACAAAAGGGAACTCCTGGAAATTGCAAAAGCCAATGCTGCCAAAGCTCTGGGAACAGACAACATTGTCCTGCCAGCCAGCCTGAAGATCTCTGCTCCTGCCAAGGAGATCAAAACTGAGAAGCAAGAGCGTGAGGAAGCCACGGAGTCAGCTGAGGTAAGTATGGAGTGTTCTCCCTGAAAAGGTAAACACCTCTTCGACTTGTCTGCATGGCTGTGCTGTAGTCCAACCGTGGAGGTTGTGCTTATGAGCTCAAACTCTTGAACAAAAACTTCTCCAGAAGCCTTGAGGCTTTGCCTTAAGCTGGAAGCACAGAGGCCCTCTTGGAGGAGGTTGACCCCGGAGTGTCCAGTAGGGGCAGCTGGGGAAGGAGAGGAGACTTGTTCCTTGGACTTGTTCTCCTCATGGGATATTCCCATGAATTCCACTAGTGTATGCCTTTCTGACCTAAAACCAGGAGTCTCCTTGCCAAACCTAGTGAATAGTCTGGGGTTATTTTTTTTTTTAAGGTTCAATCTTTGTGCCTTTTTTAACTGTTAAAAGCTTTTCATGTGCAACAAACTGTTTCCCAGAAATCCCATACCCAAGCACACAATGCATTTTACATACTTTATTTCTGTCTTATAGAAATCATGACTATGGTTCCAGACATGAGGAAGAAAATCTGGTGGTAATTAAGGGACTTTGTGGGCTGTAGCTGCTGTGAATTGAAGGGAGGGAGAAACTCGAGCAGCTTAAAGTGAATTTTAGTTTGGTTCTGTCGTGGTGTGTTCCCCTGAGTCACAGTAAATACAAACCTGCAGCCACTGCCTGGCTCAGGTGCTGCTCTTGGAAAGGGAAGTGAATTTGCTGAGGGTTTGACACAAATGCTGCAGGCATCCCTTTCATAAACATATGCAATATATTCCAGATGTTGAGAGAGTACAGAAGAAGAGGCCTGCATCCCTTGCAGATAAGTTTATTGTTGTTCTCCAGAGGATGGGTGTGCAGAGCTGCCGCCCCTCGCTGTCCCTGCTCTGGTGTGGAGCTCGTGCTGGGGCCCTGAGTCCTCTCTGGGCTGGAACGGGGCTGGAGCTGCCTCCACTGCCCCGGGAATGGGCACGGCTGCCTCGGGCAGGTGCTGCCTGCACTCTGGGCTCAGCACTGCTGTGCTGGAGCTTTGCAGCCACTTTAGCTGAAATACTGAACCACTCCACAGAAAGCTGTGCTGTGCCCTGGGTCAGGGATCCCCTCCTAAGCTGTGTCTGCTCTTCTTTAGCAACCTGGGAGTGCAGCTGAGGACGTGACCAAGGCTGGCATGGAGAGAGCAACCATCCAGAGGAGCATTTCCTTCAGCCCTAATGTGAGTGATGCAGTCCCTGCTTTTCCCAAAGAACAGTAACAAAAGGAACTTAATGCTTGCTAATGATTTCCCTGCTGGAGTTGGGAGAACACCCTGAATACACCTCAGCAGTGTATTGAAATAAGTGTTCACCCTCAACCTGTGCAATTTTAAACTAGAACCAGTTTAAAACACAGCTTGTCTCAAGTTACATGTTTTAATAATGCAAACTCAAGATTCAGGGATTTCTC
The DNA here is from genome assembly GCF_022539315.1 of Serinus canaria. Classification (NCBI taxonomy): domain Eukaryota; kingdom Metazoa; phylum Chordata; class Aves; order Passeriformes; family Fringillidae; genus Serinus; species Serinus canaria. The sequence continues at coordinate 5,569,802 of NC_066336.1, read as the reverse complement.
CTGTGTTAAGTGCACATGATTGATACCCAGTATAAGCATCAGGAGTTCCAGGAGCTGGAGAGAAAACGTTTATATTATTTATGTGATCAGCAGAGATAAACCACCCCTTGGTTTTAGCACCTTTTCTCACAGGAAATGTCTTTTTTTTCCCCAGAACACAATGGCCAAGCCTGCCCTGCAGAAGCCAGTGAGCCATGTTGTGGTGAAGGAGCCAGTGGTTTCTCCACCCAGGGAGGATGACAGGAAGGGAAGCCCCTATGGGCAGTGGGTTCCTGTCAAGAAGGAGGAGAAGAAAACATTCCTGAACTTCTCACCCAAAAGCTCCCTGTTCCGGGCACGCTGAGGGGAGTCCCTGTCAGACTGAGCACTTGGCACCCTCTGCAGAGAGGGGGAGATTCTGAGGGCTTGAAGACTTGTTAATACTGAGTATTTATTTTGAGGTCTTAATTTTTGGAATCTTAGGTTTCTCTTTCAGATAGAGAGCACACAGATCCAGAAGCCACAGATGGGAATCTTGTGTATATTTGTAAATATTTTATATTGCTTTATTGGACTAGAACTCACAGGTGGGTAACTTTTTCTAAACCACAGTTGAGTAGCTGTTCTTTGAACACCTGGATTTACCTTGTGTAACTGTTTACTTCAAGTGAATAAAGTTTAGTTTTGCACTGGCTGTGTCAGCTGTTAGGCCTGAGTTCATGTGGTTATTTCTGGGTTTCCCTTGCACTCCCCAGCTCCTCTCATGAGCTGCAACACAGGGGAGCTGTTGCATCATTCCAGAAGTGGATCCTGCCTTGATCCAGGCCACCTCCTTCCCTGGGTCCCTCTGGAAGTGGGGATTGTGTAGGATTTCAGCTGCCTGCCACAGAAATGTCCCGTTTCTACAGGCTTGTGTTTATTTGGTTTAAGATCAGCCTCCCTGTGAGGCAGGCAGGGAAAGGTGCAGGAGGGCTCCCGACCTCTGCTGCAGGAGAAAGGAGCTCTTGCATGGACTGGGAATAACTGGGCCAACTTGGCTTTTGTACAAATAAATTAATAAAATAAACTGAATTGGACTACTGCTATCTGAAAGCATCTTTAATTAACCCTTGAATGGGTGGGAGGATCCTGTGTCTGTCCTGTCCCTGTGGGAGAGGCTGGGCAGCTGCACTGCCAGGGGCAATGCCACCTTGGAATTCCTGAGGGATGGGGGCGCTGCCTTTCCATGGGAATGTCACCGCTCTTTGTCCTGCTGCCAAACAAACCTGAGGAAATCAACTCCCAAATTAGAGCAAAGAGTTTATTTAGAACATGGAAGGCAGAACCTGGCTACTCCTGCAGCCAAAGCTATTTACAGCTGAATTCTGCATTGTTCAGCATGCTATACACACCATGGAGCTGGGAGAGCAACAGCCACAAGCGACTTTTGATACAATTTAAAATAGAAAAGAGTAACAGGGGAGCCAGGAGTGAGCTGGGCCAGGCAGGCTCACAGGGCCGTGCCCCTCCCCAGGTTCTGTTTGAGCTGAGCTGGGCCAGGCAGGCTCACACGGCCGTGCCCCTCTCCAGGTTCTGTTTGATCTCAGCCGTGTATTTCCCGTAGAACCTCTCTGCCTTCTGGTTGAACTTGGCGTTCCTCTCGTTGATGTAGTCGATGTCGGCGTCGTCGTTGTAGGGCCGCCTCCGGCTGTACTTCTCCCTCTTCTCGATCCTGGGGGGCAGCAGGGGCTGAGCCCGGGCCTGCAGCACCCCCAGCCCTGCCCACCCCTCCGTGCCCTCCCGCTACTCACTGCTTCTCCAGGTCTGCCACCATCCTGTCCACGCCCTCCTTGGAGGGCACGTGGGTGCCGTGCAGGAGGCTGTCCGAGGTGGGGTACAGGGCCTCCCCGCTGTGGGAGAGCACAGTTACACACCTGGCGCTGCTGAGGCTCCTGGGGATCCCAGCCAGTGCCACCCCTGCACCTCCCACCATCCCAAATTGCTCCAAGCCCTGTCCAGCATGGCCTTGGGCACTGCCAGGGATCCAGGGGCAGCACAGCTCTCTGGGAAACCTCTGCCAGGGCCTCCCCACCCTCACAGGGAAGAGTTTCTTCCCAACATCCAACCTAAATCTCAGCTCTTTCACTCTGAACCCCTCACCCCTTGTCCTGTCCATGTCCTCGTGGTTTCCCGGCTTTAGCCTGAGTTCCACTGTCACACCTCGCTCAGCTGCGGCAATCCCAGACTCAGATGACAAATGTCAACATTAAAGCCAACAGAGGGACCAGCAGGCGCCTCTGGAAGATACAGAACCCCCAGAAATGCCAAATCTGTCTGAATGCAAACTGGGCATTTAAACCAAGCTTAAAAACCCCAAAGCCTGCTCCAGGAAGTGCCTGATTACACACCGGAACGTGACCCAACTGGGTGAACATTTCCTCCAACTCAGCAGTGCCCAGCTGGGAGAAATGAACCTCATTAATCACCCCACACCCCTCCTGAAGCAGGGCCACTGAGATTACAGCACGGGCAGGGGGGATTTCAGGGTGTGCTGGTCCCTCAGAGGTGCCACAGGGACTGACAGCAGGACTCACTGCTGCTCCTTGAGCTTCTCATACTGCTCCAGGTCGGGCTTGATCTGCCGGGTCAGCCGCTGGTACTGGCGCAGCTGCGCCGCCGCGTAGTCTGGGTCACAAATGACAGCACTTAGTGACTTTTACAGCAGTATTTAACATGTTTTATAGCATTATTTATTATTTTATAGCATTTTTAATGCATTTTATAGAATTATTTTATATATTTTACACCACTTATAATAAATTTTATGCCATTTTTCATATCTTTTATAGCATTGCCATTCGCAAGTTATTACTGACCACAGAACAATTTGTAATCCCTTTTACCTGCCCTTTGTATAGTGTAATCTGTCATCTTATATATAAATAGCTTTATTTTATAGCATTTTAAATATATTTTATATCATTTTTAGTATCACCTGAGAAGCCCAGGTCGGGGTTCTTCTTCTTCCTCTTCCTCTCCCACCTCTCGGCGTCCTCGGCGCTGACCTCCAGCAGCTTCACCCGCTCGTAGTCCTCACCCCGGGCTGCACACTCCTGGGAGAGCAGCTCTGCTAATCCCAGCTCTGCACAGCCCAGCCCAGCTCATCCCAGCTCAGCCCAACCCAGCCCAGCTCATCCCAGCTCTGCACAGCCCAGCCCAGCTCATCCCAGCTCAGCCCAGCTGGAATTCCTCACAAATCCATTGCTGAGCGGCAGGGATTGCAACAATCAGGAGTTATCAGCACAGGGATTTGGGGTGACAGGAGTTATCAGCACAGGGATTTGGGGTGACAGGAGTTATCAGCACAGGGATTTGGGGTGACAGACAGGAGTTAATCAGCACACGGATTTGGGGTGACAGGAGTTATCAGCACAGGGATTTGGGGTGACAGGAGTTAATCAGCACAGGGATTTGGGGTGTCAGGAGTTAATCAGCACAGGGATTTGGGGTGACAGGAGTTATCAGCACATGGATTTGGGGTGACAGGAGTTATCAGCACATGGATTTGGGGTGACAGGAGTTATCAGCACAGGGATTTGGGGTGACAATCAGGAGTTAATCAGCACAGGGATTGCAACAATCAGGAGTTAATCAGCACAGGGATTTGGGGTGACAGTCAGGAGTTATCAGCACAGGGATTTGGGGTGACAGGAGTTATCAGCACAGGGATTTGGGGTGACAGACAGGAGTTAATCAGCACAGGGATTTGGGTGACAGGAGTATCGCACAGGATTTGGGGTGACAGGAGTTATCAGCACATGGATTTGGGGTGACAGGAGTTAATCAGCACAGGGATTTGGGGTGACAGGAGTTAATCAGCACAGGGATTTGGGGTGACAGGAGTTAATCAGCACAGGGATTTGGGGTGACAATCAGCAGTGAGCTAATTAGCAGAGGGATTTGGGGTGACACCTGTGAGTGCCTGCACACCCCGGGCTCTGGGGGAGTTCTTTACCTTCTTCTTCTCCTGCACCTGCAGCTCCCACTCCAGCCGAGCTTTTTTAGCTTCCCAGTTCGGGGGCAGCTTCAGCCTCTTGTCCTCCTCCACCACCTCCTGGCTGTTCAGCTTGCAGGCCTCGTACTGGAACCAAACAGGGCAAACTCCAGCACAGAGAGAGAGAGAACAACCCCGAGGGGCACAATCCCAAACTGAACAACCCCAAACCTCGGGGGGCACAAACCCACCCCGAACAACCCCACAGCAATCAGGGCCCAGCTCTGATCGCCCAGCCCGATACCCAGCGCCAGCCATGCAGTGTTTGGGCTCGGTCCTGGTCTCGTTCCCCGTACCCGCTTCATGTGGAGCTCCCGGAACCGGCGCAGCCGCTCCTCCCGCCTCTGCTCCGCCGCCGCCGCCGCGGATGGGCCAGGCTCTGCCTCCTCCTCCTCCTCTTCCTCCTCGCTCTGCAACGAGCCGCACTCAGCCAGGAGCCCCGGGAGGAGTCGGGACCCCCGTCCCACCCGATCCCACCCCTGTCTCACCCCAACATCGGCCTCGGGTACCCCCAGGCTGCTGAGGGCCGACACCGCCGCCGCCATCGCGCCCCGCCAGCACTTCCGCCTTCCGCCGCTTCCGGTGCTCCCAGCGCTTCCGGCTTCTGGCGCGTCCTGCCGGGCGCCCCCTAGCGGCCGGGAGGTGCTGCCGCCGCTGCATCCCGGAGTTCTCCCAAAATCCGCAAAATCCCTCCGGAGACCCAAAACAGGGCAACGTTACAGGGGAAATAAATAAATAAATGAATGAATAAATTCTGAGCGAAGAAAGTCCAGATTTCCGTGGCTGGGCTCTCGCAGCCTCACATGAAGATTTATTATGAATTTATCCTGCGTTGGGATGAACCATCTCTGTAAAGCCTTTCTGTGCGCACAGGGCTGGCAGGAGGGCTGGGGATGTTCGGTTTCCTTTGCAGAACAGCCCCAGAGCCTTCGGCTGAGGGCTGCAGGCGGAGCGGGGTTCGCAGCGGAGCCGCGGCCGCCCGGCAGAGGGAGGCGCAGCCCCGGCCATGAGCGGCCCTGCCGGCCTGGGCCCCTCAGCTCCGCTTCCATCTCTGATAAGGGATTAAAAACACCCAGAACTCCTCTGCCCCCTCAGCTCTGCTGCCAAGGGGTTAAAAACACCCCAGGACACCTCTGCCCCCTCAGCTCTGCTCTCCTCTGCCGGCCGTGGGTGGCCCTGCTGGCCTGGGCCCCTCAGCTCCGCTCCCATCTGCAAAGGGATTAAAAACACCTCTGTCCCCTCAGCTTCACTTCCCTGGGATTAAAAATACCCAGAACTCCTCTGCCCCCTCAGCTCTGCTGCCAAGGGGTTAAAAACACCCCAGGACACCTCTGCCCCCTCAGCTCTGCTCTCCTCTGCTGCCCAGCCCCGGCCGTGGGTGGCCCTGCCTGGCCTGGGCCCCTCAGCTCCGCTCCCATCCTCTGCTAAGGGATTAAAAACACCTCTGTCCCCTCAACTCCACTTCCCTGGGATTAAAAACCCCCCAGAACTCCTCTGCTCCCTTAATTCTGCTTTCTTCCTCTGCCAAAGGATTAAAACCACCCCAGAACTGCTCTGTCCCCTCAGCTCCGCTTCCCTGCACTGCTGAGGGGTTAAAAACACCTCAGAACTCCTCTTCCCCCTCACTTCCACTTCCCTGGGATTAAAAACACCCCAGAACTCCTCTGCCCCCTCAGCTCCACTGCCAAAGGATTAAAACCACCCCAGAACTCCTCTGTCCCCTCAGTTTCACTGCCGAGGGATTAAAACCACCCCAGAAGAGGGGATTGGGGTGAGGAGGAGCGGGTTTAGATGGCAGGGCTGCTCTGGCTGGCACCGACAGCGGGTGTATTTTTAGATTTTAGAGTGTTTGTGTTTCTCGGAGCTGCCTCCATTGTCTCCTGCAGCTCTGCCTCCCCTGCAGGGCCGAAATGAAATGAAAAATTCCAGTTCCATGTAGAACAGGGGCTGGAGCTCGGAGGAACTGACTCATCTCGGGTGGATTTGGGCCTCTCGAAGGGGAAGGTCCTGGCCGGGCTGGGGAGCAGCATCCCTTACCTGCCCCCGAGCCCTTCTCAGGGAGCAGCTCCTGGCCTGGGCCAGGGGGAAAGGAGAGGCTGGGATGTTCCTGGGAAAATAATGGGAAAATGATGGGAAAATAATGGTGAGGGCGTGGCTGAGGCCACGGAGCCTGGGACCCCAGAGGTGTGACCCCCCAGCCCAGGGGACAGGGGTATGGAGGGCTTGGGTATGCAGTGATGTGGTTTAGGTGTGTCATTTCATGTTTTGGGGGTGAAATTCCATATTTTGGGTGTGTAACTCCAAGATTTGGGTGTGCAATTTCATATTTTGGGTGTGCAGTTCAATTCCAATTCCACATTTTGGGTGTGCAATTCCGTGTTTTGGGTGTGCCGTTCCATGGTTTGGGTGTGCAATTTCGTATTTTGGGTGTGCCGTTCCATGGTTTGGGTGTGCAATGCCACAATCCAGACCTGCAGTGCCACAGCTTGGACCTGCACCACAGTGGGTCACTCTGGTGTCCCCACACTCTGTGACTATCACTCCCGTGTCCCTGGGCTGTGATGGTCACTCTGGTGTCCCCACACTCTGTGACTATCACTCCCGTGTCCCTGGGCTGTGATGGTCACTCCCGTGTCCCCACACTCTGTGATGGTCACTCCCGTGTCCCTGAGCTGTGATGGTCACTCTGGTGTCCCCACACTCTGTGACGGTCACTCCCGTGTCCCTGGGCTGTGATGGTCACTCCCGTGTCCCCACACTCTGTGATGGTCACTCCCGTGTCCCTGGGCTGTGATGGTCACTCCCGTGTCCCCACACTCTGTGATGGTCACTCTGGTGTCCCTGGGCTGTGATGGTCACTCTGGTGTCCCCACACTCTGTGACTATCACTCCCGTGTCCCTGGGCTGTGATGGTCACTCTGGTGTCCCCACACTCTGTGACTATCACTCCCGTGTCCCTGGGCTGTGATGGTCACTCTGGTGTCCCCACACTCTGTGATGGTCACTCCCGTGTCCCTGGGCTGTGATGGTCACTCCCGTGTCCCCACACTCTGTGATGGTCACTCTGGTGTCCCTGGGCTGTGATGGTCACTCTGGTGTCCCCACACTCTGTGATGGTCACTCTGGTGTCCCCACACTCTGTGACGGTCACTCCCGTGTCCCTGGGCTGTGATGGTCACTCTGGTGTCCCCACACTCTGTGATGGTCACTCCCGTGTCCCCACAGGTCCCTCCTGCCCCGGTGCCCAGCCCAGCCCTTCCTCCCGCTGTCCCCTCCCGGTGTCCCCGCCGTGTCCCCCGGTGCCACCAGCCCGTGCCACGTGTCCCTCGCGTGTGAGCCCTGGCTCAGCCCCGCAGCTGCGGGAGCCGCCGGCGTTTCCTGCCCGAGCGAGCTCCGAGTGCTCCGCAGCTGCTGCCCCGGCCCGGGCGTGCTGCGAGCGCCGCGGCTGCGGAAGGAAGGAGCCCTGGCGAGCAGGGGATGCAGGCGGGGCTGCAGGGAGAGCTGCAGGGCTGCAGGGATGCCGGTTTGCAGGGATGCAGGCAGAGATGCAGGCAGGAATGCAGGCATGCTCACCCTGCTCCCAGCCCTCATTAGCAGTGACAACAGGGCACCGATGTCCCCAGCCAGGTGGGGACCCTGCCACACCTTGGATGTTCTGGGGGGACTCCTCTCTTTTAGTTCAAAACTCCCCCCCTTTGGAACCCCCTTTTCCCCCAGCTGGAGATCTCAGACCTGGGGCAAATCTCCTCTGGGGCAGTGCCAGGGGTTCCCTCAGGGCTGGGAGCCCTGGGGCTGGCTCCGGTGGGATCCTGGGATCAGCCTCCCCGGGAAGCCCTGGGCAAGCACCAGCCCTGACCTGAGCCAAGAAAAAGAAAACTGGGCCTGGAACTTGTGCAGGACCCAACCAAAGTTGTAATAATAACATTAATCCAGCAAAATGAGGGATCTGAACTGTGGGGAAATTAATTAGGGACAGATCTTATTGTGCGTGGTCATTAACCAGGAGGAAATTTGGAGAGGGTTTGGATTTTAGGTGGAATAGAAGCTGGGTCTGTGTCAGGCCGGTTCCTCTCCATCACAGGCTCCCGTTTGTGTCCTCTTGGGTTGCAATTACAATCTTTCAGATCAGACACAAAATCATTGGGCTGGAGAGCCAGAAGTACCTGGCTAATGGGATTAACAGAAATTAACCTGGTTACGTGGGGACTCCATCGAAAATGAGAAAGTGCTGATGGCCAAAATCAATTCCTCCCCAGCCAAATGACTGCAGGCCTGGCTTAGGGTTTCAGTCTAATGCTCAGCCCTCCAACAATGAGCTGGGTGGGATTGAATTAGGTCTTGATCCTGGAGTTCAAATGATGGCAGTGGTTTGTCTTCAATGCCAGCAGAGAGCCAGGGGGAAAATGGGAAATCCTCCCTGCTTTCCCTGGAATCACAGGGCAGGTCCTGCTGGGTGTCCCTGGGATGGGCAAAGGGGGAAATCCTCCCTGCTTTCCCTGGAATCACAGGGAGGGTCCTGCTGGGTGTCCCTGGGATGGGCAAAGGGGGAAATCCTCCCTGCTTTCCCTGGAATCACAGGGAGGGTCCTGCTGGGTGTCCCTGGGATGGGCAAAGGGGGAAATCCTCCCTGCTTTCCCTGGAGTCACAGGGAGGGTCCTGCTGGGTGTCCCTGGGATGGGCAAAGGGGGAAATCCTCCCTGCTTTCCCTGGAGTCACAGGGAGGGTCCTGCTGGGTGTCCCTGGGATGGGCAAAGGGGGAAATCCTCCCTGCTTTCCCTGGAATCACAGGGAGGGTCCTGCTGGGTGTCCCTGGGATGGGCAAAGGGGGAAATCCTCCCTGCTTTCCCTGGAGTCACAGGGAGGGTCCTGCTGGGTGTCCTTGGTGCCCTCATGAGGAGCTGCCTTGCCCATGCCCTCCCTGCCTGTGCTCCAGCCCAGGATCAGAGCTGGAATTGGGGCAGTGGGCTGGGCTCAGTGGGGTGGGATGGTTTAGGATCCACAGTGGGCTGGCAGAATGGGATGGTTTGGGACCCATAGTGGGCTGGGGGAGCAGGATGGCACGGTTTGGGATCCACAGCCCCCCGGGCTGATAAAGCCCAGCCTCCCCAGGCAGGGCTGCTCCTTTCTGAGCCTCTCCGAGCCTGCGGAGGGGGCGGCTCCCGGCAGCTCCTGCCCGGTCTCATCTTCTCCCCTAAAAGCCGGAACCTGGCGGGGTTTCCTGGCTGAGGGCGGCTCGGTCGTTACCGTGCATGGGAAATGAAGCAGATTTTGTGTTTTATCGCACGAACCCGGGGCTGCGCCACCTCCCTGTGCCCGTGTCCCCTCGGGGACAGCTCGGCCGATGTCCCCCGTGGGGAGGTGCCAGCCCTGGTGTGGCTCAGCCCGCTGGGATGGGGTAGCCCCCCCCAAACCTGCAGGGATGGCGAGCCGGGTGTGGCGATGCGACAAGTGACAATTCATTAACTGTCCCCAGCGCGGGGAGGTGGACCTGGGGGTGCTGTTGAGGGGGAGGGGGAGGCTGGAGGGAGCTGGGAGAGGGGAAGGGACAATCGCGGTGATCCTGGAAGGAGTCCCAGCGCCTCGGGAGAGCCGGGAGGGTGCCCCGGGTGCTCAGGATTTGTTCCTGTCCCTGCTGTGGGACACCCGGCTGGAGCCCCCTCAGGATGGAGCCATCCCTGGAGGGCAGCTGCCCCTCCGGGGGCTCAGGGAGGGAGGATAACGTCACGTTTCCCCCGGATCAATGAAGATTTTGGTTCGGGAGTTATTAGCCCGGTGTCATAAACTATCTGAAAACCACAAAAGTAAAATAATAAATCTCCCTGTTTGCCTCCTGCGCGGGGTTTTTAAGTACCCGAGTCCCTCCAGGCAGCGGTTCGATATCGCAGCGGACACAAATCACCGAGACAGAGCCGGATTTTGGGGAATATCGGTCAGGCTTTGCTGTTTTCCAGCACTCGGCCGTGGCCAGGGAAGCTCCCCCGGGCTCCTTGGGCAGGGCCGGGGGGGGCACTGGGGGAAGGGGCGCTGAGGTGGCTCCCGGGAATGTGTCCCTGTCCCACAGCGGGGCAGTTTGGGATGTTTCTGGCGTGGGAAACACACCTCGGGCATCGTTAAAGGATTAAAATGAAGCTGGTGCTGGTAGAGCAGCAGGGCCGCACCCCCAAACTGGGGTTGAGTGGCTGGGGGGGGGCTCCTCCCAGTGCCCCCAGTGCTCCCAGTGCCCCTCTCCTGGGTGCCCTGCTGGGAATTCTGGGGCTCCACGGGGTGTCCGTGCCAGCAGCGGGGCTGTCCCTGGGGCCCGGAGGTATCGGGGTGTCCCCTGGCCCCTCCCAGCCACAGGTTCGCTTTTTAGAGCTCTTTTTGCTGCCATTTCCCGGCGGTTTTGTCTCCCTCCCTCAGACAGGATGTGTGGGGTACAGAGGATCCATAAGACAGGATCTATGGGGCAGAAAGACTCTTTGAAGCAGAATTTCAGGTTATTTCCAGCCTGCCTCGGGCTCTCCGTGGGTTGCCCCCATCCCAGCGGGCTCCCCCTCGAAACCGACCAGAGTCAACCTCTCAAAGAGGTTAACCCAGACGAAACAAACCCCGACAAAACAAACCCCGACAAAATAAACCCCGAGCAAATAATCCCGACCAAATAAACCCCGAGCAAGGCGATTTCGGGCCGGGCGGGTTCCCCTCACTCAGCCGGGGAACTCTTCCAGCAGCGGAGGGAAAAGCGCCCGGGAGGGAATCGGGGCTCCGCTGCGCTCCGGGCCTCAGGTAATTAGCGCCGGGCGTTAATGAGAGCGGCTCACGGGGGAGGAACAGGGCTGGGCTGTCCCTTTTCCAGGGACACGGTGGCGGATCCGTGGGGCACATCCCGGCCCCGGGAAGGCTCCGAGCCCGCCCCACCCGCGGCCCCTCTGTCTTGGCAGGGCCGGGAGCGGCGCTTCCCGTCCGGACACCTGGGACTGGGAACCCCCACGCTGTTCAAAGGGACGGAGCCTCTTCCCTGTCCTGCTCCCTCCGTGCCCCCGGGCCACCCCCCAGCTGGGCGGGCTCGGGGTTCACAGGCCGGGGAAGCAGAAGGAGGCTCCCGGGAGCGCAGATCCCGCTCGCCATGCGCTCCCCAGCCGCCGGAGCAGGATGCTCGCCCCGGGTTCGTGCCTCACACACCATTTCCCGGCACGGGGAGGGCTCTTTGTGGCTCTGCAGCGGGATCGTGCCGGCATGGAAACAGGTGCAGCTTCCTGGGTTTCTGCTGAGGCCCGATTTTGGCTCCTAAAGTGTTAAGTGAGTGCTAAGCTCCATAAAATTACCCTTTCAGCTACTATTTCTGCACAAAAGGCTCTCTGCGAAGAGATATGCCAAAGCATCTGATGAAGTAATATGTCTATTCTCATTTGTGACATTTATTATTAACAGGGAAAAATAAAAAAAAAAAAAAAAACAACACAAAACCCAACAAATCCCAGTCAGAAAGAACTCTTAATTGAAGCACCATTGTGCCGTGGTAACTGCTATTAAATTAATCTGCTGCATTCCTTTCCACCCACACACTTTAAAACTTCCTGGTTATAATTAGAACCATCTAAAACCAATTTGACACTCCTCGGATGATGCAGTTCAGCTGCTTAATATGGTGAGACTTTGGTGAAAGGAGCGGAGAAGGGCTGCGAGCAAGCTGGGGCTGCTGCTCCTGCCCGGGATCTCAGTTCCAGGGGGAATTCGAGTTGAGCTCTGCTCTGAGCCTGCTCCACGGGAGATGCTCCTGCTCGGAGTGTCCCTCACCAGAGCCCCCCCGGGTGCCGGGCAGGGGATTTTGGAGGGTTCGTGTTTTGTTTTGGGAGCCCCTCGAGCTCTGCCCTCCTTTGTGGCAGCTGGGGAAGGCACCGAAGGCAATAATTCCCCTATGGAAAAGCGTTTGGGTGGTTCGGTGTGGTGAAAAGGCACCCGAGGGCAGGGCTGAGAGGGGATTTTTTGGGAATGGGAGAGTTTAGAGGTGCGGGGATGCTGCCCACCCCTCACCAACACTCTGCCTGCCTCGGCGTGAGGAAAACTTTGAGGATGCTCATCCAGGGCTGGGTTTGGGGAATGTGCACTGGGACCTGAGGTGAGAAACCACCGGTCCCGGCCGAGAACTGGTGCGGGTGTCACTTCTGCAATCGTGTTCCTGCTCGCCGCCTTTATCTGTCATCCTCGGAACCACCTGGGTGCCATTTGATGCTATCAGGGGCCGCGCCGAGCTCCCAGCACATCCCCGGCCGCCTCAAGGCAGCGCCGGTTCCCCCGCAGCCCTGGGAGATCCCGTTAGTCACGGTATCTCCGCTGTCACCTTCTGCTTCCTTCTGCATTTGGCTTTCGCTCCGCGGCCATGTGTTCACCAGGGCTCCGCAGCTTCCTCACCCTCCGCTGGGGCCGTTTCCTCCCGGCCGGGACCTCGGGCTGTCCCCGGGGCCGGGATGGCTCCAGGGGACGCGGGGCTTTGCCTTCCATCCCTGCAGGGCTGAGCTGCAAACCTCCAGCGTCCCGCTCGGCCCTCGGGCTGTGAAACACAGACAGTGCAGAAATTCGGGGCTGCTGCGAGCCCGGGGGCTCCTGGATGTGTTTGTTCACCCCCGGGAGGGGCCGGGACAGCTCCTGGTGCTGCTCGGAGCTGTCACCAGCTCCCGCCACGTCCTGGGCCATTCCAGCCTCTCTGAGCGGGCCATTTGTCCCTTTCGGGGCCAGCCCCTCCGCTGTCCTTGCCCTCCCTGCTCTCCCTTGTTTTCCCGGATGCCTCTGACCCCCCTGAGCTCATCCCCGTGCCCGGGGTGGGGCCGTGCCCGCAGTGCCAAGAAGGAAATTGCGGATTTTGCCCCAAACCAGGCCCCTGCTGTGGGACAGGACCCTGGATGGGGCTGGGGAGCTGCAGCCGCCGGGTCCCTCTGCAGGGCTGGGCTGGCGTCACTGCCTGGGCACATTTTCCTTGTTTTGGTTGGTTTTTGTTTTTGTTTTTTTTTTTTAATACACAAACTGCAGTTTTTTTACATTTTGTGTTTTTTCCCTTCTTTCGTTCTGGAGCACGATCAACCCCCCAGAGCCCAGAGGTTATTTATGCTTTTGTCTAATCTCCGTCGCTTGGCTTTGGGTTGGGCCTTTTTTTTTTTTTACTTTATTTTACTTTATTTTATTTTTTTCCCCCCCCCCCCCCCGCCTCTTGCTACTTCGTAACTTTTTCCCAACTTTGGAAGCGCGACTTTGGAGTGGCCAAAGGCAAAAAACCAAAACAAGGATATTTCTGCTCCCCTGTTAACTTTGCAAAAATGCTGCGTGCCTGGAGCGCGGCGGGGGGGTAACGAGAACCAGGGGCTGCGAGCTCCGGCCAGACCGGGTAAAATTAGCCCGGGGGGCGGAGAGGGGGAAACGGCTCCATCCTGGAGCCTCGCACCCAGATGGGCTCGGATGCAGCGAGCGGGGTTTGGGATTCACCCCTCTGCCTGCTCAGCCCGGCTCCCTTTGCCTCCTCCCTTGCAAACCCAGCCCAGGGATTTGTCTTTCCCGAGTGACATTTCTGCTCCCCCAGAAGTGGGGCTCTGTCCCACGCTGGGTGTCACAAAGGAGGGAGCGGCCTCTCGCTGTCCCCCACCCCGCCGGGACACCGCGTCCCCCCCCGGGCCACTGATTCCAGAGTTTTATTCCAGTTTTATTCCAAGCGTGCCCCGGCAGGGAGGCGTCAGCTCGGCGCGGTGGCTCTTCCAGCGTCTGTCACCGCAGCCAGGCTTTGTCTTTGTCACCGTGGCCAGGATTTGTCACCGCGGCCGGGCTTTGTCACCTCGGCCGTCCCCCCTTGTCCCCACGACAGCCACCAGCCCCGTGGCCGCAGCAGAGCAGGGTTTTGTCACCTGCGGAATGTGCTGGTGCCACCTGGATTTGGGGCTGCAGGGATAAAAATGGGATTAAAGACGATCCAGGTCCTGGTGTGGGGATTTGGCACTTTCTGGGGGGTTTTGGGTGTTCCTGAAGCAGCACGGGCTGCGCTGCCATTTATCCACAGAAATGTCCTTTAAATAAATGTGGAGATGGGGCTGTGAGCAAATGGGATTCGGGAATCGCTGCTGGATCGGGGGTCCGGGCTGAGAATTCTGCTGGAAATGGTTTGGGCACCCACAGACCATAATTGAAGGGGATAATTAGCGCGACAATTTGCGTTAATTAACACCAGGACGGAGCGGGATGGGAGAGGATGAGGATGGGAGGGATTCGGTCTGGAGGTGCCGGACCTGGCCGTGGAGCACGGAGGGTTTGCCGGTCCTGCCGCTGGGGGGACAAAAAAACCAAAAAGGGAAGAAGTTAAAAGAGCGAGGAGCGGCGATGGAAGCACGGAGGAGCTCGGAAGGGCTGGCCCTGCTCCCGAGCTGCTGCCAACACCAGCTGGGGAAGCTGCTGCTGCTCCTCGGAGCTGCTGGGATGCCGAAATGTCTCAAAAACTCCCCAGATCCTCGTGTGATGGAGCCCTGGGAAAAGCAGAGCAGCAGAAAGGGGGAATTTGGGGTGCTGGGAGCGGGGCAGGATCACAGGAGGCTCTGGGGTGTCTGCACAGGTGGGTGAGCAGCAGCTGAGCTCACCTGGGGGAACCTGCCCAGCCCTGGAGCTGCAGGAGAGGAAAAGCTGCCCCCGGGTGATCCCTTGGACTGGCTGGAGGCTTCTGGGCCAGGCTGCTGAGGGGCATTTCCAACCCAAATTAAAGGTGAGAAGGCTCCAAAAGGCACGTTTAAATGGATTTGTTTGGGTTTTGGAGCAAGAGCTGAGGGGAAGGAGAGAGCCCTGCAGAGCCTGCAGGTGTCCCTGGACAGCTCCTCCTGCCCAGCAGCTCCGGGGTGTGCTGAGCCCCATCAGGGAACCATTTCTTTCTTGGGGATGGACCATTTCTTTGGGATGGACCATTTCTTTGGGATTGACCATTTCTTTGTTGGGTCAGGGAGAGCCCCCGGGGGCTGCAGAGGCTTTGCCCCCAAACCTGGCCGCTCCCAGAGGCTGTCACCCAGCGGGTGACACCGCAGCACTTAGCGGCCTCCCGGCAGCCCCAGATGGATTCGTTCCCCTGACTTTTCTTGAGTCGGATTCTCTCCATTTGCTCTATTGATTTGGATTTTAAAGCCAGGGGATAATGCTGGTTTTAATGCTGTTTTTATTGTGGCGAGTGAGGAGCTGGTGGGGGCGCGGGCACTGCGGAATAAATGGAATTATTGCCGTGTTTTGGCGAACCTGGAGCTGCTGTGGCCGGGGGTGAAGGTGATTTGGGGCTTTCCTCGTGGCACTTGGGGGTGGTGGGATGAGCTTGGCCCTGGTGAGCCCCCAGCCCATGCTGGGTGTCCACAAACCCAACCCAACCGAGCCCTGCACACCTTGGGTGGCTCCCACATTAAATATAAATGGGGAGAAAATTACCTTAATCAAGTCTAAGCAGAATTGATTAATATTTTAGTAAAAACCTCACGCTGGAGTTTAACAGACTGGTTAAATCTCAGCTGGAAAAACCACTGTGGTTCCCCACCAGCTTTTTTTTTTTTTCCCCTTAAACCCAGCCTGGTTTCCACGGCCCCTCTCTGCCTGTGGGGCCTGCACTGGGGTTGCTGGGGAGCTCTTTGCCCTTTAGCTGAGCAAATCATCAGCGGTTTAAAAAGGCCCCTTCTCCCCCTCCCGGCTCCCTTTTATAGGTACAATAATCAGATAAAATATTTCTGGAAGACTATTTACAAAATCCCCCCATCCCCATCAATCTTACGGTTAAGAAGGAGCGGAGGAAGAAATCTTAACCTCAAGAAGCTGCTAATGCAACCGAGCTCTTTAATGGTGGGGTGGAGATCTTCTTTTTTTTCCTGCTGCCATTACTATGGAATACATAATAACATCAATAATTAAATATAAATTGGATTTAATATTTTATGCTGGCGACATGTAATTTACACTCTACCCGAGAAATCAAAAGGTCACGTCTGAAGCGAAGGCAAGGAGGGAAAGGGAGAGGGGCTGGGCCCTGAGATCAGTCTGGTGTTGGGAGCATCAACAAATCGCTGCAGGGAGGGGAGGGAGAGCTTTGTTTGGGGTGAAAAACGAGGGGTTTGGGCTGGGTTGCTGGTGGGGGTGTTGTTCCTGCTCTGTCCAGCTGGTTCTGGGCTCTGGGGTTGGTTTTAGGGGGTGGCTGTGGGGCTGGGCTGGGCGGCTGTGGGATCGCCATCCCGGCTGTCCTGGCAGGGCTGCCCTGGAGGAGAGGCCAGCAGAGCTCTCCTGCATCGATTCCCGGCCAGCAGGGCAGCTCTGGGTGTCCTGCCAGCACGGCAGCTCCATTAACACCCGGTAATTCAGGAACTGCCCGGCTATTTCTGGAATGGGCCAATTCTCAGCCTTTTAGTGCTCTCCCTGTTGGGTCATCGAAGATTTGGCCGATTTTCACATCCACACCCGGGATTTTGTGCCCAACAACCCCAGCTCTCTTTACCATGGGCTTTACATCTTTGATTAATTAAAACCGGGAGAAATCCAACCTCCCTTGGGCAGACGTGGGGCTCTCCCAGCTCTCCAGGCCTGGGTTCGTGTCCCCTCCCTGGGCTGGTGGCAGCAGGGAGCGCACCTGGAGCCATCCCTGGCGTGGGGACAGAGGATTTGTCCCCTCTGATGAGCTCTTGCTCATCAGGGCTGTGGGCAGAGAGGTTTGGGGCTCCTCGGGGCTGCCCAGCACAGGTTTCTCTGCAAGTGAGGCTTCTGCTTTTTTAAAGGTTGTGCAACACATCTGGGCAAAGCCATTCCTGATTCTTCTTCTCCTTCTCCCCCAGAGTGGGTTCAGCTGGGGAAGTTGGGGGGAACCAGCCCTGGGGGTGGTTGGCTTTGGGGTCTCACCTGGCACGAACGTGGGGTGGAGGCAGGTGGAGGGGCTGGGGCTGCTGGGGATGTGAAATTAAAGTGGAATTTGGAGAGGGAATAAATCCTCTTTGTGCACTGGGGGGAGGCTGCCTGGAGCTGCTGGTGGGGATTTGGCTCTCTCCTGGGGTTTGGCTGCCTGGGAAAGGGAGGGATGTCCTGTAGGGAGGCTGGAAAAGCCAGGAAAACCCCTGGGTGGTCCTTGATGGGGGACAAAGGGACAGCAGCACCCACTGCCCTTGCTGGGCAGCCTGGCAGGCAGAGCTGGAGGTGCCTGGCTCTGATTTTGGGTCTGTTTTGCCCAGATCCAGCTGCTGCCGTCACAGCCAGGAGGGTTTGCTGCCTGTGGCCGAGGTGGAAAATCTTCCCTGAGCCTGGGGTTAATGGAACATTTGTTTGTTTGCTTTGGTCTCGGTGGCCAAGTGGAGTAAAAACCCCACAACAGCCGAGTTTCCACCCCTGCAGGGGCCATGAACCCCCTGAGATCCCCCAGGGGTGGGCAGAAGATGCCAGGCCTGGTTTGGCAGAGCCACAGCTGGGGTCAGGTGGGATTGGTTTGGATCCAATCTCAGTTTGGATTTTCTCAGAGCCACAGCCCCTCAGGGGAGCCCAGCCCTGGTGGGAGAACTGGGAAAGGCTGGGTGGGATGGGGCTGGGAGCAGGATGGGATGGTTGGAGGTGTCCCTGCCAGGGTCTGGGTGGGCCTGAAGGTCCCTTCCAGGCCAAAAAATCCATGATTCTGTAAAAAGGAGCTGATCCTGCCCCACACCCGGGTCCCTGCTGGGATTAATCCTAATTTGGATTTTAGCATCACCTGGGGGTGCCAAGCGCTGCCTTTTAGGGCACAGCTCCTTTGGGGGCCCTCAACATTTTGGGGCCTGAGCTGAGCTGCCCCCAAATCCCCCAAGGCTGAGCTTTATAGGGTCATTACCCTTTTTATAAGGCTTTGGAAGCCACTTGGGAAAAGAGCCTCTTGTTTTTTTGTCGGGATTTTACCGGTTTTGATCAAAAATGGGGCGGCTTTTTCCACCTCCTGCCCCTTCCCTTGATCAGCACCTGCCCCGGGAGGAGGAAGGATCTAATGAATTGCCAGAGGATGGGACTGGCCCTGCCCTCTCAGGGCTCCTTCCATGGATTTATTTCGTTTTTCCAAGTCAAGCATGGAAAATCTCCATAAACGCTGCACCCTGGCAGCTCCCGGTGCCCCTGAAAGTGGAAACACCTGGTTTTCAAAGGGCACTCCTGACTCTGCCTGGCCCTTAATGGCATATTTGGATTTTATGGGTGGGATAATGTGACTGGGAGGAGCTGGCTTGCTTGGCAGAGGAAAAACTGGGATTTTCTGGGGCTTTGAAGCTTGGAGGAGAAAGTTTTGGGTGGGAGGGGAAGGGTTTCTGTGGAGGGTCAGGGCCCTCCTCGGGGTGTCCCTGACTCCTGTAGAGGCTTTTTGGGGACACAGCAGTGACAATCTCACTGGGAACGGAGCCGGGAGTCACCTCAGACTTCTCATTTTCCATTTTCCTGCACCAAAGCCCAGAGGAGCCCCCCACCATTCCTGTCCCCAAGGGCTGAACGAGCCGTGCTAATTCCTCCAAGCTGAGCACTGTCGATACCCGATTATTTTCCGTCTTTATTTTCCATCTTTATCCATCCCCAGGTGCAGCAGGAATGGTCCCTCCAGGCCGTTCAGATGCTTTTAAGCCTTGAAGAGGCGCAGGCTGCGCTTTGCGAGGCGCTGGTTTATGGCCGGCTCGCCCTGGGGGAGGGAAAGGCTTCACTGGTGCTTTGCAGGGCTGGGGCTGAGTGATTGATGGCCGCGGTGGCATCGGGATGGCAGCAGGGATGGCAGCAGGGATGGCAGCAGGGATGGCAGCAGGGATGGCAGGGTGGGAACAGGGGTGGCATCAGGATGGCAGGGATGGCATCGGGGTGGCATCAGGGATGGCATCAGGGATGGCAACAAGGGTGGGAACAGGGATGGCAGGGATGGCATCATGGATGGCAGCAGGGATGGCAACAAGGGTGGGAACAGGGATGGCATCATGGATGGCAGTAGGGATGGCAGCAAGGATGGCATCAGGGATGGCAGTAGGGATGGCAGCAGGGATGGCATCAGGGATGGCAGCAGGGATGGCAACAAGGGTGGGAACAGGGATGGCATCAGGACGGCATCAGGGATGGCGGGGATGGCAGTGGGGATGGCATCAGGATGGCAGCAGGGATGGCATCAGGATGGCAGCAGGGATGGCGAGGATGGCATCGGGATGGCGGCAGGGATGGCAACAAGGGTGGGAACAGGGATGGCAGCGGGGATGGCAGCAGGGATGGCAGGTATGGCATCATGGATGGCAGCAGGGATGGCATCAGGATGGCAGCAGGGATGGCGGCAGGGATGGCAGCAGGGATGGCAGGGATGGCATCATGGATGGCAGCAGGGATGGCAGCAGGGATGGCAGCAGGGATGGCAGAGGGGATGGCATCAGGGATGGCATCAGGGATGGCATCAGGATGGCAGCAGGGATGGCAGGTATGGCATCATGGATGGCAGCAGGGATGGCAGCAGGGATGGCAGCAGGGATGGCATCATGGATGGCAAGCCCTGAGCGCTGAGCCCTCCCTGCAGGCAGCCCTGGGAGGAGCCAGCCCCCAGGAGATGCAGGAATTCTCCTCTCACCCAGGGATGCTGCCCAAGGCAGTTCTGGGGGAGCTGGGGAGGGCCCAGCTGAGCCGCTGGAATTTTGGGTTTAGGGTTAAGGATGCCAATGTCACAGAGTTCTGGGATCCCAGAAGGGTTTGGGTGGGAAGGGACCTTAAAACCCCTCCAGTGCCACCCCTGCCATGGCAGGGACACCTCCCATGGTGTTCCAGCCCGGCCTTGGGCACTGCCAGGGATCCCAGTGCCAGGGCTTCACCCCTCCCTGAGAGATTCATTTCCCCCCAATGTCCCACCTCAATTTCTCCTCCGTGCATTTATAACCACCCCCCTTGTCCTGTCCCTCCCTGCCTGTGGGAATTCACCCTCCCTGATTCTCCCAAACCCTCCAAGGCCCAGAAGGCTGCAGGGGAATCTCCCCAGGTCCTTCTCTCCAACACCGAGGGTGCCTCGAGCCTTTCCCTTCGGGCAGCTCCGGGCAGGGACAAAGGCGAGGTGTGAACCCTCCCCAGATGGCTGCGGGAGGGGCTCCGTGCCTTTATTTCCATCCCAGAGATTTTCTGCCGGCCTCGAGCTCCTCGGAAGACCCTCCTGGCCGGGATCATTCCCGACAGGGAACTTCAGCAGCTCTTTTGTTTCACCTTTTGCAGCACAAAGCAATTACAGCTGCCAGGCTCTGCCTCCCGAAGCCGACCCGCCCTGTCACGTCCCATTAACTTCCAGTTCAGCCCTAATCCCTGCCCTGAAATGTATAATGAAAGACGTTCAAAATATATCAAAATGGCATCGGTATTGATTTATTAATGCTAGGGAATGCTGCCCTAATTGAATTTAGCTCCAGGAAGTCAGTTAATGCAGCTGACAGTGATACAGGAATTCAATCTCCCCAGCGCACTGAGTTAGGACTGTTTTCTTCTCTCTTTGTTGTCAGTTGGATAAATAACAAATCAATTTAAATTTCAACGAGGTTGCTAAAAACAAGGCAGGCTCTGCCGGGGCCAACGGCTCACCCGGGGCTGGGGCTGCTGCTGAAGGTCAGAGCTCCTCAGGGAGCACCCCTGGGTGCTCCGGGGCTCCCTGGGGCTGGGGCTGGGGTTATTTTGGGGTCCAGAGGAGGGGCTGTGTCGGTAAATCCTGCTTTGGGTGTTTTCCTCCTGATCCTGACACGGAGGACTCGGAATTTTCTTCTCCCAACCCCACCTGGGCTCGGACCTGCGGCTCCTGGGGACAGCAGGTCCCTTCCCCGGGCTCTGGGGGTGTCTCCCTGCCTGAGCTGCCCAGAAATTCCAATATTCCCTGGTTTTGTGCTGGGGATGCAATCAGGAATCTCAGCAAAACGTCCCGAGCTGCCCTTGGGTGCTGCCCCTCTCAGCATCCCCGTGGCTGCACTTTTGGGTGCTGAGTTCATCCATTAACTCCCGGTTCAAGGCAACAAAAGTTTGTTCCTAATCGAGTTTAAGATTCAACAACCAGCCCTGCAGTGGCAGAGCCCAGTCCTTCAGCGTCGTCACTTTCAATTTCTCAGCGCTTTTGTTTTAAAGCTTAAGCTCCAAGCGCCCACCCCCGACCTTAATCCTGCGTTTGCTCTCCAGCCCTGCTGGGGTTGGTATGGTCAAGGAGGCAGAGGAGCCTGAGTTAATTAAATCAACAGCTAACAGTGGAGGTTACCCACAAAAGTGAACCTTGGTGCCCCTAAAACCACTGACCAGAGAATGGCTGGAAAAAAACAAAACCACAGTTGGAGTGAAATGGAAAAAGAAATCTTCAGCTCTATATCACTTCAGCCAGCCACAGGTATCAGAATATTAATTGCTCTTTGACTTGATTTTGTTGTGGGATTAAGGGCACATTGTGGCTTATGAAGAGATTCTAGGAGCCACAAGGATGGATGCAAAATCCATCTCTGCAGCATTTCTGTGCCTGCTGGAATGCAGGGCGCTGCTGCAGGAGCTGCAGCTGGAGCCCAGCAGCTGCTCCTGCTCCCCCAGCCCGAGTGCTCCCCTCGCACAGATCCAGACTCCCTGTCCCTGCCAGGGAGTGCCAGCTGTGCCCCCCTCCCTGTGGTGACACTTGCGGGGCCGGGGCTGGCATCACCCCCAGCCAGGAGCAGAGGGGCCCTGGGGACAGGCCACCCCTGGGAACACGAGTGTCACCCCAGCGAGGGGGCTGGGGGGCTGCCAGGACCCTGTCCCCAGAGGGCTCAGGTCTGGGCTCTGCCAGGGGGGTGGCAGCACGGCTGGGGCAGTGCCAGGCGGGCAGGACTGCCCTGAGGTCACCCTTTGGCCCAGCTCTGGTGGCCTCTCCTGGCCCTGCTGGGCTGTCACTCGGTTTTAGGCGCTCATCTGGAGTGGCCGAGGCCGGGGGGAGCCGGGAGCGGTGCCCGGTGCTGCCGAGCCCGGCCCGGCCTCGTTAGGGAGCATTAACGAGCCCCGTTCGCTCGTGGCCAGCTCGGGATCTCCGAGGGCGCTCCCGGCCCCGCAGGGCAGCAGAGCCCGGCCCTGAAATGGCTCAGTAATGGTTTGAAACCGGGAGACAGGTTCGTGCTGGCAGGGAGGAGGCTCAAGAATGCTTTTATAGCAGCGCGACCAGGAGTGCCCCTGAGATTGCCTCCAAATTCCCAGCGAATAAATGAATCATGGACCGCTAGATGGATAATGGATATTTCAATGGGCTGGGGATGGCCAGGCAGGGATAACCAGTCCCCGTGCCAGGGTTTTGGTGTGAAGGACACAGGAGAGCCAGGGACAGGGTGGAAGGAAGGGGTTGTGGCACTGCAGGTGACAAACCCGGGGTGCTGCTCCAGGGGGTTCCCGGGGTGCTGTGCCCACCTCAGAGGCGCCAGACTCTGCTCAGACACCCTTCCCTGTCTGTGCCAGGACACCGTGCCAGGACACCGGGCACTCTGCGGGAGGGGCGAGCGGGGCTGGGCAGGGGGGGCTGGGAGGCGGCCGGGGCACGGCGGGACCGGAGGGTGCGGGGTGGCGGAGCGCCGCTGGGCACAGGCTCGGGCCGTGTCCGGGGTGCCCTGTCCGGGGTGCCCTGTCCGGCACTGCCCGCTGGGCACAGGCTCCGGCCGTGTCCGGAGTGCCCTGTCCGGCACTGCCCGCTGGGCACAGGCTCGGGCCGTGTCCGGGGTGCCCTGTCCGGCACTGCCCGCTGGGCACAGGCTCCGGCCGTGTCCGGGGTGCCCTGTCCGGCCCTGTCCGGGCTGCCCTGTCCGGTACGGCCGCTGGCCGGAGGCTCCTGAGCTCCGTGCACTAGAGGGAGACAAAGCCCCACGCTCGGCCGGGGGCACCGGGAGGGGTGCCCGGGGTGGGAACGGGATCCCCGTGGGATGGGAATGGGAACCCCCCGGGAATGGGAATCTCATAGGATGGGATTGGGAACCCAGCGGGATGGAAATGGGAATCCCGGGCTGGGTCTCTGCCCAGATCCTCTCCCAGGTTCTGTGCTGGGAGGGCACAGGGTTCTGGGAGCCCCTTCCTTGGATCCACAGGGGGGTCCCAGTTGGAAAAGGCTCACGGAGGGACAGGGGGTGTCTGCGTGGGGGGCTGGAGCTGCACCCCGTGGAACTGAGGTCACAGCCCTGCCCCCAGCTCTCCATGGGAGCTCTTTGGGGTTCAGGGCTCTGGTCCTGCTGGCAGTCCCCAATTCCCACTGAGCCTGTCCCGTCCTCTTTCAGGGAGGTTTGTTTGTTTTCTTACATTTTACTCTGTTTCTGCTCTGGAGAAAATCCATTTTCTCTCCCCGAGGCCTCACTGTCACCCTGCCACACAGGATGGCCTGAAAGAAAAACTGAAATCAGCCTGAAAAATAAAATAAATGAATTAAACAAATGAAGTAAGCAGAGGCTGCTCTCCCTAGCACAGCTGAGGCTTTTCCCTCCTTTTCCCCTCTGCCTGGGCCGCAGAAGCTGAAGCTCTGTAGAGGTCTCAGATGCTCTTTTTGGGGTGGCAGTGAAACCCCTCACCCAGAGCAGCCCTGGGTCAGCAGCTCAGCCTGGCCCGGGGCAAACCTGGCTAAATAATAACTAAAACATCCATTGCACCCTCTGTGCCATGGCATCGGGGTGGGGACGAGCCTGGGCAAGACTTTGGGGAGGATTTGGGGTGTTTGGGGCCAGGTGTCAGACACTGGCTGTGCTGTCAGCCCAGAATATCCTCTGTGGTCGGGCTGAGGGCTGAGGGATGCAAACGAGTCCTGCTTTATTTGTTTATTTCTTCAGAGCCACCGTTTGTCTTTTTTTGGCTTCTAACCCGGCCTCCTCCGAGCAGCCTCATTGCTTTAGGCAGCTCCTTTGTCCCAGGGCTTGAACCAAGAGTTTTTCTGGGACTCCTGGTGGGCTCTGAGATCACCCAGTGAAGGCAGAGCTCCTCGGGGCTGCGGTGGCTCCTCGGGGTCCTGGTGGCAGCGGAGCTTTTGGGACACTCAGAGAAGCCACAGGAAAGCCCCGGGTGCCTGCAGGAGGTCCCAGCACCTCTGTGGGGCGGTGGCACAGGAGCATCTTTAGGGCATCTCATCGAGGTCCCCTTGAGCCCCCTGTGCCCTGTAGCCCTGTTCTCCAGCACCGGTGACATCCTCAGGTGACATCCTCAGGGGACACCCTCAGGGGACATCCTGGGGCCTTTCCTGCGCTGCTGGCAACCTCGGGGAGGGGTTTGTAGCCCAGCTGGGCGAGCCCTGGTGCCGCTGCGTTTCCTCTGGCGGCTTTAGGGCAGGTCCCAGCCCCGGGTGGGAACCCCGAGGGGGGGAAGAGCCGCCCGTCCTTTCCCGGGGAATGGAATTTCTGAGGGAATTCTGCCCGTTCCTGCACAAAGGAGGAAGGTGCAGCTGCGGGATCGCAGCTTGCCGCAGTGAATCACCCAGCGGCTGTCCTGGAGCTGCCGGGGCTAATGCTGCCTGTGCTAATGTAGGAAATCATTAAAGATCAATGAAGGGATCATTAGCAGCGCGACGCCCTCGCCCAACCGCCCGGGCTGCAGATCCCCCACTTAATCCGGCCATAAAAACGGCACCATGAGCTCATTTTAATGGGTGTCAGCAAGATGGATTGGCCGGGGGCAGAGGTTACAGCAGCAATTTGGGAGCAGGACCGCTAATGCACTTGTAACTCTGCTACACTTTAATGCAAGTTAAACAGAAAATGCCCTGAAACCGCAGCCAGGCCTCCCCTGCAGACGCTTTAAAAGACTCTCGATGCAATGCAGGATTTAGGAGGAGAAACAGCTCAGAGCAGCGGAGGGATGGGGTTTGGTTAAAGCAAAACCAGCTCCGTGGGGACGGCTCCTTGCAGCCCCTGGGGCTCCAGATTCCATCCCCTCTTTCCCAGCCCTGAAGGGGCTTCTCCTGCTTCCCCTGTGCTTTGGAGGGACCTCTTGGGCTGTTCAGTGTTTGCTTTTCTTCAGGAGCAGCCCCACTTTCCCCCTTTTTGGTGTGTTTCCCCAGCTTTTTGTGCTTTCCCAGGTGCAGGTGATGCCTCGAGGTGTCCTGGGGCGATTCCCTGCCCGTGCCTCAGTTTCCCTGGCTGCGGGATGGGCTCGGGGACACCGGCGTTTTGGGGCTCTGCCATGGGGGTCTCCAAGTGCTCCGGGGGTCTGGGGCTGCATCCAAGGGATTCCAGCTCCGTGTCCACCTGGGAAATGCGGGAAAAGCCGCGGCTGCCACCCCACCCACCCCGGCCCCTCCGGGCTCCGAGAGGGGAGAAGCGAAGCTCCGAGTTCGGCGATTCTGCCCAAATCCCCTCCCGAGAGGAAACCCCGGCGGGGCTGGCAGCGCCAGGGGGTTTGTTCGGCCCCGGAGCTCTGCAGGTGGGGTGGGGGTCCCTGGGAGCCCCGTGTCCCTCCCTGCCCTCGGGGGGCTCCGGGCCATCCCCCCGGAGGGCTCAGACTCCGCTGGGGCTGCGGGAGCGCCGGGGCAGTGCCTGGAGCACCGCGGGACAAATAAAACAACCTCAAATGCTGGAGCTCGGCATCCAGCACGGGATGGGATCGTGCTGCGGCTCTGCCTGCTCCAGTTCTGGGGGGAAATCGCCCTTCTGGGCTCCCGGGCCCCGAGCTGAGCCCTCCCCGCGCTCCCCGGAGGTTTCGGGGGGTGCAAAGGCGCCTCCAGCCCGGGGCACCCCGAGCGGGGCTGGGGCCGTGTCTCACATCTCTTATCTGGGTCACTGATAGGGGACAGGCAGCCCCGCCGGTGACACCGCAGGGGTGACACCGCAGGGGTGACACCGCAGGGGTGACACCGAGTTCCTGCCGAGCTCAGCAGCGCCGGGGCCGCCGGGTTCCGAGTCCTTCCCAGCGGAGCCGCCAGCCCTGTCCCCGTGCTCGCTGTCCCCGTGCTCGCTGTCCCCGTGCTCGCTGTCCCCGTGCTCGCTGTCCCCGGGGTGCCCGGGGTGCCCGGAGTGCCAGGGGTGCCAGGGGCGCCCGGCCGGGCGGGATGCGCAGCTCCAGCCCCAAGGGCCACTGGCAGAGTTTGCGTTTCCCTCCATGCCTCGGGGACGGCTGGGGAGGAGGAATTTCAGCGCTCCCAAGCTGCGACTTTCACCCTGAAACCTTAGAAAAGTCGGCGCCTGAAAGGAAGCGTTTCCTCCCAGGCCAAACCTCGCTGACATTTTTTTCTCCCTTTCTGATCTGCTTTTTAGGTTTGGATCCTTGACGGGCTCTCTCGCAGTTCTCAAAATCGCTCAGGAACTGGGAGAAGCTGGATCTGGGGTGGATTTTTCCCTGTCACCCACGGCCACCACCATTGTCACCTGTGGGCCCAGCCTGCCCTGGTGTCCCCAAAAAACGAGTGGAACCTGAATTATTTTTTAGGGTTTTTCCCCCTCCTCAGCTCGAGTCACCTGCAAACGGGGCCCTTCCAAGTGATTCAGGGCAAGTGACAAGAATTCAACATTTCCATCTCTCAGAGTTCCAGCGGGAGCCCTGGAGGGAAGTGTGAGCAGCCAGAAATGGGCATTTTCACCCCAAAAATGCCACCCCGACAGCCTGAGTGGTTCCACCTCAGCCTTAGGCCTGCCTGGGGGGTGACTGAGAGGATCCTGCTGGCCGTGCCTCAGTTTCCCTCACTGCTGGGTCCCTCTGCAGGGAAATGTGGGAATCCTGAAGGAAAAAGGGCTCTGGAAAGCCGGGATGTGCCTCCCCCCCTCCGTGGGGTCACTGGGAGGGACTGGGCCCTGCAGGATCCCTCCGTGGGGGTGGGGAGGGGGCTCCCGACCCCCGCAGCCCCCCCAGGGTCCCCTCGGGGCCAGAGGTGCCCTGCAGCCCCCAGGGGAGCCCATTGAGGGGAAGAGCTTTGGACTTGCTTTGAGGTTGGTTTTTTTACATACAGGGGACTTTTTTTTTCTGTTTGAAGAGGCGAAAAAAAAGAAAAAAAAAAAGAAAAAAAGAAAGGGCCATTTTTGGAGCTTTATCCTGTGCAAAGATCCTGCACCAACTCTCGCTGCTGGGGGCAGGCGTGGGGCGCTTTTTAAAAAATATTTTATTTTTAATTTTTTTTTTTGGTCTGGTTTCTTCTTCTTTTTTTTTTTTTTTTTTTTTTTCCTTTCCTCCCTCGTCTTGCCGTGCCTGTGACTCACCCGGCGGCAGCGCAGACACGAGCGAGTCCCCGCGCCCGGGGACACAAACCGCACGTCTGCAGGAGGTTCCCACGCTCCGCCTTATAACAGAGCCCGGGGCCAGCAGCGCTTCCTCCCCAGCCTCCTCTTCCTCTCCCCAGCCTCCTCTTCCTCTCCCCATCCTCCTCTCCCTCTCCCCATCCTCCTCTCCCCATCCTCCTCTTCCTCTCCCCATCCTCCTCTCCCCATCCTCCTCTTCCTCTCCCCATCCTCCTCCTCCTCTCCCCATCCTCCTCCTCCTCTCCCCATCCTCCTCTCCCCATCCTCCTCCTCCTCTCCCCATCCTCCTCTTCCTCTCCTCCTCCTCCTCCTCCTCCTCTCCCCATCCTCCTCTCCCCATCCTCCTCCTCCTCTCCCCATCCTCCTCTTCCTCTCCTCCTCCTCCTCCTCCTCTCCCCATCCTCCTCTCCTCATCCTCCTCTTCCTCTCCCCACCCTCCTCTTCCTCCCTTCCCCGACCCCCCCCACATTCCAACCCCCCCGGGATTTTCCCCCGCTGCAGCCCCGAGGTTTCCTGGCCCAAGGCGGGGTTTGGTGGCCCAGCCCCGGCTGGTGGCACCTGCCAGCACCGCCTTGGGGACAAGCGCCGCTTCCGCCGAGCGCTTGCTGGGAAAGTGTCACCAGAACTCGGAAAAAAAAGGGGGGAAAAATTAAAAATAAAAATAGAAACGGGGCTCAGAAAACGCGCGGTGAGAAAGGAAAGAGAGAGGCAGAACCTTCCAGAGAGAGGGGGGGACAGGGAGGGGACAGGGGGGACAGAAATGACAGGGAGGGGACAGGAGTGACAGAGAGGGGACAGGAGGGGACAGAGAGGGGACAGGGAGGGACAAGAGCTGGGGAGAGACCTGTCCCCCCTGTCCCCAGCGCTGCTCCTGGGGGTCTGAAGGGTAAAAGTGGGGCGTGACCCCAAAGCCACCAGAGGGGACATCCCGACCTTCAGAGGGACCCCCAGGACATCCCAGGCACCCCCAGCCCTTTTTGGGGACCCCCAGCCCTTCCCCTGGGTGCCTCACAGACAAAACCAACCCCAGTTTTCAGCAGTTTTCAGTCGAAGGATGGAGGGAATACTTTGTATTTAAAAGCGAAAGAAATGGGTGGGAAAAATGAGGTTTTTGTGGAAAAAAAGCTGAATCTCAGCCAAGCTCCAGCTTAAGCTTTGTTTTTGTCAAAAATGAGCTGGTTTAGGCTAAAGGTTTTTGATGGAAAAAGATGTGAATCTTCTCGATTGAGGTGAGTGAGATGCTCTGTGAGGGGAAGGTGAGAATTCAATAGAAATAAAAGACAATTCAAATAAATATATTTATATATATGCCCATGCATGTGTGTATTTATATATTTAAGCACAATAGGAAGGCTCTGGGTCACTCAAGGTCTCCCTTCCACAATTCCAGGACAATAATAATAATAATAATAATAAAAAACCCGATTATAATACTTATTATTATAAATAATATTTATTATTATTTAATTATAATTTGATAATTTATTATTATTTAATGCATTTAATATATTTTTAATAATAATTTTTTCTACTATTTTGTGGGCGCACACCAAAAATTTTCCCATCTTTCTGATGTGGATTTTAAAATAGAAAAGGACAACGAGCCCCATGGCTCAGACCCTTAAAGCAGGAGCGTGGGGTGAGAAATTCCTGGTCCGAGGTGCAATTCCCACCTTTCCCTGCAATCCAGGCTCGTTATTTTCCTGTTTTACACAAACCCTGCTCTCTCCAGGGTGTGAGGGAGGGGTTTTGGCCCCCCTGGGCTGAGCTCTGATGTCTCTGAACTCATCCTGCCAAGGGAAGGGGGGCAGGATTTTTTCCTGCCTCACTTTCCCCCCCCCTTTTAGGGGAAAATTTGGGATTTTGACCTTGCTGGGATGCCCAGGTTCAGCCCTGCCCTCCTGCCTGGCAGCTGCCCCTCGAAGTGCCACCACCAGGGACATCCCAGCTTCTGCAGGAAGCTCTGCTGGGACCGTGCCCACTCCCAGACCTCAGCCCAGACACAGAAATTCCCCTTTTCTGCCCTAAATTGTTGTTTGTTTTTGCTCGAGAGCAGCGGCTGAGCCGGGGGGAGGGCACGGCTGGATGGTCCCGGGTGGTTCAGACGCTTTAACCCCAAAAAGGGAAGCGAATTTCCTGCTCCTCCGGGGCCCAACTGAGCCCTGGGGGATTTTCAGCCTTTCCCTCCGTGGGGCTGGGAGCAACTTCGGCCCCGTGGGCACCTCCTGGCCCTGCCTGGATGGGAAACGTCCCAGAGCTGCCCAAGCCTGGGGGACACGGGGCAGGGCTGGCACTTGGGTCACTGCAGTGCCCATGGGTGTGGGGTCAGGCAGAGGGCACGGCTGTGACCCCTGCCCTGCCCTCCCTGCCGTCCCTGCCCGTGTGACTGCGGTGTGACCCGGCCTGGGGCTTCTCCCTGGGGCTGAAACCTCCTGGCCTGGCTCTGACCCCCATCCCATCCCAGCCTGGCTCTGACCTCCATCCCAACCTGGTTCTGACCCCCATCCCTTCCCAGCCTGGCTCTGACCTCCATCCCAGCCTGGCTCTGACCCCCATCCCATCCCAGCCTGGCTCTGACCTCCATCCCAACCTGGTTCTGACCCCCATCCCTTCCCAGCCTGGCTCTGACCTCCATCCCACCCCAGCCTGGCTTTGACCTCCATCCCAACCTGGTTCTGACCTCCATCCCAACCCAGCCTGGTTCTGACCCCCATCCCACCCCAGCCTGGCTCTGACCTCCATCCCAGCCTGGTTCTGACCCCCATCCCAACCTGGTTCTGACCCCCATCCCATCCCAGCCCCACTCCCACCCCCACCCCAGCCTGGCTCTCCCCTCCTGGGGCAGATCTGGGGCACTCCTCACCCCTGCAGGGCTCTGGGCTGCTCCCAGGAGCTCCTTGCTGCTCTGCTGCCATCCCACCCCTGCCCAGGGCTGGACCTTCCTCCTGCTCTGCCCACACCTCTGTCCCCAAACCCCTCCAGGCTCTGGGGGTGTCCAAAGGTGCCACCGAGTGCTGTGTCCACTCCTAAATTGGATGGATGGATGGATGGATGGATGGATGGATGGATGGATGGATGGATGGATGGATGGATGATGGATGGATGGATGGATGGATGATGGATGGATGGATGGATGGATGGATGGATGGATGATGGATGGATGGATGGATGGATGGATGGATGGATGGATGGATGGATGGATGGATGGATGGATGGATGGATGGATGGATGGATGGATGGATGGATGGATGGATGGATGGATGGATGGATGGATGATGGATGGATGGATGGATGGATGGATGGACGGATGGATGGATGGATGGATGGATGGATGGATGGATGGATGGATGGATGGATGGATGGATGGCTGGGTGGATGGATGGATGGATGGATGATGGATGGATGGATGGATGGATGGATGATGGATGGATGGATGGATGGATGATGGATGGATGGATGGATGGATGGATGGATGATGGATGGATGGATGGATGGATGGATGGATGGATGGATGGATGGATGGATGGATGGATGGACGGATGGATGGATGATGGACAGATGGATGGACAGATGATGGATGGATGGAGGGAGCGATCCCGTGGCCGATCCCAGCTGCAGGCTCTGCGGGCAGGGGGTCACAAGGCCGGCTTTGTGCCCGGCCCCAGCGTTCCCAGAGCGGGCTGGCGCCGGCCGGCAGTGCGGGCAGGGCTGGGACAGAGCCTGGAGCTGTTGCTGGGTCGTGACCATGGGCAGGGCGATCACAGGGATCTCAGGATCACATGCCTGCTTTCCCAAGGCTCGGCAGCCCAGCCCGGCGCTGAGCCTGGATGTGGCTTTGTGGCCTCCTGCCTCGGGCACGGGGTCCTGCCCTGGCCAGCCCTGGGCTCAGCCCTGGCTTCTGCGTCCTGCTGAGATGGGTTTGGTGTCATGACGCCACCTTTGGGCTCCCTTTTGAGCAGGAGGTGATGGAGAGGCAGCAAAAGGAGCCGGGGATGTGGTGGCAGCACAGAATCCTGGAATGGTTTGGGCTGGAAGGGATTTAAAGCCCATCCAGTGCCACCCCTCCCGTGGCAGGGACACCTCCCACCACCCCAGGTAGCTCCAAGCCCTGTCCTGGGACATTCCAGGGGTGGGGAATGGAGTTGTGGGTGAGATGGGGATGGGATAAGATGGGGGTGAGGGTGAATCCAGCCTGGCCTTCCCAAACCCATCCCGGAGCACCACGTCCACGTCCCTGCCCTCTGCTCGGAGCTGGTGGCACCACAGACGTGTCCTTTGTACTCCCTGCCGTTAATTAAAGGCAGTCCCATGGCAAGGGAAGAAGAGGAGTTTATAAAAACCATTTGCAGGCTTCTTTTGAATCTCTCCTTCTCCCTCCCTGAGCCAGATGAAGAAACGTCGGGGCTGGAGCTGCTCGTTTAAAAATAAAGAGGCGGCGAGCGGCAGAGATCTCACGTCTCGTCTGCAATTTCCACACAAATAGGAACTCATAAAAGCAATAAACATCTTTGTCTCAGACATCGTTTTTTGTTAAATGGGGGGGAATTAAATGATTGCACCAAGGCTGGAGCGTGGCCAAGTGGTGAAACATTTGTTTAGGATTAGGACAAGAAATCCTTGTTTTCTTTAGGGAGCTCAGTGTCTTCTCCTGCCCGGCTGGGCTCGGATCAGCTGCAAAACTTCCTGGGATGCTCAGCCCAGCTCCTCGTGGCTCTGGGGAACACAGCCACAGCCAGAGTTTGGCTCTTCTGGGCACACCCAGGGGCATGGAGAGGTTCTCCATGGCAGCATCCCGGGGATGCAGCTCCGTCCTGCACAGGGGAATGTGCATGGAAGGGGGGATGGAGGGGATCCTCCTCCCGTGCAGGACATCAGCATCCTGGGGTGCTTCCAAAGAGTCTGGATGATGGTCTCCAGGCACAGCCTTTATCCTCCTCTTCCTCAGCTCTAAACAGGCTTTAAATTATTATTATTACTACTACCACTACTACTACTATTATTACTGTTACTATTAGTATTACTATTATTTTTAAGACAGTGGGACAGCCGACACCTCTGTGATCCAGGGTTATTTTCCACAATGTAAAA
The DNA here is from genome assembly GCF_022539315.1 of Serinus canaria. Taxonomy (NCBI): domain Eukaryota; kingdom Metazoa; phylum Chordata; class Aves; order Passeriformes; family Fringillidae; genus Serinus; species Serinus canaria. The sequence continues at coordinate 5,537,552 of NC_066336.1, read as the reverse complement.
GTATGGAAAGGAAAAGAAATTAGAAACAAAAAAATAAAAGGGAGAATAAACCAGGAACAATGATTTTCCATTCCCACTGGAAGCAGCGAGTGCCTTTGGAACATGAGGAAAGTATTACTCGGGCTATTGTAAAGTAAAATATAAAAACAACCAAAATAGGAGGAGAAGGGAGAGATTTACAAAAAAAAAACCAGGCCTCAATTGGGAAGGGAGACACTGAAAATTGGGTTTTATCCAGGAAACTCTGCAGTGCAGGAGAGTCTGGGATTGGTGAATCCTGGCTGGAGGGAGAGGAGGCTCCAGGGTTTGAATTCCCACGTGGGGAGGCGCAGGGATCCCTGTGATGCTGGAAGGGACCTCCTGCCACCCTGGATGGTCCCAATATCCCAGCAAGGAGCATCCCAGGGGGGTTCACATCCCAGGGGGATTCACATCCCAGGGGGATTCACATCCCAGGGGGATTCACATCCCTAAGGGATTCACACCCCTGTGGGATTCATACCCCACGAAGGATTCACACCCCACGAGGGGTTTGTGCCCCAGGCAGGAGGAATCCCCTCCCCGGGTTCTTTTCTCTGGCCTTTGGGGCTCCGGGCCTGCTTTCCCGGCTCTGTGCGCTCACGGCGGCCCCACGGGGATGCGATTTGAGGGGCTGCGTGTTTTTTGTTAAAAGCCCCCAGACAGAAGGGCAGGGATGATGCGAGCGGCTCTGCCCGGCCCGGAGCCCCACGGCCTGGCGAAGGGACAGACAGACGGACAGAGGCCGGGACAAACCCCCGAGCGCGCCATCGCGGCGGGGCTGAGCTGCTCATTAAAGGATAATTAACATGTTAATGAGCCTCGCTCAGGGCTCGGTGGGAGGATCCCTGCGTGGCTCCGGGCGCAGCATCCCCCGGCTCTGTCCGTGTGTCCGTCCGGCGCTGTCCCGCAGCGCTCCCGGGGTCACACGGCGCTGTCCCGGCTGGGGCCGGCCAAAAAGCAGCGGGGAAGCTCCAGAATATTCCCTGGTGCCATTCCTTCTGCACCCTGGGGAACGGGGACGGGAATGTCCCAGCCCGGGCTGGGACAGCGGGGTCGGAGCCGGGGCTGGGCTCTGGATCCCTGGAAAAGCCGGGAAGCAGGGATGGAATGCCAGGCAGAGGCAGGGCTGCTTCCCTTGAAACTGGAGTGACTGCGGGGAGGTAATTCAGGGATTTCAGCGGTTTGGGATAAACTCCTCAGGGGGATCTGGGAGAGGCTGAGCTGTTTTCCCTCCTTAGGGCAGCCAGGGAACCCAGGGGTTAAATCAGAGGTGCTGCTCCAAAGCCCAGCCCTGGTTCTGCAGCTCCCTCTCGCCACACCGTGTTTTGCTGGGCACTTTTGTGCCCAATTACCCTGAACCCTCTAATTAAGCTTTATTTTATTAGCCCAGGGTCGGTTTGGAAAATGAGGGAGCCTTCCATGTTTTTTTTCCATGGAATTTGGAGAACGTGCCAGGCTGGGAGGGGCAGCCCCAGCCCTGAGCCCTGGTCCCCGGGGGAGGAGAGGGGACAGAGAGCTCAGAGCACCCCGGGGTGGGGGGAGGTGTCCCTGCCCCTGGCACTGCCTGGGTCTGAGGTCACTCCAACCCAAACCATCCCAGGATTCTGTGACCTCCCCAGCCCTGCCAGGGCTTCTCCAGAGCCAGAAAACCACAAGGCCACTTCCCACCCCCCAGCTCTGGAGGGTGGGCAGGTGCAGGGTGAGTCAGGGCTCTCTGAATTTGTGTTTCCCAGCCCAGATCCCCTCTCTGCCCGTGGGAGCCGCTCCCGTTCTGTCTGGGCAAGTTCTCCATTTCCCATCCCCAGCCCCAAAGTGCTCCAGAGCCTCTGTGACTTCCCAGGCTGTGTCTGGGCTGGCTGAGGAGGCTCCCGTGGTGGCAGCCAGCTGACCCAGGCACCTCCTGCTTGCGTAGGAACTTTTATAAGAAACTTCTGCAAAAGCCCAGATGAGCTCACACTGCTGAACGCTGGGGATGAGTTCCCTTTCCAAGCTGGGGGACGAGGAGCAAACGGTGACTGCAGAGCAGCCCTAAATAACAGCGAGCTGGAGCTGTCTCAGCTCATAGCCAGGAACCAGAAAAGCACCTCCTGCCTCGTTTTTAGCCTGTGACTAATTCCCCCAAATTGGGGATTTGTCTGGGCCTAAGGGGAGGTGTAAATGTTGGGTGGATTGGCAGTCTGAGCCCTCTCAGGGGATTTTTTTGGAGCTACTCTGCAACCTCCAGGCTTATTGATGGGCCCTGTTGGGCAAAGCCACATCCGTGAGAGTCTTCATGGAAAGGTGGATCTGAAAGAAATGTTTATACAGGAAAAAACGATCTGAGGAAGGAGCAAAAGCAGCACAACCCAGAGCCCATCCAGTCAGAGCAGAAATCACATCCCCGGGGTTATTGTAGGGGTGAAAGTGGTGAATCATGGCAAAAAGCAGATTAAAAACGGTGTGACAGGCAGAGGCTGAGGTTTGGGACAGGGGGAGCTCTCCACCTGCAGCAGGGGATGTCTCGGGAGGGGCTTTGGAAGCTGAGCCCAGGGGTTTCTCCACTGCCCTGTGCTCAGGTGGGACAGCACAGCCCCGTTGTCCCTCACAGCAAAGGGCAGCTGGGGCTGGGGCTGGCCAGGGGCTGTCTGGGACCAGGGGGTGCCCTCAGGGGGGACCAGTCTGGGTTCCTGTGGCCATTCTGGTGTCCCACAGAGGAGTTCAGCAGAACTGGGGAGCCTGTGAAGCTGCTGCTGCTGAGACGTGACCTCTGTGAGACCCGAGCCAAAAGGGAAACTGGAGTTCCCTGTCTGACAGCAGCAGCCAGGCCCCGTTCCAGGCAGCTGCCAGACCCTGCTGGGGGGAACACGCTGTCCTGTCCCCACAGACAGGGACAGAGAGGGACAGAGACACAGCCCTGGAGCAGGGAGGCCTGGGGTGAGGTTTGCCCGGGGCAGGGATGGGGCTCAGCTGTGGGATGTGTTCCCCAAGGGTCACTTTCTCTCCTCACCTTCCACTTCCCCAAAGGGAACTTTGCACAGCTCAGCTCCCTCAGCCCGTGGGGCTCAGCACATCCCTGGCCACTGCTGCTGAGTGGGTGCTGGCCCTGCCCAGGGGTGCTGCAGCAGCTCCACTCACAGGAGAGCTGCCACCTGCTTTGTACCTGGAATCACCCCAGCATTTGGGGCCAGGCTGTGGGAACAGCACTGGAAATGCTCCTCGGGCAGCACCACTGCCCCTCCAGCCAATGCACGGGGTTGGAATTTGGATTTCCCACCCCACCAGGACTGCAGAGAGTGCTGGGTCTGGCTTTACCAAAGCACCACAACTTCCCAAGGCACGAAACCACTCGGAGCAGCGTTTTCCTGTGGCAGCAGGGCTTTGCTCAGCACGTGCAGGAGGATTTCCCTGCGCCTTGGAGCTCTGCCCGGGAGCCTTTCCGTGACAGAGCTGCTCCGAGCTCCCCTCCCTGCAGCCAGGACTCAAACCCTGCTGTGCTGTGCCCTTGTGCTTTTCTTGCTGTCATGTGCCTCTCGGTTCCTCTTTTCACCTTCCAGACGTTTCCCCTTTTTCTTTCCTTTGGAATTTTTTTTAATTTCTCCTCCTGTCGCGTTTTGGGTCCGGAGGGTCTGGCAGCACCCGGGGCTCTGTCCCTTCCCGGGTGGGTCTGGCAGTGCTGGGCTCCAGGAAAAGTCTCTCCGGGAGTTCCAGGAGTCCCAGAAACGCCTTCCACGGGCAATGGGCAGGCTGGAGGTGTCTCCAGCAGGGAGAGCCCTCATTCCCTGCAGGACCCGGCAGAGGAGGAGTCACCCCTCCCTAAAACTCCTCCGAAACCCCTTGAGAGGGAGAAACTCCGGTGAACTCGAGCAGCTCTGAACAAAGCCCAGTGTTTCCAGTTGTGCTCTGCACCTTTGGGCATTTTTGGAGGAGATGGGGTGTCCTTAGGTGCTCCATAACCTTTGCATGAATGGCTCCTTTTCTCTGCATAAGCACATTCTTGCAGGAGCGTTGGGCTTTCATTCTGCTCTGCCCCAACCCTCGGACTCCTCTGTTCACTTGTTTAAATCAAGCATAAAGCTCTAACTGTTCTTTGAATATTTATGACCAGTTTTTATCTCATGCCATGCATACAAAACATACTTGATTCCTTTCCTAAAAGTTTTTTCAAGTGCAAAGTTTTAAAAACATGTGGCTTTTATTGCAGGCAGGAATGAATAACAGCATTCCACCCATAACCACATTAAATGGAACAGTAATATTCATATGCGTAAGGGCAAAAGCTGCCTTGTTTCCTATTTGCAGCCGAACTCTGAAATTAATTAAGAACTAAGAGGATCTGACAGTCATTAGGATCTTTTGAGAAGGAGTGGAAGTGGCAGATGGGACCCACGCTCCAGCAGCGCGGCCGTGCTATCAATAGCACAGAGGATGTGAGCCCCGAGCGCGCTCCCCGGCCGGGCTGGGGCCGGAGCAGAGCCCGGCCCCGAACAATGAAGAATGGCACTTTCGTGACTTCACAACCGCAGCGCTCACGTCAATCGCACTCGTGCTCCGGAGTCGCTTCGCAGCTTTTGAAAGCCCCGGCTGCTCCGCGCACGCCCGGCAGCTTCGTGCCCCGCCCGCGGCACCGCGCCGGCTGCCGGGGCACCGGGCCCGCTGTCCCCGGGAGGTGACACATCCCCCGAGGGCAGCGGGATCGCTCCCGCATCCCCCGGGCCAGCCCGGGCTGTGCGTGCGGCTCCCGCAGCTCCCGCCCGAGCGGCAGCGGGTGCGGGGTGCGCGGAGTGTCCCCCTGGGAGTGCTGGCACAAACCCTGCGGGACTCAGATGGGGACAAGTGGGAGCACAGGCGAGCCCAGAGCTGTCAGAGTGTCACTGATGGCGACTTGTCCAGCGCAGCCTTTTGCAGTCAGATGCTGCCTTTCATCCAGGTGCTGCCGAATGACACCTGGTCCCCGGCAGCCAGGTGGGAATCTCAGACTGATTTTCCCTGCTGACAGCAGCTGAAACTCCGGCTGAAGCCTCGCTCCTGCTGCTCCTCCAAGCGAGGGTCTCAGCGGCAAGGCTGTGCCCGCCCAGAGGTGGAACCGGGCATCCTGGGGATGTTCTGGCTCAGGATCACTTAAGCAGCATCACTGGGACTGGGGCTGAGCAGGGCCCCCACTGCGAGACCCCCGAGCCCGGGGCAGCCCCCAGAGCCGTCCTGGGGCCGCTCTGGCAGCTGCTCCCTGCCCAGGAGGAGATTTCCCTGATTTATGTCAGCGGCAGCCGCTGCCCTTTCCTCCACCAGTTTCCCCTCATTCCTCCCCCTGAGCCACGCAGTTTCCTCCCGCGGGATCCTCTGCCCCCAGCCCGGAGCTGCCCCGTGGGAGCCCGTTCGAGCAGTGACACTCAGGGGTTAAAAACTGCCACCACCGTGCACCCCATCGGCCCCGGCATCTGCTGTTTGATTTATGAATGAATTGCACGCTCCCTCCCTGCGTGCTGCTCTCAGATCCCCTTCCCTGAGCTACAAAATAGATCCAGACACCCGCCTGGCCCTACTGAGTGCCGAGCTCCTGAGAGTTTGCGATGAATTTTTAATAGAAAGCTTCCTCTGAGCCGCTGCTCTCGCTGCTCTGCTGTGGAAACGGGCGGCTCTGCTGTTAAAGAGCAGCTCAAATGAATTAAAAACTACAGAGGAGCCTGTAAGGGAAGTAATCCCAGCGAGGAATGATTTAAAGAGCTGCTGACCTCCCCGCGATGCGAACAGTAGCTTTTGAGTGTTTGTAAAGAGGCCCATGCAAATCCTGGGTCTGATACTCTATTAACCTCCTCGGGAGCGCGGGGAGGGCGGTGTTGGGATAATCCCCACGTGTCGACATCTCCTGGTTTGCGGAGGACCAGAGCAGCTGGATCCTGCTGTGTTGGAAAAGCAGAATTCAAATGAAAACTCCTTCCTCCTCGGGCACAGCTCCGCGGGTCGCTGAGCTCTGGGGTGGCTTTGCTTGGTTGGACACCTCTCGCAGAAGCAGCCCCGGGGTTGATTCGCTGGGCTCTGCGCCTCGGGAGGTCCCCAGACAGTTTTGGGGTTGTGGGCAGCCTGGTTTGTCGCAGCTCTGCGGTTTGGGTCTCATCTTTGCACTGCTGCGAGTCAGCAGCTACGTGCAGGGCCCTGCTGTGGGTTTGGGGTGAGGCTGCTCCCCGTCACCCCGAGGGGAGAACGGGGCGGGGGAGGAGGGCACAGAGCGGGGAGAGAGGATTTTGGGAGGGCAGCAGGACGTGGTACCCAGCACACCTGGGGCTGCAGCTGGCAGGGACGCGGGAGGCACGGGGATGGTGCTTGGAGGAATCCAGGTGATGCCTTCAGCGCCCGCGCCAACAGGTGGCTCCCGGTATAAACAGGGATCCGAGAAAGGTGTGCGTGGCGGGGCTGCGATAGTCACGGACAAAGCGGTGAAGGCAGGGGACCCCCGGTCCTGCTGCAGGGAGCACCTCGCTCCTGCAGGGACCCAGCCCCACATCACCCCAAAGAGCCCCAGCGGGGCTCCCCCTGCCTTCCGCGGCCCCGGGGGTGACAGGTGACACGCCAGGACCGGGTGGGGCGGGGGCAGAGAGGGGGTAGCGCAGGGGGTCGGGAAGGGGCAAGAGGAGCAGTGGGGCTGGCAGGGCGGGAGATGTCGGGATGGTGCGGGGGTGTCAGCATCCCGGGGGTGTCAGCAGCCCGTCCATCCCCTCCCATCCCATCCCGTCCATCCCTTCCCATTCCCTCCCATCCCGTCCCGTCCCGTCCGGTCCAGCCCCGGCGGAGCCCCGGTGCCAACCAGCGGCCGCACGGTGGAACTGCAGCCTGGCCCCGCATGCGCCCCCGGTCACCGCTCCGTGCCCCCCCGGGGGTACCGGCTGGCACCGGGACTGGCCGTGCCCGACCCCCGGCAAACCCCGGCCCCGCCCGGAGCTCTTCCCCCGCCCCGGGGGTTGTGCGGGTTCCCCCCGCTGGCGAACGGGGGGCGAAAAGTAGAACTGAGCCGGCAGCCGCTTTCACCTAAAAAGGGCAGAATTTGAGCGCCGGTAGCGGCGGGGCCGGCCCGACCCGCTCGGGGCTACTCCCGGCGGGCTCGCCGGTCCTGGAGCGGATCCCGGTGGCTGCCGTGGTGTAACGGGAGCCGGGGGCCGGGAGTCGCCGCTCCTCGGTTAAAAATAATATGTATTTATTGTTGTTGTTGCTTATTTCTGGAGGGACACCGGGGGTTTCTGGGGCTTGCAGAGCCCGGCCCGGGCTTGCTCCTCGAGGCACGGCGGCTCGCACGAGGAAAATGGTTCAGTACTGAGTGAAAGGAGGATTTTCTGATGTTGGGCTATATTTTGGCTTGTTTTAAGGAAATTAGCGTTCCACATCGGAGCCGGGAACGCCGCGGCCCGGCCGGCTCCTCTCGGACGGACAGTGCCGGTCTGCAAACACCGTAGGACCGAGCCGGGCACCGGGAAACAGTCGGGGATCAGCGCGGGCGCAGCAATCTCCTCCTCCTCTCCCCCGGTTCTGCCCCGCCCGCCCCGCGGTTCGGGGCACCCGCGGGGCGCGGGGAGCCGCCGCCTTCGTTGTGTTTGTTGCCGCAGAACCGGTGGCTTCGCCACGAATTTTCTCGCCAACGGATTCCGGCCGGAGCCGCCGGCCCTGCCCGCAGCCGCAGCCCCGGGGGAGCTGCCGGGAGCGCCGGGGGCTGCGGGCGCCCCGAGACCGCCAGCGATGGGGCGGGTCACGATTTTGGGGAGGGCAAAGGAAGGAGGTTTGGGAGCCGCGGTTTTTAGCCCAGCCCGAGAAGCGAATCCCCCCACACCGGGGGACTCCAGTGCCGGTGGTCCCCGCGGCCACCGCCGCCCCGCCACGGTCGCGCCACCGCCGGGAGGGCGCGGGCGGCGGCGGCCGCGGGAGCGCTGGGTGGCGGAGGCCGGGCTGTGTCCTCAGCCGCTCCGGACGGCCGCGGCTCCGGCCCCAAACCGGCCCCACCGCACCCCAAAACCTCCCCGGCGGCGGCGGCCAGAAACCACCGGAGCCCCGACGGGCGCTCGCCGGGGCGTGTCCTGCGAGACCACGCCCCTTTCGCCATAACCCCACCCACTCCTAGACTAACCACGCCTCTTTGCTCATTAGCACGCCCCCCACCCCGTGGAGCGCGCTGGTGGGCGGGGCCAGAGCCCACCGCGGGGCTTCTATTGGCGGAGCGGCCCGTCCGTCACAGCCGCCCCGCCCCGTCTGGGCTGGCAGTAAATACGGTACCGGGTGGCGCGGCGGGGCCGGCAGCGGGGCTTGGGCTCGGTACGGGGAGCCGGCACAGGCAGCCGTGCTCGGCACCGGGAGCGCCACCGGCACTCGGCACGGAGCTCAGCGCACCCACCGGCGGCGAGCCCCGGAGCCGCGCGGGACCCGATCCCCCGCGCCACCGCCCCTCCCGCGCCGCCCCGCCGAGGACGGCGCTCCGCCGGCACGGAGCGAGGCAGCGCGGGGCTCGGCCGCCGCCTCCCCCGCCGCCCGCCGAGCCCCGCCGGGTGCCCGCCCGTCCCGCCCGGCTCCCTGCCGCCCGCCGTTGTGATGCGTATTCCCGTAGACCCGAGCACCAGCAGGCGCTTCACTCCCCCGTCCACGGCCTTCCCCTGCGGTAAGATGGGCGAGAACAGCGGGGCGCTGGGGGCCCCCGCGCCGGGCGCCCGCGCTCGGCCCGAGGTGCGCTCCGTCGTGGATGTCCTGGCCGACCACGCCGGCGAGCTGGTGCGCACCGACAGCCCCAACTTCTTGTGCTCCGTGCTGCCGTCGCACTGGAGGTGCAACAAGACGCTGCCCGTCGCCTTCAAGGTGAGTCCCGAGCCCCGACGGGACCGAGCTGCGACCCGCTCGCCCTTTCCCCTCCGCCCCTTTCGCTTTGAATCGCTCCTGACATCACCGCCGAGGGAGCCCGAGTTATTATTTTTAATCATATAGCCCAGTTTATTATTTTTAATCAAGTCTCCGCATTGCCCCGCGGTCACGGCATCTTAGATATTCCGTACAGTTAGGAGCTCACAGGCAACTTTGAAGTTTAATGAGATGGAGGTTAATTACCTTCCTGGGAGAGGGAGAGCGAGGCAGGGAAGGGAGATCTAATCTGCGAAAAATCGAGCGAAGAGCTGAATCCCCGGTGCCGGGCTGCGCTGCCCGGGCTCCCCGGGGCACCCCCGGGCTGGGCATCCCCGCTGCCCCCGGACCGGCCGGGGAAAGCCGAAACCGAGCCGGGGAGAAGCGAGGGGAGCGGGGCAGGGCGGCAGCGCGGTCCCGGGAGCCCGGGGGGATGAGGGGGGCTCTAAACTGAGTTCCCCCGGCTCCGGGCTCTGCTCCCCGGGAGGGGTGGGGGCCCTTCCCCGGTCCCGGCGCTTCCCCGGGCCGGACGCGGAGCTCCGGGGCCTCTCTCGCGGCCGCCCCGCTCTCAGCACCGCTTTATTTTGAACCCGAATCCAACAAAATAAACGCACAGACTCCTCCGACGGGGCCGAGGATGGCCTGACCCCCCTTCACCCCCTCCCCGCCGACCCCCCGTCTGCTTTTAACCCTTTTCGAGCTCATTTTCCCCTTTCCCCTCCGATTTTCTCAGCTTCCCTCGGGGGCTGCTTTTGGTTTTGCTTTGGGTTTTTTTTGCGCGGGTTTTGGGGGGAACCGTAGCGCAGGTTGGCTCCGGTGAAGGTCGAATCGAGCCTGAAATGCTCTGGCCCTGCCCTAGGTCGTAGCGCTCGGAGATGTCCCCGATGGGACCGTGGTCACGGTGATGGCGGGGAACGACGAGAATTACTCGGCGGAGCTGCGCAACGCCTCTGCCGTGATGAAAAACCAAGTAGCGAGATTTAACGACCTCAGATTTGTTGGGAGAAGCGGCAGGGGTAGGTACCGGCCCGGAAATGGTTGGCCTTTTTATTTGTTTTTTTTTAGGGGAAAAAAAAAAGAAAAAGGCAAGAAAAATGAGTCTCTCTTTTATTACTATTTATTACTATGTTTTATATTTTAATTTATTTTGTTTATTATTATTATTATTATTATTATTATTATTATTATTATTATTATTATTATTTCTATTTTCTATATTCTATATTCTATATTCTATTTTATTCTAACCGTGGTTTCGTTGCCGGGAAAAGCCCCCCCAGCCCCAGAGGGGTTCCCGAGGATGAAAGGGATGCAGGAAGGATGCGGGAGGGATGCGGGATCAGCCCCGGCCCCGCCGGCTGCTCTGCCTCGCTCCTCCCAAGGTTTCTTCCCTGCCGAGGTGTTGGGAACGGGCGGTGCAGATGAAAAACAATTTAAAATACAGACACAAATATATCTAAATCTATCTAAACCCAAATGAGGCGGCCCCGGCCCGAACCTTCCTCAATTTCTCCCATCACGCAGGAAGCAGCAGCGGGCGCTCGGTGAGCAAACCCCACCTGGCAGCTCGGCTTTAAATAGCGAAAATCGAGAGTTTAAAGGGAAATAATCACGCAGAGCTCGGTCTGCAGGGCTGACACGGGCTGGGAGCTGCGGCTGCTCGGGGGGGATTTCGCTCATTTTCCCCCCGCTCGTGGCAGGGAAAAGCAGGACCGCAATTTGGCTTCCCGGCTTTTCCAAACAAATCCGTCCGTGCCTCCCGAGCAGAGGGAAATAAATCCCCTGGAAATGTTAAACACGAGCTCTGCCTGCCCTGCCTGTACCTGCGTTTCCGAGGGTATAAATAGAATTTCAGCATTTCATCACCAAGGAGTGTTGCAGATCGGAGCCCTCAGTTCTGCGTCTGAGCCCGAATAAAAACCCGATATTTTAATGGCCATATGGCAGCACTTTCTCAAAGGCTTCAAATGTATACACACAGTGTCAGATATATTTTGACTTCTCCGCATTAATTAAAAGCAGTGATGTTAGGAATTATTTGCATGTAATAACTGTTTACTTGTTCCTCTTTATGAAACTTGAATAGTTTACATTCTTTCATACATTTCCTTTTTCCTGTTGGCTCCTTCTCCATGTTGCAGTTTCTTTAAAACTCTCCACTTAACTGGTTGCAGGTTGATGGATGGAAAATGTTTTTCTTTTATGAATTAAGCTTTCATTTCTGTAATCAATTATTCTCTTAGGCTCTTTTATTTCTGGTTGGGCTTTTTTCCTTTTTTATTTTTTTTTTTTTCTTCATCCTCGCACAAATTTCCAAACTGAACGCAACCCAATCTCAGCGTGACTCTTGAATTCATTATTAACTCTCTTCCTCTGCACTCTCAAGCTCGGAATCAGCAGGAGTTGGGTCTCATAAAGCCCTTGGAGAATAAACTCCTTCCCCAGGCAGAGCGGTGGCAGCACCTCCGCTGCCTCTAACGAGCGGGACTCGGGCGCTAATTATTTTAATATTTTTTTTTTTACATATTCGTGTGGGGTGAGGCTTTGTCATATTCAGAAAGGAACAACCCCACCGGGGCTCCCTGGGGCCGGCCGAGGGCGGCTCCGCGGGGTTTTCTCGCCGTGTCAAGGGCGGATTTCACTCCCGGTCCAGCACGGGGCTCTTTCAGAGCAATTTGCTGTGAAAAATCGCCCCTATTGAATTTTTATTCCGGGTGTCACCCTCGCTCTGCCTTGTTTGGCTCCATCCCCGACAGCCCGGTGCTGCTTTCATTTATTCTGGCAGAAATTTGGAGTCGCTGTGGAATATTTCCCCGTGTGTGTACAAATGTTTGTGTAAATCCGAAGCGAGGACGTGTGGATCCGTAAACACGGATCCTGCTCCAGCCCTGCCGGGTGCCCGAGCTGCAGGAGCCTGGAAAAGCCCGGCAGCCAGGCTCTCCTTGGGAAAACACCACTTGAACAGGGCCAGATTTGGATATTTTAATAGTAAGGTGTCAGGGATTATTTCCCGGCGCTGTGAGCTGGAAAGAGCCGCTTCTAAATCCCCCCCCAAAAAATAAATTCCCATCTCCATGTGCAAAACAAACATGGAAAAAAAATCAGACTTTTTTTACTCAGACTGAGCTGTGTAAAATGAGAGTTATCCCTGCTGCATCCCCACCGGTTCTCCCAGCTGGAATCTCCCCCCGGAGCATCCCCTGGAGCCGGCAGGGCTCCCAAAGCTGCCCGGGAGCCGCGATCCAGCCCCGGCAGCGGGGCCGGGGCACGGTGGGGATGAGAAACCCCAGCCCGGCTTCCTGAGAAGGCGGGAAATGACTAAAAGTGATGCTGGGGCAGAATCATCATTTTCGGTTCAGGGCAGGGTTTGAGAGAGGCTGAACCTGCCCGGGCTGAGTTTGTGTCTGCAGCGAGGGCAGGGAGGTTGTTTCACGTGAAGAAGAAAAAATCCAATATAATAATAATAATAAATAAATCAGAATTAATGCAGTTTAAACAGGGGGACGGAGGTGTCGGGCTCAGCTCTGGTGTTCTGTGCCTCACAGCTGGGTTTTGCCACACACTGCCTGCAAACCCTTCGAATTCCCTGAATAATTGCTCCTCATCCTCCTCACCCCGTGCTCTGGCTCTGTGAAGGTTTTACCTCCAAAGCCTCGGTGCTGGCTGTTTTTTCTGTGATCATCCGGGATCCTCCGTGGGCTCATCCCGTCCCTGGCAGCAGGGGCTGCATCCTCGGGGATTCAGAATGAAATAATTCTATTTCTTTTGCCCTCCCAAATTCTCCTCTCTGTGCAGAAAATGAGCTGAAGGTTTGTGCGTTGCTCAGTCTTGGTTTGAAAGCCGAGGTGAGGCGGGGATTGGTGCTTGCTGTCGGCTTTAGAACCAGCATTCCCTCCTTTCCCTGCTCCCTGGAGCAACTCTCCCACCTGGGATAATTCCAGGATGTTCTCCAGGAGAGAAAATTTTATTTTTTCGGTTTATTCCTTTTTTCTTTCTAGCTGGATAAATCCTGTTTAGTTTTGCTGTGGATATTCTCAGGTCCGACCCTGCTGAGATTCGATGGTCGGGATCTGAAAACCTGATTGCTTTTGGGGAAAAGGGAAAGGAGGTGGTTCCTTACTGCTTTTATCTGTGGAATAGAGGCTGGGGGAGCAGAAATCCATCCCAGTGAGGTTTATACCCGATACCCTGCCGGGGTTCAAACCTCTGATACCTTTGGAATCCTGCAGGGATTGCTGCTGGGGCTTGGTCAGAGTGGTTTGTGCAGCCTCCTTCCTCCAGCCGAGGGTTTTCTGAATTCGGGGAGCCTGAGGCAGAGCTGAGGCCCTTCCCGAGGGGTTTCTGTTCTGCCCCAGCCAGGCCAGGACAGAGCGAGGGGCTGGGGTGAGGCTGTGGGCTCAGGGTAGGCCCAGGGCTGTTGACACCCTCTGTGATGATAAAGGCAATTTCAGATGGAAACTTGTTCTGCTGGGGCAAGGGGGGCTCTCCTTGCAAAATTTGGCTCCCAATAGCTTTTCAATGCTTCATTCCTTTTCATTTTTGGGTGGGTTTTTTTGCATAAAAGGTGACAGGTTGGTGCTTCAAAAGCACCTCTGAAACCCTCCCCGAGGGTACCCAAACCCTTTCCCAGCAGCAGATTCCTGCTCTCTGGGCAGGGCTGGGAGAGGGGACAGTCCCTGCAGAGCTTTCTGTCTGGGAGCCAGAGCTGGCCGGGTTCAGTTCCCATTTTGCAGTTCCCAGTTTTTGGCTCTCCCGTGGGTGCCCTCGTGGCCGAGGCCGAGCACAGCTCCCTCCAAGCCCAGGGCCCAGGCCCTGGATCCCGGCAGGCTGATCCCAGCTCCATCCCAAGGGCACCGGGCCCCGCTGGATCCCCCCGAGGGGATCCCGCACCCAGCGCTGCTGGGTGAAAGGGGAAAGAAAGGGGAAGAGTCCGAGAGGGAAAACCCCCGGAGGTTGCCCTGATGGAGGGGCCGAGCCGGGGGCAGGGCAGGGGGACGAGGGACTTTTCGGTGCGGGAAGGTCCCGGCTCCGCTCTGGAGCGGCTCCAGGGCTGTGTCTGCCGCAGCCCCAGCCGGGCTCTGGCCGGGCAATCGCAGCTCGTTAAATGCAATGATGTGTGCGGGATTCCTGTCCCTGCCCGCTCCCGCAGCAGCCTCTCTCTCCCACAAGAGCTGAACCCATGTGGGATCCTCACTTCTGTTTGGTTTTTTTTTCCCTCCCTCCCCACCCTCCTTAGGGAAAAGCTTCACCCTGACCATCACCGTGTTCACCAACCCCACCCAAGTGGCCACCTACCACCGAGCCATCAAAGTGACCGTGGACGGACCCCGGGAGCCCCGCAGTAAGTGAAGGGCTGCCGAAGAGCTGCCCTTGGGGTCTGGGGAAGGGGTGCAGGGTCGGAGCTCTCCGTGCCTGAGGGGCGCAGGGCGCAGAGCCGGAACACGGAGCTCAGGGATGGCCTTGGGGTGGCACCGCTGGCTGCTCGGATTTTCCCCTGTGTCCCTCCCTGCTGGCCTCCTGCTCCATATCCCATCGCGGAGGGATGGTTTGTAGCTCCCTAACCCATCTTGGAGGGATAATTTCACAGCTCCAGGTTGGGATGTTGGGAAAACTCTTCGGGCTTCGATGGCAAAAGCACAAAGGGCCCAGCCTGGCGCTGCACAGGGGGACTGGGGGGGTTAAGGAACCAGAGATCTGTGCTCGGTTTTGGGGATGATTGCCAGCTGATTAAACTAAAAATGGTGCAGGTTCCCTGGGTGCTGAGGCGGTGTCTGCTCTGGCACAGAGCTCCTTCCCCTCGGCTTCGCGGTGGTTTCGCTTTCGGGCTGTCAAAGGCTGGGACTGGCAGCGCCCGCGGCCGGGGGCTGAGCCTGGAGAAACCAGAGAGACTCTGCGACCGCAGAAGCGTCTCTGTTGTGCTGGGGAGGCTCTCCCGGGGGCAGGATGGTGCCTCGCGGTTGAGGGAGGCTCCGGGAGCTGCCCTGCCTGGGCTG